>NC_090725.1:59270650-59278150 GCF_036898095.1 Palaemon carinicauda | reverse complement strand
AAAGTACTGCGTACTTGTAGTTGTATGTACTTTATCCAAAATGTTATTTATTCATCCTTGAGTCATACCCAACATGACTTCCAAATTTGGTCAAAATTTGTATAATAGTTTTTGTGTAAAGCTGCTTACAATCAATTATTAAACTAAACCGACAAGGTTGATTATATACCCTTTGTAAAAACTTCAATTTTGGCGAATGCAATAATCTTTGATTTTTGCAGAGAAATAAAAACCGTTCTTTGAAAACAATGATTGTAAGGTGGTTTGAGTATCTTCTAGACCTTGTGAGAGTATTTTCTGTATACTCTTGCTAATCATAATAGTTTTGTTATTATTTTTTACTTAGCATATTCATGACATATGTATCAATATAATACCTACTAAAGAATTATTCGCTTGGAAATGTTTATGTGCAACAAATTATGAGAGCAGTATAAACACATTTACAAAAATAATGTTACGATTTTTTTTTCATGAGAAAATCCACAAGGAATAAAAAAAAAGAGTTTGTTTTTGCTGCGAATATCAAAAAAGAGCCAGAGATAAACCTCCCTGCCATTCTAGCAACACAAAATAAAGTAAAATATATACCACGGTGTAGTATGACGTCAGTCACTCGATATTTTTCGAGGACCTTTGTAGCAATTTTTGAATATGTCCCGGAAGGACCGCTGAAAATCTCGTCATTCGTAGCCTACAGTAAAGGTATTCCCATACATATTTCGAAGTTCATTCCGCCTACAAATAAGACAGGTTACTATTTTGATCACTAATTTCACCGAAATTGCTTCCGGCATGAATGTAGTCTAACTATGGATCGGTTTGTAAAACAAAATGAAAATTCTTGTGCAGAAGGGAAAATAGTGTAACATGAGGAAGCTCATGATACAGGACCATATCGGATCATTTATTGTTTATATTTTTGTGGAGTAGAAAATGCTTCATGAAACTTTTGTGGTTTTATATATTTTGTCATTGAAGTTATTTAAGAACATGAAAGAAAAGAAAAGGCTGTTTTCCCATTCCTATTTTCCCAAAGTTGAAATAGAGCGTCGCTCGAAATAGTATAACAGTAGCATGATTTTATATTCTAATACATAAATCATGTACTAAAATTAGGATCCCATTTCTATCTTCCCTTTAAATTCCTACTCTAATTTGAAAGGCAACATTCATTTGTGAAATTGAAATTGGTAGTCAATTAGTTATACTGGAATAATTAATTTTGTTAATACAGTGCAGGAAATTCATTAGCAAACGAAACATAAATTATTGAATTACTTACAAATATTTCATCAGATATTCTCCCCAATTAGCCGTGATAAATAACTGAAGCATGAAATGATTCCAAATATTTTTCCAGTTTATTTTGTTATTTTGAAAATAGTGCGTTAATGGAAAAAAGAAAACAAAAATCGTTCTTTTTATCAAAAAAACAGAAGAAAACTGGGGAAGAAATGCTACCAATGACAACAATTGCGTATCGAATACTTAAGTACAGATGAACTTTTTTAAATAACATTATCCATTTTGGTTTTTTTTCTAATATTAATTCAGGTAAGTTAAATAATCTTAAGGAGAATGACAAATTTGCTTAGTAGAGTTTTTCTGTACCACTTACAAAATCTCCTTCCTGCCTTTAGACTTGTGCAAATAATCAGTCCTTCTCTATTCATGATACCTCCGGCAATTTGATCCGCGGCTGAGTAAAAAAAAAAGGCTCTAGCAATCCACAAGATCTCGGCCCATTGTAATGTCATATCTGCTTTATGGCACTGAACGGGCAAACAAGAAGGGTCTTGGCGAAAGGGAAAACCATACTTTGTACTTATACCAAAGTCTTGAGATATTTAGTCTTAGATTATTATGTGCCATTCTTCAAATAAGTTTTCAAGCCACCATTATCAGGTTACCAGCGTCAGGAAAAAACTGGTTGGGGAGTAATTTATTAGAATTATTTGACTTCAGTATTAAAATAGAGGGACACTGTAGAGCCCAGACCTCCGCTACGACAGCTTATTTCTCAACCTTTTGCTTGGCCTTGACCTTGACCTTGGACCTTAAACATGACGTTATTTTCATAAACTCACATATGAAACAATTTTGAAGTCTGTAACAACGATGTCCAAACTCATGGCTGATTACGTTAATTAGACATTTTACTTGACTGTGACCTTGACCTTTGACCTTTACCTTCCAAAATTTAATTAAATCAAGGTTTTTACATAGCTATGCACAAACGAACACACATACAAACAAACACACAAAGAGGGGGTGAAACATAACCTCCTTCCAATTTCGTTGGCAGAAAGTAATTAGATATGATCATAATAATAGTTGTATTAGGCTCGAATGTTGCATTTGTCTACAAGCAAAATCTTCTATATTATTTGGTAGTCATAGAGACAATATATAAATATTGACAAAGTCAAATTTGATTATTATAACTACTTTTCATGAATAACAGAGAACCATTCCTTAAGTTACCAACGAAATGTTTAGTCCCAGAAAATACATGAAGGGCTTCAGATTAGTAACTCCACACACGGGATATCATAAGGTGAACATGGTATCCATGAAACAATGAAAAATTGGCAAATAAATGCTTAAATTGTATACTGTTGAAAACCCGGTTAATAATTCAAATAAAGTACATATGGAATGAAAATCGTTATAATTTTTGTATATTCATTGTTACAGTCTTACTGGTGATTGCCAGACTGGGGCTCAAGTCCCACTCAAACTCGTTAGTTTCTTTGCTTACTGCAACTTCACCATCCTTGGGAGCTAAAGATGGGGGTTTAAGGAAGCCTATAGGTTCATTCTCTTGGTCTTCAGCAGCCATTTTCTGACCCTCCATTGTCCTACCTTAGTTTGAGAGGGGGCTTAAGTGCTGATCATATGTATATGTGGTCAGTCTCTAGGGCATTGTCCTGCTTGATAGGGCAATGTTACTGTCTCTTACCTCTGCCATTCATGAGTGGCCTTTAAGCTTTTATCAGGTTTTATCTCATTTGTTATTTTCATTTAAATTCGTACTAAACTTACTCATCACAGGATCTCATAAAAAATTTTGCGAAATGAGTTTTTATCTAGATATACAATGTTTTTGCCGTTGTCGTTTTTTCCTCCCGGGGCTATTTTCCCGGTTGGAGCCACTATGATATTAGAATCTTGCTTTTCCAACTACGGTTATAGCTTAGCAAGTAATAATAATAATAATAATAATAATAATAATAATAATAACAATAATAATAATAATAATAATAATCCTATAACTACCCATGTAAATAAGCATTTAATACTATTTTTGGCTAGACGTAAATCTGGGATTTTCATGCGAACGTTCAACTTTTACATTTTGTAATAAGTAACTCTGTGTTATCTTTTATGATCCTGGATTTCTTTAAAGATATTATAGAAAATCAATAAAATCAATAAATAAACAAAAGAAGGAAAACTTTTACTTTCATCTCAATCTTCTTTATATAACCATAATCAATCATTAGTTTATAGTTTCACATATTTAGACATACCAAACCGACAACATCAACATATGTTACATTCTCTCCTTTCAAAAACTTTACAAGGATTTGAAAACCACTGAGAATGACAGAAACTTCTCTCTCTTTAGTAGAGGCGGAATTGTTACAACAAGCTTCGAAACAATTAAAGCAACTAGAACAGGCACTCAGGAGAGCTCATCCTTTTGCCAACGCCACATTTGTTACATTGGTTATGCACACAAATTAGATAGCAATGGCAGCATAATGACGAAACCTGCACTTTATGCAAGTTCGTTGACCCTGCTGACATTTTAACCACAAATGCTATATCACGTTGCATATCATAAGATCGGCAACGTAATTATGCACATTTTGGCACCAGTTTTATGCAAAAAAGACTTTTTTTACCTCTTTGTGACCTTGACTTTTGACCCAATAATGATGTATATCACAAGATAATCGATTGAATTATTCACATTTTGGCACTAGTTTCATGCAAATCGGAAAAAAAAAATTGACCAAGATATAGCAAAAAGACGTGTTTAACCTGTTTGTTACCTTGGCCTTGACCTTTGACCCGATCACTCCGAAAATCTAATCAAATTGTCCTTAGATCATTGTCAGTCAATCAAACAAATTTCATGAGATTCGGTCAACTAGTTATGCGAATCACAATCAAGCATTCAAACATGAATCAATAAATACATGACAATCAAAATATAACCTTCTGGCAAAGGTAACAAAATACCAAGGGTTAACAAAATATTAGGTATTGTAACGAGACTTATGGCTAAATAGCACAAGAAATTCGGAGATAGTAGATTTCATCTTTAGCGATTTTATTCATATAAATGCATATTTCGATACAATTGAGAGTGGCCATTGCTGCCTCCTGTTTGAAGCCGAAACAGCTGGTATTTCATTCCAGCAAAGATTAGCCATAAACTCTCATACCGAAATTCTGAATAATTAGCCGCAGAAATATAATAAACCTGGAAAGCGAAATGATAGTTTATGCCTGCCAGAATTCACGTTCAAAAAATCCGTTCATATATAAACCTGGGTCGCAGCAGAACATCCACGGGGCATGGAAAGTACTGTATGTTGAATGTAGGATTTCATATTATCATTTTATTAATTCTAATTTCTTTTTGGTTTCACTTCTTTAAAATAAGTCTTGCCCCTTCCATGCTATATCTTAAGTAAGCTTCATCAAGCATATCTCAATAATTAGATAGTTTGATATATCTAAGTATTATCGGGATTCGAATTGGCAATGCTATAACCCTAGAATTAACGAATAGCTCTCCCCTAAACTTATAAATGACATGAGGTGGATCATTTTACATTGCAGTGAAAATTGGTAATAATATTAATGGTGCCTTTTCATCACCCCCTCTTTACTAAAGGTAAATGTTAAACAATTATTCAACTTCCATACAACTTTATTTATGGAATAATATCAGTGAAGTGTATTTCGATGTTAGATATTTCTCTTTTTTTATACAAGGGACGGAAAGTTTTTGGAAAATTATCAAAAAACTTTAAAAGGAACCTATTTGATCTCAAAACACCCCTTTACCAAGGCACTAATATGTCTATTTTTTTTAATTCATTTACCTGAAAAGACAGTATTTTGTGCTCTTGGTCTGCATTAAAATATACAAAACACGTACCAGCAACTTACAACCTTTGATCTGAAGCAAAATGACATAGGTTTAAAAACTTTATTTTCTTCAGGTGAAAGCGAAATGATTGTTAAAATAACGTTTTTTATCACCCCTTACACATATACAAGCATACATATAATTCACATACACACACACAAACATGTATATATATATATATATATATATATATATATATATATATATATATATATATATATATATATATATATACATATATATATGTATATATATATATATATATATATATATATATATATATATATGTATATATATATACATATATATATATATATATATATATATATATATATATATATATATATACATATATATATATATATATATGGGAACAGTCACTCGTGCCAGTACCTCTCTCTCTCTCTCTCTCTCTCTCTCTCTCTCGTGTACGGTAGTAGAAACTTCTGCCATTACAGGTAACGATTACCTGATAAGTTTTAGCTGGAAAACAGGAGTTGAATCGCTATTGCTTTACAAGATGGAAAACTTCTTAACTTTCCATTTCTTGTTTTTGTAGTTATTTCTTTGCCATAAACATGGTATAGCCTAGGAAGCGACAGATAACAACTTTTTATATGGTATAATCATTATTTATTAAATGTCAAATAATCTTCTGAAACTACGAGCGCCTCTTTTCTGCCACAAGACCATAGGAAAGACCTGTTAACTCATTACTATTCTTGTAAATTCATTTCCTAAATGAGGAAAATATACAGTTGGTTGTTGAGTCAATCAATTAACATTCACCATCGAAAAATAAAATGAGTTCAAAAGCAAAGCGTTACATTTTTCAATCTTGTACCAAAGCCCAATTTTTTCTCCAACCTTGGAAGAGGGAAACTGGCGGTCACCTGTAGTCAGTCTGAAGTTTAATTTCTGTGACTATTCATTACGGTTTAGAGTGGTCTCGCCTGTTTGCGGATACTTCAAAATGAGCGTCAAGTAATTTACCGAATGCAGACGATAATATTATTATTCTTATTACATGCTGAGCTATAACCCTAGTAGAAAAAGGAAGATGCTATAAGCCCAAGGGCTTCAACAAGGACAAGTAGCCCAGTGAGGAAATGAAACAAGGAAATAAATGAACTACAAAATAAGTAATAAACAACTTTCAACGTTGTATTTAGTTCATTGAGTGTACCTGTGGCAGCGTCTGTTCCCATGTGCATTCCAGAATTCCTTGTTATCGTTGCATCTGATGTGCTGTAACATATCTCATATAAAAGCTGAGGCTTTCAGTTTGTTAGTGGCCGATTTAGACTGAGCCGGCCTCATGCCAGTGCAGAGCCTTTCCATAAGATAGCCAGTAATTTGGGAAGCTGTTCATTTTAGGTTTCTTTTTATTATTCATTAATCAATTTATCTATTTATCTATTCTCATTACTACTTATACTGTTAAAAATAGCCGCAGGTTTAATCGAAAATTCTCCGTAAAAAATATACTATTCTCAGCGTATTTCAGTAACATACAGGCGACCGTACTTTTTACCCTAATATCACATTATCTTTTACGTGTTGGTGACCATAATATCACTCCTTAACGCCAATATAATCGTTTTTAAAATGGTAAATGCCTGGCAACATTTATTCTAGGATTTTGACTGTTTTTATTTTACGGTAAATTTTTAACAGTGTACTTCTCTTTTCATGTCTTTTCTTTTTTTTTTAGATTGAAACTCAATTCTAAGGAAAGCTTCAATAGCTTGCATAAATCACGGGACGAGTCTATTAAAAAAGAAGTAGGTAAATTAATATCATTACAAAAGCATCATTTCTACTATGTTGTATTAAAAAGAAGTGTTTTTTCTGCTTCACATTTTTCATCGAAGTTTGAATATATACTTACCAATTTTCGTTGAATGTAAAACCTCAAATTTCATTTTTTTTTTTTTTTTGTGTTGAAGAAAATATGTCAGATATCTTGTCTTTTTTTTACAAGAACATGAATATATCGTTTAAATTTTTTTTCTTTATTAAATATAATAGTATCTCTCTCTCTCTCTCTCTCTCTCTCTCTCTCTCTCTCTCTCTCTCTCTCTCTCTCTCTCACACATTTCGTGGTATTGTTTCAAGTCACATTCTCTCTCTCACTCTCTCTCTCTCTCTCTCTCTCTCTCTCTCTCTCATTTCGTGGTATTATTCCAAGACGCATTCTCTCTCTCTCTCTCTCTCTCTCTCTCTCTCTCTCTCTCTCTCTCTCTCTCTCTCTCTCTCTCTCTCTCTCATATATATATATATGAGTGTGTATATATATATATATATATATATATATATATATATAT
>NC_090725.1:59112534-59270150 GCF_036898095.1 Palaemon carinicauda | reverse complement strand
TATATTTTACCTTAGGTGTGAGCTACACCTAATTTCCTTTGGAAATACGTTCTCTGGTTATTCTAGTAAAGACTAACTATGTGACTTGGCTGGTGGGCTTCCACAGGTGTTTGTGTGGGTTTCACAAGTAGGTGTCTTTCCCTTATTCTTGTTGAATACTCATTTGTTACATGTGAATTAAAATTCACTTGATATTCATGGAAATTTTTCTTCTTTTACAGGAGGAGCATCCGAAGTGTGATAGTGTCTTCTGCAATGTCCGCAGTAAGAACTTTTGCGGACATGCCTCGTGTAGGAGGCACGCGGCTTGTGCAGCCTCCAATGATGACCATCGTTACTGGGATCCGCAGGTATGTGCTGTATGTACTAACCTGCTATCAGAGGCTTTTGAATCCCCTAGGTCGGCGGAGTCAAGAGATGCAGCGAGGGAGAGGCTTCGCGTATGGGTAAGGGGTTTTCAGAAAAACACCACTGGACCTTATCTTCCTAACGAGAAGATGAGGGCATACCTTTTTCCAAGGCTTCCCCTGATGCTGTTGTTCCCCAGCCTCGGCCGGAGATCCCTCTGATCCAGATTCCAGTGGAGGAGGATGTCGCTGACGCCTTGCAGGACATCCAGTTGGACGACAAGATGTCCGACTTGTCCGATCGTGGGGAGCAGGATCTCCTCGCAGAGGGCGAGGAGCAGGATCGAGATCCTATTGCCGTGGAGGAAGAGGTTCCCGTATCATCAGACGTGCCGGTTCAGGTCCCTGAACCTATCCCCTCTACCTCGTCCGCTCTTCCAGCAGAGCTTGGACAGGCTCTCTCTTCCATCGTTGGTATGATCCAACAGATGCAGAGGGAGAATAATCAGAAGGCCGCTACTTTGGAGCTCCAGATGCAGAAGATCACAGCATCACGTGGACCTCCAAAGAAGCTCAACGTTAAGGACCTTCCTCTGTGCTCGGATGCCAACCCGTGGAGATATGCCGAGCACATGCCGATGACGATTGGGAAGATCGTCATGTCGGAGAAACTGGGTTCAGTTCCCCTTGAGGAGGTGGAATTCTGGCCCAGTAGAGGGGCCTACCCGGACTGCTATGTCCGTTTGAAGAAGGAGCCGGCTTCGAAGGAGGAGACGGAACCAAAGGAGGTGATTATCCTGGATCACTCCAAGGCTCAAGCCACTTTGACAGCTGCTTTAAAGGAGAGGGGGTTCTCAAACTCAAAGGTTGCCGCCTTGAGTAAGAAGCACCCCTCCTTTGTATCCTCCCCGGCTAGGGCCTTCCCCTTTATGCAAAAGGGGTTTGCGGCCGTCATCAAGGCGGTTGAAGCTGGCAAGCCGTGGGTCCGTCTTTGGAGGAATGTAAACCTCTATCGCTGGCATTGCCAATGGATAATAAGGACTGGAAGGAGGTGCACCTTACTTTCTCGGTTGGGAAGTTGGACGCCGACATTGCAGGACAGCAGTTCGGCGAAAACCTTCCCAAGTTGTCGGAATTCCTTCTACGGAGGGAATTGGACACAAAGGAGCGCCTGGCAGCCTCGATGTCTCTCCAGACCAACATGGAGACGATGGCTAGCGACCCCCAAGATGCCAGAGATGTTCATGGTTATGGCCAAAATCCATCTGGCCACAGTAACCAAGGACCTCTATTGCTTTGTTAAAGCAAGGAGGGCCTGTAGGGAGTTTGTGTTCGCCTCGGCCACAGTGAGGCACGAACCCAAGAGGCTAATTTCATCCAACATCTGGGGTAAAGATCTCTTTCCCAAGGACGTGGTCAAAGAGATCGTGGACAAGGCAGCCACTGAGAACCGCAATCTTCTCCTGAAGTGGGGCCTGTCCCTTAAGAGGAAGTCTTCTCCGGATGAGGGCCCCTCAGCCGAAAGGAAAGGCGAAGAAGTCAAGGTTTTCCTCCCGTCCAGCCAAGTCCTTCAAACAGCAAAGACAGCAGCAGCAACAGCCAGCTTTGCCTCCGGTTCCACAACTGGTAGCCCAGACCCCGACCACCTTCCAATGGGTTCCCCAAGCTATGTCATCAGCTTCCCCAGCATTCAATCCCGTGTTCGAGGGACAGTCGACCACGTTTCGTGCAAGGCCCATAGGAGCAGCTAGAGGGTCATCAAGACGCCCCTCTAGGGGACGAGGATTCAGAGGTGGTCGCGGCCAGGGAGGCAAGACTGCAGGACAGTCAAAGTGAAGTGTCGCCGGTAGGTGGGAGACTTCAGTATTTCCGGGATCGCTGGACCTTCGATCCCTGGGCCCACAGCCTTCTCAAAAATGGACTGGGTTGGAGTTGGTACAGTACTCCGCCCCAGTGCCCTCAATTTTTCCAACACTCCACCCCCCGTTTTGGAGGAGTACACCCAAGATCTGTTGGAGAAAAAGGTGATCAGGAGGGTAAAGTCCATCAAGTTCCAAGGGAGGCTGTTTTGTGTTCCCAAGAAAGACTCGGGGAAACTCAGAGTCATTCTGGACTTGTCACCACTCAACAAGTTCATAGTGAACCACAAGTTCAAGATGTTAACGTTACAACACATAAGGGCCTTACTGCCCAAGAGGGCATATACCGTTTCCATCGACTTGTCAGACGCATATTGGCACGTTCCAATAAGTCGTCGTCTCTCCCCCTACCTAGGATTCAAGCTACAACAAAACTTTACGCTTTCAGGGCGATGCCCTTCGGACTAAACATAGCCCCAAGGATCTTTACGAATCTTGCGAGCGCAGCTCTCAAACAGTTACGCCTAAAAGGGTTCCAGGTAGTAGCCTACCTGGACGATTGGTTGGTGTGGGCAGCATCCAGAGCAGAATGCTTGCAAGCTTCCCTACAAGTGATTCAGTTCCTGGAATATCTAGGCTTCATGATCAACAGAAAGAAGTCTCGTCTTTCTCCAGCTCAGAGGTTCCAGTGGTTGGGAATTCACTGGGATTTAGTGTCACACCGTCTTTCCATCCCGATGTCAAAGAGGAAGGAAATAGCAGGGTCTGTCAGGAGACTTCTAGGTTCCGAGAGGATATCAAGACGCGAACAAGAGAGGGTTTTGGGCTCTCTTCAGTTTGCATCAGTAACAGACCCAGTGCTAAGAGCACAGCTAAAAGATGCAGCGGGAGTATGGAGAACCTTTGCATCGAAAGAGCGAAGGGACTTGAAGAGACCGGTCCCACTTCGACTACGTTCTCTTCTCAGACCGTGGTCTCAAGCCAGTCGTCTAAAGAGGTCTCTACCTCTTCAGCCACCCCCCTCGTCAGTGACAATCCACACAGACGCCTCAAAGGTAGGGTGGGGGGGTCACTCCCATCGGAAAAAAGTGCAAGGAATCTGGTCCAAGCTATTTGGGACCTTTCACATAAACTTTCTAGAAGCTATGGCAGTACTTCTTACCCTGAAGAAAGTATCCCCACGTCACTCGATCCACGTAAGGTTGGTACTGGACAGCGAGGTGGTTGTGAAATGTCTGAATCGGCGGGGATCGAGATCCCCACCTCTCAACCAGGTAATGTTAGCCATATTCCGACTGGCGGAGAAGAAGAAGTGGCACCTGTCAGCAGTTCACCTTCAAGGAGTCCGGAATGTGACCGCGGACGCTTTATCCAAGGTAACACCGATAGAGACAGAATGGTCCCTAGACGCAGGATCATTCTCTTTCATCTTGAGACAAGTCACAGAACTGCAGATAGACCTCTTCGCGACGAAGGACAACAAGAAGCTGCCGAAATATGTGTCCCCATATGTGGACCCCTCGGCAGAAGCAATAGATGCGATGTCCCTCGATTGGAACAGATGGTCCAGGATCTACCTGTTTCCCCCTCACAATCTGATGTTGAGGGTCCTCAACAAACTGAGATCCTTCAAGGGAGTAGCAGCAATAGTGGCCCACAAGTGGCCGAACAGTGTATGGTTCCCTCTGGCTCTGGAACTACGACTGAGGTTTCTACCACTCCCGGACCCAGTTCTGTCCCAGCAAGTCCAGAAGTCGACTGTCTTCGCTTCATTACAGAAAACCCGAACCCTGCAGCTCATGATTTTCTCTCCCTAGCGGTGAAGAAACGGTTCGGAATCTCGAAAGATAGTATCGACTTCCTGGAAGAATACAAGTGTAAGTCTACTAGGAGGCAGTACGAATCTGCATGGAAGAAATGGGTAGCCTTTGTCAAAGATAAGAACCCGCACGAGATCTCTACGGAGTTCTGCCTATCCTTCTTCATTCACCTCCACGGACAGGGGCTGGCGGCGAACACAATTTCTACATGTAAGTCAGCTCTAACAAGACCCATTCTATATGCCTTCCAGGTAGACCTCGCTAACGAGATGTTTAATAAGATCCCAAAGGCCTGTGCTAGGCTTAGACCATCAGCTCCTCCAAAGCCTATTTCATGGTCATTAGACAAAGTCCTTCATTTTGCCTCATTACTAGATAATGAGGAATGTGCGTTGAAGGACCTGACTCAAAAAGTGATCTTCCTTTTTGCCCTTGCTTCTGGGGCCAGAGTTAGTGAGATTGTGGCCCTCTCGAGAGAGGAGGGCCGAGTTGAGTTCCTGGATGGGGGAGAACTGAACCTGTTTCCGGACCCTACGTTTCTCGCTAAGAACGAGTTGCCCACCAACAGGTGGGGTCCCTGGAGAATCTGCCCTCTGAAAGAAGATGCATCTCTATGTCCCGTAGAATGCTCTAAGGTCTATCTTCGTAGAACTTCAGACTTCCATGGGGGCCAACTATTCAGAGGAGAAACATCGGGCTCGAATTTATCTTTAAATCAACTTAGGGCGAAAATTACATATTTTATTCGCAGAGCGGATCCTGACAGTTCACCCGCAGGTCATGATCCGAGGAAAGTTGCTTCATCATTAAACTTCTTTAACTTTATGGATTTTGAACACCTTCGTTCATACACTGGCTGGAAGTCTTCCAGGGTATTCTTTCGCCACTATGCTAAGCAAGTGGAGCAGCTAAAGAGGTCTGTGGTAGCAGTTGGTTGCGTCGTTAACCCTGCTGTTTAACTCTGCGAGGAACAGCGGAATCATTTGGGACTTGGATTCTTGGGTGAATAGTTAGTTATATATGTTGATATAACTGGTAGTGTAGGCTCTCAGAGCCCACAGTGACTGTTCCAACGTTATGGTGATGGTAACACAAGTACAGACAGGTGTGCCAAGCGTTTGCCAACGCTATTGTCAGCGAAGTAGTAACATGGACGTTAAGTTTGATACCGGGGTATGTGTAAGTGACACATATGTTTTCTTTCAGATAATCATTCATCCATGCACTACAGTACTTGTAAAAATTGTTGGTCATCCACCTAGCATATGTACATATTTATGGTGACCATGTCTATTTATTGTTTCTCAATAAACTTGTTCTCGGGAACCTTGCGTCTCCTTCACCTATATTTTTGATTTCATATTGTTTTTTGAGCATTTAGCCTATGTATATTAATCGGGGATATCTATAATAGCCTATTCCTTAATGCAAAGCCTGGATTATACTGGTTTATACTTTCCTTAGCAATAAGGACTCCACCCCTTTCTGAGGATGGTGGTAGCAGCAAGTTTAATCCTACGCAGATATAACCTTTTGTCTAATTTTACTTCGACCAGGGTGCTGGTCGGGACTTTTTCTTTTGGATACTGTAGTCCCGTAAGACTTCGCTTCATATAGAGTGAGACCACTATATGGTACTGGCTGGCGAGTGATTCATACATAGGTATATGTACTCTTCGTTCGTTTCTAGAGTCTAGTAGGACTCCTCCCTGTAGGGGGCAGGAAGCACTCTCATGGCTTATGATTAGTGAAAAGATGTATAACGGTAACATCTTAGGTCTGTCAGTCGAGTTGACTAAGAAACATTCTTGAGGAGTACGGCACGTATTGAGAATCCACAGATACAGTAATGCTCTGGTATACTTCCATCAGGACGACATGGCTTGAGCCCAAAAAACGGATTTTGAGCGAAGCGAAAAATCTATTTTTGGGTAAGATAGCCATGTCGTCCTGATGGACCCGCCCTGCTCCTTTTCAAAAATAAATAAGAGTGAAAAGGATAGTAGGACCCCTCCCTACATACAGTATCTGTAGCACCTCGTGTATCGCTACAAGGAATACAGATGGCGCCGTGAGCGGCGCAGGGCACGCTTTCGAAACGGGGAGGAGGGATGCCTTATGAACGGCTCCCCCCTTTCTTATCGTTTTCGTTTTCTTGCCATTTTACCCCTACGAAGTGTTAACTCTATTCGGGGTATAGATTGCTATGAGGCGTGTCAAGAATACGTCCACTGATATTTACGATATCCCTAAGGTCTTTTTTAGGGATACTCGCTCCAGGAGTTAGAATTCTGGGTACCTGAAGGTAAATTCTCTGGGAATATCGCCGTAGTTGTAATATACCCTAGGAAGCTGCCTTTAAGGAACTTCCATCAGGACGACATGGCTATCTTACCCAAAAATAGATTTTTCGCTTCGCTCAAAATCCGTTATATATATATATATATATATATATATATATATATATATATATATATATATATATATATATATATATATATATATATATAAGAAGAGGATAACCCAAAACTTTAAGCATAAGTATGATAGTAAACAGAACTTGTTTATCTGAAAGAAAAAACATTATTGCCACTTTTAAGATACCGAGGTATCAAAGTCATAAAAGTCTGTATTACAAATCAATTACATTAGCGTTAGAAACGCTCGGCACACATGTCTGCACTTATGCTAGGTTCACCTTTGGAAATGGAACAGTCTACGTGGGCAACTCAGTGCCCTCACTTAGTTTGTAGTACAGTATGTAACTACACACTCACCCTGGAATTAATCGTCCCAATTAAAACCACTGTTCCTCGCAGAGTAAACAGTAGGGTTAACGACGCGACCCACTGCTACCACAGATCTCTTTAGTTCCTCTACTTGCTTCGCATATTGGCGAAAGAACACTCTGGAAGACTTCCAGCCAGTGTATGAACGGAGATGTTCAAAATCCATACAATTAAAGAAATTTAAGGATGAGGCAACTTTCCTCGGATCGTGACCTGCGGGTGTACTGTCAGGATCCGCTCTGCGAATAAAATATGTGATTTTCGCTCTGAGTTGATTCAGAGATAAATTTGAGCCTGATGTTTCTCCCCTGAATAGTTGACCACCCTTGAAGTCTGAAGTTCTATGAAGATAGACCTTTAGTCATTCTACTGGACATAGAGATGCATCTTCTTTCAGAGGGCAGATTCTCCAGGGACCCCACCTGTTAGTGGGTAACTCATTCTTGGCGAGAAACGTAGGATCCGGAAACAGGTTCAGTTCTCCCCCATCCAGGAACTGAACACGACCTGCCTCTCTCGAGAGGGCTACAATCTCACTAACCCTGGCCCCGGACACGAGTGCAAATAGGAAAATAACTTTTTGTTCAAATCCTTTAACGCACACTCCTCATTGCTCAACAGAGAAGCGAAATGAAGAACTTTGTCTAAAGACCATGAAATGGGCTTTGGAGGTGCTGAAGGTCTGAGCCTAGCACAGGCTTTCGGAACTTTATTAAAGATCTCGTTACCGAGGTCGACCTGGAAGGCATATAGAATGGGTCTTGTCAAAGCAAACTTACACGCCGAAATCGTGTTAGCTGCCAACCCTTGACCATGGAGGTGGATGAAGAAAGATAAGCAGAAGTCTGTCGAGATCTCCTGCGGATTCTTCGCCTTGACAAAGGCCACCCATTTTCTCCAAGATGACTCATATTGCCTTCTAGTAGATTTGCACTTATATTCCTCTAGGAAGTCTATGCTGGCTTTCGAAATCCCGAAACGCTTTCTCACCGCTAGGGAGAGAAAATCATGAGCTGCAGGGTCCGGGTTTTCTGTAATGAAGCGTAGACAGTCAACTTCTGGACTCGCTGGGTCAGAACTGGATCTGGTAGCGGTACAAACTTCAGCTGTAGTTCCAATGCCAGGGGGAACCACACGCTGTTCGGCCACTTGTGGGCCACTATTGCCGCTACCCCCTTGAAGGATCTCAGTTTGTTGAGGACCCTCAACAGAAGGTTGTGAGGAGGGAACAGATAAATCCTGGACCATCTGTTCCAGTCGAGGGACATCGCGTCCACTGCTTCCGCTAAGGGGTCCTCGTACGGGGACACGTACAGGGGCAACTTCTTGTTGTCTTTCGTCGCAAAGAGGTCTATCTGCAGTTCTGGGACTTGATTCAGAATGAAGGAGAATGATCCTGCGTCTAAGGACCATTCCGACTCTATCGGTGTGAACCTGGATAGAGCGTCCGCTGTCACATGGCGGACTCCTTGAAGGTGAACTGCCGACAGGTACCACTTCTTCTTTTCCGCCAATCGGAAGATGGCCAACATCACCTGGTTGAGAGGTGGTGACCTCGATCCTTGTCGATTCAAGCATCTCACAACTACCTCGCTGTCCATCACCAACCTTATGTGGATCGAGTGACGCGGGGAGACTTTCTTTAAGGTAAGGAGCACTGCCATAGCTTCTAGAAAGTTTATGTGAAAGGTCTTGAATAGCTTGGACCAAGTCCCCTGGACTTTTTTCCGATGAGAGTGACCTCCCCATCCCTCCTTTGAGGCGTCTGAGTGAATCGTCACCGACGGGGGAGGTGGCTGAAGAAGAACCGACTTCTTTAGATGTCTGGCTTGGGACCAAGGCCTGAGAAGAGTACGTAGCCGAAGCGGAACTGGTCTTCTCAGATCTCTTCGCGCGTTTGATGCATAACTTCTCCAAACTCCGGTTGCATCCTTTAGCTGTGCTCTTAGCACTGGGTCTGTCACCGAAGCAAACTGGAGAGAGCCCAGTACCCTCTCCTGTTCGCGTCTTGATAACCTTTCGGAATCTAGCAGTCTCTTGACAGAACCCGCTATCGCCTTCCTTTTCTTCGCCGGGATGGAGAAACGGTGTGACATTAGGTCCCAGTGGATTCCCAGCCACTGGAACTTTTGAGATGGAGAAAGTCGAGACTTTTTTCTGTTGATCTTGAAGCCTAGATACTCTAGGAACTGGATCACTTGACTGGAAGCTTGCAAGCATTCTGTCTCGGATGCTGCCCACACCAGCCAGTCGTCCAGGTAGGCTACTACCTGAATTCCCTTTAGGTGTAATTGTTTGAGAGCTACGCTCGCAAGCTTCGTGAAAATCCTTGGGGCTATATTTAGCCCGAATGGCATGGCTCTGAAGGCGTATAGTCTTCGTTGTAGCTTGAACCCTAGGTAGGGGGAGAGTCGATGGTTGATTGGAACGTGCCAATCGGCGTCTGACAAGTCTATGGAGACGGAATATGCCCTCTTGGGCAGTAAGGTCCTTATGTGTTGCAGTGTTAGCATCTTGAACTTGCAATTCACTATGAACTTGTTGAGTGGCGACAAGTCCAGAATGACTCTGAGCTTTTCCGAGTCTTTCTTGGGAACACAAAACAGCCTCCCTTGGAATTTGATGGACTTCACCCTTCGGATCACTTTTTTCTCCAACAGTTCTTGAACGTACTCCTCCAGAACGGGGGTGGAGTGTTGGAAAAACAGAGGGCACGGGGGTGGAGTGCTGTACCAGCTCCAGCCCAGTCCGTTCTTGAGTAGGCTGTGGGCCCAGGGATCGAAGGTCCAACGATCCCGAAAATTCTGAAGTCTCCCTCCTACCGGCATTATCTCACTTGGACTGCCGTCCTGAGGTCTTGCCTCCCTGACCGCGACCACCCCTGAATCCCCTTCCCCTTGAGGGGCGCCTAGACGAGCCTCTGGCTGCTCCTCTAGGCTTTGCTCGAAAGGAAGTAGACTGCCCTTCGAACGTTGGGGTGAATGCCGTGGACTGTGTCGACACGGCCTGGGGTACCCACTGGAATGTGGTCGGGGTTTGTGCCACCATCTGGGGCACTGAAGGCAATGGCAATCGCAGTTGCTGTTGCTGTTTAAGAAGCTTGGCTGGCCGAGACGGTAGCCTAGTCCTCATAGTCTTCCTCTTTGGTTGAGGACCCTCATCCGGGGAAGACTTTCTTTTGATAGCCAGGCCCCACTTCTGGAGAAGGTTTCTATTCTCCGTGGCGGCCTTATCAGCAACTTCTTTGACCAATTCGGTAGGGAAAAGGTCTTTGCCCCAAATGTTGGAGGAGATTAGTTTCCTTGGCTCGTGCCTCACCGTAGCCGAGGTGAACACGAACTCCCTACAAGCTCTCCTCGCCCTGACGAAGCTATAAAGATCCTTCGTCACTGTGGCCAGATGAGTCTTGGCCACTACCATGAACATTTCATGGACCTTGGGGTCACTTGCCATCGTCTCAAGAGTAGTCTGAAGAGACAATGAGGCAGCCAGTCTTTCTTTTGTCTCGAGCTCTCTCCGCAAAAGAAAGTCAGACAGCTTAGGGAGGTCCTCGCCGAACTGACGTCCGGCAATATCAGCCTCCAACTTCCCAACTGAGAAGGTAAGATGGACGTCCTTCCAGTCTTTGTGGTCCATAGGCAGGGCCAGCGACAAGGGTTTACACTCCTCCAGGGAGGGGCAAGGCTTGCCGGCCTCGACTGCTTTTAGTACAGCCGCAAACTCTTTCTGTAAAAAGGGGAAGGCTCTAGCAGGAGAGGACACAAAGGAAGGGAGCTTCTTACTCAATGCAGCTACCTTTGAGTTCGTGAAGCCCCTCTCTTTCATCGAGGATGAAAGCAAAGCTTGAGCCTTAGCATGGTCCATTACTATGACCTCCTTCGGCTCTGTCTCCTCCTTTGAAGCTGGTTCCTTCCTCAACCGGACATAACAGTCCGGATATGACCCCTTGCTGGGCCAGAATTCCACCTCCTCTAGGGGAACTGAACCCAACTTATCCGAGATGACGATCTTTCCAGTCGTCATCGGCATGTGCTCAGCATACCTCCACGGGTTAGCATCCGAGCACAAGGGAAGGTCTTTCACATTGAGCCTTTTCTGTGGCCCATGTGATGCTGCAAGCCTCTGCATCTGCAGTTCCATTGCAGCCGCCTTCTCCTGATTCTCCTTCTGCATTTGTTGGATCATTCCAACAATGGAGGAGAGGGCCTGTCCCAGCTCTACTGGGAGAGCGGACGATGTTGAGGGAATAGGCTCCGGGATCTGAACCGGAGTAGCCGACACCTCGTCGACCTCTTCCTCTACAATGTCTGGGGCTTGAACTTCATCCTGGGCTCCTACCAGGAGGTCTTCCTCCAGACGCTCATCCACGTCAGACATCCTGTCGTCCAACTGGATGTCTTGCAAGGCGACCGCGACTTCAGCATCCACCTGGATCTGAACTTGGGGGATCTCCTCTTGAGGCTGGGGAATCACTGCATCAGCTGATGCCCTAGGGAAAAGATACGCCCTCATCTTCTCACTTGGAAGATAAGGTCCAGAGGTGTTCTTCTGGAAGCCCCTTACCCAGGTACGAAGCTTCTCCCTTGCTATATCCCTTGATTCCGCCGTCCTAGGGGAATCAAAGGCCTCAGTAATCAGGTTAGTGCACACGGTACATACCTGAGGGTCCCAATACTGGAGATCACCCTTGGAGACAGCGCATGCTGCGTGCCTCCTACAAAACTCATGTCCGCAGAGGTTCTTACTGCGGACGTTGCAGAAAACACTTCCGCACTTCGGAGGGTCCTCCTGTAAAGAGAAGAAATTTCCATGAGTATCAAGTGAACTACGTATCACTGGATATGCACAGTTTAGCATAACAAAACAGAAAGGAAAGACACACACTTGTGTCTCCTTCACAACCAATTGTTGCAGCCTTCCAGATAATAAAATCATATGGTTAATCTCTTCTAGAATAACCAATGAAAAGTTTCCAGAGGAAACAGGTGTAGCTCACACCTAAGCAATGATTTTAAAATCCCGGATAATAGACAATAAAGAACTCACTTTCTTATCTGTAAGGCAACACCAAAGGGCTGTGCAAGACAACACAAAAGTGTTAGAACACACAGTGCTGTACCAAAACTTATACTATAGTTTTCTTCCTACAGTATATGTTATACTGAAGAATACTGGTACAGTATAGAAGGTAAGGTGCCGGCCGGCACACACCATAACTAGCTTTAAAGTATACTACTTAACAGCTATAAGGCGGCAGAACGCTGGTTCAAATGCATGTGCCGGCCGGCAGTAACTGCCGGCCGGCAACAGCCAATGTCGGCTACACAAGGTAGCACCCGGCTGCCGGCCACTGCTCCTAGCGACCGGCAGACAAGGGCTGACATTAGCCGGCCGGCAAAGGTAAACAACCGATGCCAGCCAGCAGCAAAAGAACCAAAGGACTACGACTGCCCGGCTGCCGGCCTCATAGGCCGGCAGCCGGGTCGGGTACAGCACTAGAAGAAAAAAGAATGGATGCCGGGATAAGAGCGTAAACTACCTCCAAGCCCGGCAATCCGAAAGAGTGCATATAAGGAAGGGGAGAATCTAATTCAGGCTTCCTGACCAATGCAGTCTGGCTCTACAGGCAGGCTTGGATGAGGGACTAAGGGAGGTCCGGGCAGCACTCAAAGCAGAAGACCCTTGCCGGCCGGCAGACTCTGCCGGCCGCCAAGGGACTGAGTCAATTCCACATCCTAACCTATCCTAGGTCCAGATGTAGAATGACGTACAGTACTGTAATGGCTAGGCCATTACGGAGATAGAGGGGGAAGGGACAAAAGAGGGTCCTACCAACCTTGCTTTAGTGAAGGATCACCCGCAGCCAAGAAAACTCATCTTAGCCTAAGGGAGATCCAAGGAGGGAGGCCAGCAATACTTGCCAGCTCCCAAAGAACCAAAGCAAGGAAGGTGTTGCTACTCCCAGGGAAAGGATCTTATTCTCCCACCGAGAACAGCAACAAGGACTAGTCTGCTAGATCACAAAAGAAGGAATCATCTCGTACAGAAACCTTCGGTAGTGACCTAAGGAGGCTAAGCCTCCTATGTCTGTGTCAGGCCAGCGAGGGAGACTCTACCCCAAGCCAGACAAACACAGACTCAGACTAAAAACTCTGTTGTTCTGTCCCTCTCTGAAACCAGACTTACTGGAACAGGGAGGTACAGTAACACCCCAGTATAGTTTTATCGAAAGTTAATTCAGATAAACCACTTAGGGATAAGCCCAAGGCTTAAACAGAGGGAATGGGATTGCATACCTTCTCCGGAGAAAAGAAAGCAACCGGGGAGTATGAGAAAGTATACTAAGGCTCCATAAGCAACTTAGCCTAGGCACCAAGAGAATCGATTACCTAAATCACCAAAACTCACTCGTATACTATCTTGGAAATATTCAACATAATCTTAAATGTATAAAAACAGCCTAAAGCTTCAATAAAATTTTAAAACTCGGAAAACCAAAATCATGCAGGAAGTACTAGGACCAAACGACTAGGCTACATGGCCTAGCGTAGGCCAGAGTTGGCGAATACTTCGCCAAAATAATACTAAAGCACGAAAGGAAATCCTATGTAACGCTAAATAGCTAAAATTTATTAAAGCAAAACAACCGGGAATGTCGCTCTGGCTAACTAAAACTCATACCTAGCGAGCGACAGCGTCCATGACGCCTCCGGTAGGCAACGGCTCTTGTAACAAAGATTAATACTATTAATCACTTTAAAATTTACAAAGAGCCTACATTTATACATAAAAGAAATGGTACTCAACTTATCAGAGGCCGACGAAGTTGGAGAAGCCATGAAAAGCTGAATAAATCTAAGATTTGCGAGAAACACAGGAAAAAACACCGAGTTGTTAAGCTACGCAAAAAGGAATACAGATGGCGCCAGGCACGCTTACGAAACTGGAGAAGAGGGAGCCTTGGGAGCGGCTCCCCCTTTTTCTTTCCCGTTTTCGTTTTCTTGCCAATTGACCCCTCGATATGTTATCTCTGTTTGGGGTGCAGATTGCCATGTGGCGTGTCAAGAATACGTCCTCTGATTTGTCGCGATATCCCTTTCATTAGGGATATTCGCTCCAGGAGTTAGAATTCTGGGTACCTTAAGGTAAATTCTCTGGGAACATCGCCGTAGTTGTAATATACTCTAGGAAGCTACCCTATAGGAACTTCCATCAGGACAACATGGCTTGAGCCCAAAAAATAGGCAAAACACCAAGGTTAACCCCTTGCCGTTTTTCTGCCCAAATCTAGTTTTCTCTTGAAATTCGGTCATATTGTGCGAAATCCATTGCAAAAGAACAAAGAACATAGGAAATGCCCATAAATTGCAATAAATCCCTATTTTACTGCAATTTAGCAACATTGCAAGGAAAAAAATATTTCGAAAAAATAGGCAAAACACCATTTTTTCTGCCCAAATTGACTTTTCTCTTGAAATTCGGTCATATTGTGCAAAATCCATTGTAAAAGAACAAAGAACATAGGAGATTGCAAAAAATCCCTATTTTACTGCAATTTAGCAACATTGCAAGGAAAAGAATATTTCGAAAAAATAGGCAAAACACCAAGGTTAACCCCTTGCCGTTTTTTCTGCCCAAATCGAGTTTTCTCTTGAAATTCAGTCATATTGTGCGAAATCCATTGCAAAAGAACAAAGAACATAAGAAATGGCCATAAATTGCAATCAATCCCTATTTTACTGCAATTTAGCAACATTGCGAGAAAAAAAATATTTCGAAAAAATAGGCAAATCACCAAGGTTAACCCCATGCCGTTTTTTCTGCCCAAATCGAGTTTTCTCTTGAAATTTGGTCATATTGTGCGAAATCCATTGCAAAAGAACAAAGAACATAAGAAATGGCCATAAATTGCAATAAATCCCTATTTTACATCAATTTAGCAACATTGCAAGGAAAAAAATATTTCGAAAAAACAGGCAAAACACCAAGGTTAACCCCTTGCCGTTTTTTCTGCCCAAATCGAGTTTTCTCTTGAAATTCGGTCATATTTTGCGAAATCCATTGCAAAACAACAAAGAACATAAGAAATGGCCATAAATTGCAATAAATCCTTATTTTACTGCAATTTACAAACATTGCATGGAAAAAAAATATTTCGAAAAAATAGGCAAAACACCAAGGTTAACCCCTTACCTTTTTTTCTGCCCAAATCGAGTTTTCTCTTGAAATTTGGTCGTATTGTGCGAAATCCATTGCAAAAGAACAAAGAACATAAGAAATGGCCATAAATTGCAATAAATCCCTATTTTACTGCAATTTAGCAACATTGCAAGGAAAAAAATATTTCGAAAAATAAGCAAAATACCCTTACCGTAATTGCAATTTAGCAACAATGCAAGGAAAAAAAATATTTTGAAAAAATTGGCTAAACACCAAGGTTAACCCCTTGCCATTTTTTCTGCCCAAATCGAGTTTTCTCTTGAAATTCGGTCATATTGAGCAAAATCCATTGCAAAAGAACAAAGAACATAAGAAATGGCCATAAATTGCAATAAATCCCTATTTTACTGCAATTTAGCAACATTGCAAGGAAAAAAAATATTTAGAAAAAATGGGCAAAACACCAAGGTTAACCCCTTGCCGTTTTTTTCTGCCCAAATCGAGTTTTCTCTTGAAATTCGGTCATATTGTGCGAAATCCATTGCAAAAGAACAAAGAACATAAGAAAAGGCCATAAATTGCAATAAATCCCTATTTTACATCAATTTAGCAACATTGCAAGGAAAAAAAATATTTCGAAAAAAATAGGCAAAACACCAAGGTTAACCCCTTGCCGTTTTTTTCTGCCCAAATCGAGTTTCCTCTTGAAATTCGGTCATATTGTGCGAAATCCATTGCAAAAGAACAAAGAACATAAGAAATGGCCATAAATTGCAATAAATCCCTATTTTACTGCAATTTAGCAACATTGCAAGGAAAAAAAAAATATTTCGAAAAAATAGGCAAAACACCAAGGTTAACCCCTTGCCGTTTTTTCTGCCCAAATCGAGTTTTCTTTTGAAATTTGGTCATATTGTGCGAAATCAATTGCAAAAGAACAAAGAACATAAGAAATGGCCATAAATTGCAATAAATCCCTATTTTACTGCAATTTAGCAACATTCCAAGGAAAAAAAATATTTCGAAAAAATAGGCAAAACACCAAGGTTAACCCCTTGCCGTTTTTTCTGCCCAAATCGAGTTTTCTCTTGAAATTCAGTCATATTGTGCGAAATCCATTGCAAAAGAACAAAGAACATAAGAAATGGCCATTAATTGCAATAAATCCCTATTTTACTGCAATTTTGCAACATTGCAAGGAAAAAAAATATTTCGAAAAAATAGGCAAAACACCAAGGTTAACCCCCTGCCGTTTTTTCTGCCCAAATCGAGTTTTCGATTGAAATTCGGTCATTTTGTGCGAAATCCATTGCAAAAGAACAAAGAACATAAGAAATGGCCATTAATTGCAATAAATCCCTATTTTACTGCAATTTAGCAACATTGGTGTTTTGCCTATTTTTTCGAAATATTTTTTTTCTTAGGGCCAATCTCTTTTCTCTTGAAATTCAGCCATATTGTGTGGAATCCATTGCTAAGGACCAAATAACATAGGAAATGGCCATATATTGCTATTTTAGGCCTATAATCACAAATTTAAGACTGAATTTGCAATAAATCATTATTTTACTGCAATTTTGCAACATTTCAAGCAAAAGAAGAAATGCCAAAATAACCAAGGTAACCCTCTGCTGTTCTTAAGGCCAACCTCATTTTTCTCTTGAAATTCTGACATATTGTACAGAATCCATTGCTAAGGACCAAATAATATAGGTAAGGGTCATATACTGCTATTTGCTTGTAATACAGTAATTTGGCTAGCCAAAAATGCATTTTCGATATATATATTTTTTCTCTTGAAATTCTGCCATATTGTGTGGAATCCATTGCTAAGGACCAAACAACATTGGAAATGGCCATATATTGCAATTTTCCTTGCAATACAGCAATTTGGCTGTATAAAAATGCATTTTTGATATATATATATATATATATATATATATATATATATATATATATATATATATATATATATATATATATATATATTTTTTTACCTTATATGAGGAAAATTCAGGATTTTGGGCCTCTATTCACAAATTTACAATTGGAATTGCAATAAATTATTATGATTGCAATATTGCAAGCAAAAGATAAATTGCCAAAAATGTAAAAAAACCCAGATTAACTCCTTGCTGTTTTTAGAACCAATTTAATTTTCTCTCTAGAAATTCAGCCATATTGTGCACTATGCATTGCTAAGGACCAAATAACATAGGTAAGGGCCATATATTTCTATTTGCTCCCAATATGGCGATTTGGCAAGCCAAAAATGCATTTTGAATAAATATTTTTCACCTCATAAGGGAAAATACAGTATTTTGGTACGCTTAATCACAAATTTACAATTGGAATTGCAATACATCCCTATTTTACTGCAATCTAGCAACATTGCAAGCAATATAAAAATGCCAAAACACCAAGTATGTGACTCACAAGGTAACTTATTGAAATCAGTTTTCAAAAAAGAAAAAAAATATATAAGAGCTAGCTTAAGGGACATTACCCATTAGATTTTGGCAGTTTTCCTTATTTCTATCAGTTTAACAGTTTTGTTATGCAAAACAGTTGTAAGATATCAGCCAGCCAAAAAGTGTGTTTTGTACAAAGTTTTTTATTTGAATGTCTGAAAATATTGTGATTATCTAAGGATAAAAAAACAAGAACTAACTGCAAATACTTACTGTAATAAATCATCTGTTTCACAAATGTTGAATAACAAAGGACATCTATAGTGTGTTTCTTGTCCAACAGAAAAATTATTTTTATTTTTTCGCCCCTTTTCTAATGGGATACAGTACAATATGCTTTTGCTTTCCAAAGTTCAACATTATGGAAAATACTTTAAACTAAATCAGATCAAACTATAAGATTACAGATTTCAAATCACAAATAAGAGACATTTACTAATCCTTAATTGTTAAATTTTGATATATAAATACTGCTAAATTGCAGAATATATCAACAAGTATGAAAAACCATAGTCTGCATGTCTACAGAAGACAAAAATTATACTTTTTCCTCAAATACTGATTAAAATGCCTTTATAACATCTAAATAAATTATTACTTGATACCTGAAGCATATAAACTTTTATGTTTATGTGACTAAGGATCCTTGTCTTATAATAAGCATAAAAAAAATAGAATCCATGTGCAAAATTTTAGGAAATTATCTTAGAACTAACATTTGTTATTTGGAATTACCATACATTATTTAAAAAAAATCACATACTATATTCTAAACAAATTTTATTCTTCATGGTCATGCGAAAGGCTACTTGGTTTGTTTTTATAAGAAGGCCAACGGCAAGTTGGGCAATGATGATTATCTTTTAATAACCATTCCGTAATGCAGGAATGGTGATAGTGATGTCCACACGGAAGACCACATAACACAGCAGACCATCGATAACGACTAAGACAGATTGCACATATTCGACTCTCAATTGCATGAGAAGGTGCTGTCCATTTAAGCTCTGTAAGCCGTTGTGGTGACAATAACCACCGTGAACCGCTTACACTTTTAGTTAATTGTTTTGAGTTTTCATGTATGTTTTGCTGCCTTCGAGTTTTAGAACAGCTTTCACAGACTTTCAAAAGTCTTTCATACGTTAGATTTTGATGGATTCTATCATCAATTCTTCTATACCTTAGGTACTGTCTTTCTAATTTACGCTTTAAAATGGCACACCTATGGCACACGTATATTTCCTTGACAGTTGTCCAAAGCTCACATAATCGGCAGTTTTCATCCTGACAGCAAGTATGGGAATCTAATAGTGTGTCATTCTCATTTTCACTTACACTATCTACATCAGTTTCACTTTCAGATTTCAAGTCATCTTCATTTCCCCATCCATCAAATCTCCACATTGGTAAGTGTTTCATATAATCAGTGGGTATCACAGGATGCAACCACAAGTCTGGTGTTGCTAATCTTTCTATCAAAAGTTCCATTCCTTCCTCTAATCCTAAATCTTGAGATGGCCGTGGGCGTGATAATGATGCCATGGGGCGAAAAAGTACATTTACTAAGTAGGAATCCATTGGGAATAAAGCCCACCAATTAGACTCCACTTCCTCTTGATCTCCACTTCTCCTAAAGCACACCCTCCAAACAATTACCATAATGCCAAAGATCTTGGCTGACATCCAAAATATCACAGGATGATTTTCTACCATTAACCAATGATATCTAAGTTGTCCGAAAATCCAGGTACTATTAAAAAAACTCATCAGCCAAGACCCTGACTGAAGAGCAGAGTCAACCATCGAAAACTTGAGTAATGCTGTAACAGCAAGCCACAACAAAAACACTGCAACATTATACACAAGCACTCTCAGAAAGGTACGAATTACATGTTTCCAAGCTCTCAGTCTATAATCAAAAATATAAAAGAAGTCAGCTACAGCAAACAAGTTGGCCCCTACTAGGGAAATAAGGAAAACATCATTCATACGGGGTTGCAGCATACAGATATAGGAATCTAGTGATTGTTTTGTCATGGATTCCCCCTTCTTCCCTCCATATGACGTAACCCCTTCAGATGTAACAACTGCAACTGTTGGAACTCCACTTAGTCCTGACTTTTTGAGAAATCGTGAAACCTGAAATGATCACAAATTAGAAACAGAATTTTGAAGAGATAAAGAAATTTAATGAATATCAAACAAGTAAAATACTCTTTTAATGAAAATTAATTTTATTATTTACTTCAAATTAATTGCAAATCCCTCCAAGAAGTTTGACCATAATAAAAGAACAGTTCTTCCTGACCTGGTGCAGTAGCCAACCAAGCAAGGAGTGGACAAGTTAGCATATGGCCTGATGCTCCTCATCTGCCTCACAGGTTAACAAATCATTCCTTTAGTTGGTAACATAACCAGCCAATTCAAAATACTACTAAAAGGGGGTAGGCAATGGGGCTCTTTCCTGAATTTCAGGTAATCAATCAGAGAGTAGATCTCTCTGACTTGGAATCTCTCCCACGTGACCCACTCTTAAATACCTCCCCTGGACTGGCACTTGATCTACAACATGCTCTGGCTAATCAGTGGCCTCCCCAGAGTTAGTAACTGCCTTTGCCCTCTAGGCAAAAACAGCTAATGAAAATTTAGCTCCCTGACTGGACCTCCACATAAATAACATCCGAGGAGCTCTCATCACTATGTTACTATTCAAGCCTGAACATGAGCAGATGTGCTTGACTACCAAAAACTCGTCACTTCTGAATGCCCCTGAACTTTGACCAGGATACAAATATTAATTTTGTTTTATCTGTGAATATTGTGTTATATGTGCTTACTATGTATTGTGTGTGCCAATCCTGTGTGTTGTTGCAATAAGGTGTATTAACATTGTTTTACATGCATTGTTTTTGCTTCAAAGTGCATTAACACTTGCTTTGATTGTGTGTGTATTTTTTAGTAAAGAAAGTGCATTAACCCATGATTTTAAGTATCTTCTCATGAAGTATGAGAATAGCAAAGCTACTGGTGGAATGCAGTACTATCAAGGAAAAGAAAATTGGGACCACAGGAAAGGTCTTGGACAAAATCAACAGCACTGAGGCAGTGATAATTTTCAATAAAACTACTATTATTACTATCACTATTACTAGGCAAGCTACAGCACTAGTTGGAAAAGCATAATGCTACAAGCCCAAGGGCTCCAACAGAGAAAACTGCCCAAATATGAATGTAATGGATTGCTGGAATATGTTTACCATTGCCAATGCCAATGCCATTACATTTATTAGAAGACCGATTGATGAGTCATAGTCGCAGACAGTCTATTACTGCCAGAAAAATCTTTGGTAAAAGGTTGTTAACAATTTTCTTGGTTTTCCAGCAATAGATGGGCAAATAAAAAAAGACTTAAGAAACATGACAAATTTGTAGATAATTTGTATTTTTCCTAACTATACAAACCTTAGCTATTTATTAGGGGTTATACTTTTGGCAGAGCTGAAATGACGAGCCATTAAAATTTAGCGAGGGTTAAGTACCCACACCGCTAGTTAGCGGGGAAATGGGGGGGGGGGAGGGTAGCTTGCCACCATTCCCATTCACACACCTGTGATTTAGTCACTTTGCTTGGAGGTAGGACTTCAAGGGGGATAGGGATGGCGGGCAAGTTTGTATAAATAGCTAAGGTTTGTATAGTTAGGAAAAATACAAATTATCTACGAATTTGTCATTTGTTCCGTAACTGGAATACAAACCACGCTATTTATTAGGGGTGACTCACCCATTAGGAAGGGTGGACGTCCCTGCCAATCTGGCTTTTGACTTTGCCCGGGGGCTCCTTATCTGAGTATATTAGTACTCAAAAATAAGGAATCCCTGCCCTTGCTAAACCTTGCTACGCAAAGTCCGCGGCCTACGCAAGCTGTGTGTTGAGACGTGTAGACGTGTCTAGGTAAAGTTATTACAAGTCTATGTAGGAAAAACCTGATGTAACCAAGACTTCCCAATACCACCTCACTAGGGTATGGGGACGCAACAGTATTAGCTTAATACTAGGTAAACAAGGGAGCATGGTTTACCTGCAGTGGTTTGAGGTCAGCTTATGCAGAGAACCCAGGATGCTGCTTTCCTCACGAGAGGGTAGGATGAAGAAAAGAATAAGAGCCAGTCAAATCTTTTCATTCAAGCAGGCTAAAACCAGGTAACAGTGCCCTCAACCTTCAGCTACTTGTCCAATAAGGAGCTTGAGGTATACAACCAGCTGTTGTGAAGCCACCACCGGACCGATAGAGATTGTATCGAGTTCCTGCGGGTTACGTCTTGCAGGAGAAAGGTTGTGAAAGTCACCTGGAGCATTCACATCCTTTCTTGTAAAACCAAGTCACAGAGTAATCTGATAAGAAGGACCAGGGGCATAGATATGCCCCTGACACTGTGAGTCGTCATGTCGAGATGATGTTTTGGTGATCCTTCTCTAGTCTCTCTTCAGGATGCCTGAAAACTTTAAATCAATCAATCAATCTCTAGTCTCTCCCAGTGCTGATGACAAGAGAAGGGACCCGGGTGGGCTGTTGCCGTTTTCTTTAGGTAAAGTCTCATACCTTACCCTGGGTACAGTAACGGATGATCTGGATTGTCCGTTACAGAGTGGAGACTTGTGTAGGATCCGTCACCTCTGGAGACTGTGTCTAGCGACATACTCAGGGACGAAACTGAACATTGTCTTTCGCCCTTCTCAATAATGGGCGATGTCAAAAGAGAGACCATGAAGTTCCTTGACTCGTATGGTTGCTGTCCGAGTGTGTAGGAACATTGTGTTCTTAAATCAGGAGAAAATATGATGTTTGGTGAAGTGGAACATAAGGAGGTCCCTTTAGGGATCGGAGAATTTGCACCAAGTTCCGAGAGGAAGGTATCAATTCCGGCAGAGGAAAGGCAAGTTGTAAGTCCGTATGAGTTAGGAAACGTCTATCGATGAGAGGGTGTCCCTTTCTTTCAGTTTGAAAGTGAAGGATCAAGGTTGAGTGATCATCTTTACCTGTCGAAACTGAATAGGGGGTCTTTTCCTCTTGTATATACTTGAGGATTCTGCTATTACTGGAATTGAGGTATCGAGTGGAGAGACACACTTTCACATGACACCAACCAACAAGATGTTATACAGCCTGGTAGACTGATGCTGAGGAATTCCTCAGATATCTAGACAACCTTTTCGCAAAGAGGTATTGGGTAGTCTCCAGGCGTACAATCATAGCAAAGCTATAGCTTGTGGTAGGTGTCAAAGAGGGTTGTCTGTGAAGTGGAGAGGGTTCTCTTGGAGACTCTATCAGGGGCTGTAAAAGGTTTGGAAACCGTTCTGCATAATGCCACATCGGAGCTAGGAGAGTCCTTGAGAGGTTAACCGATGTTCTAGCCTTTTCGAGTGCCCTTCTCCAGATGAAACAGGGACGAGACGTAAATGTCATTTTTGTACCAACCGTTGTTACCAGAGAGCCTTGGGGTCTAGGGCTGAGGAGCAACGGCAGCCTGAGATTCAGGAGCGTTGCAAACAGATCCCTAGTTGGAGGACCTCGTAAAGTCGGGACTTTGTTGGCTACAAGGCGATCCAAAGTCCATTCGGTATACCTTATCTGAGATGCTGTGCACAGATTGTCGGCGAGCACGTTCATCTAGTCTGGAATGAAGAGGGCTGATAGTGGTACCGAACGGACTTTGGCCCATCTTAGTGTTTATACTGTTAGATGGGAAGAGGCTACGAGCAAGTTCCTTCTTGCTTGTCGATGTTGAGTTGAGTATGTGGTGTGTTGTCCATCACATCACTGAGTGGTCTGTTAGGAACCGATGAGGCTGCTGAAGGACCGGAAAGTTGGTCTTCATCTCTTAAGAGATTTAGGTGAAGGTACTTTCGGACTCTGTCCAGAGGGCTGAGATCATGTGGTGCAGCACTATGGTCCCTCCTCTCTTCTTTTTCCGACTCAAGTCTCTTGGAATGGGAGTCGTTCTCGTTTCGAGAAGGTTTTGTGGAGATTGGTGTCTAGAATCATTCCCAGATACACCAGTCTTCTGGGAGGGAAGTAGGAAAGACTTCCGTAGGTTTACCCTGATCACTGGATCATGGTAAAAAGACTTCAGAAGTTCTGGTGTTAATGCAAGGTTGCCACTGAGTCTGCTAAGGTCAGTCAATCGTCCCGAGACAGAGGAGACAGAAGCTGATCCTGTGAGACCAGGATGGGTGTGGTGGAATGACCGAAGCACAGTGCCTTGAACTGGTGTTTCTTGTTTGTCTAGACTGAATCTTCCAACTTTCCTAGATGGATGGTTTGGACCTGGGCGTAAGTGTCCTTTAGGTCCAGTGTGCAAATGACGACCTGAGGTCTTAGCCCTTGTTCGAACTCCAACATGGTGTGGACATCGACCCAGAGGGACAGCTCCTTGCGGATCCTTTTGCATGGAAGATTGTCGACGCTGGAGTCTTGACTCGTGTCGTAGAGGACCAGGCGCGATACCCAGTGTAAGAATCCTTCTCTGAGAGAAAATTCCTTTAACTAACAGAAGGAAGGCAACGCTTAGCCTTACCATGTGCCCTGATGGGATTGATGCTATTCCTTAGAATAGAATCAATCTGGTGAATGTTAATCAATGGTTAACCGTTGGGTATCGTGGTTACTGTGCAGTTGGAGAGTGATTGCAAGTAGTTCCCTGTCTACAAGCCGTTGATGAGGGTTGTTAAATGTTTGCCGATCACTTTAGTGTGATGGCAAACGGCCAATAGCGAGAAGTATGTTGTATACATTCTGATCTAAGAAACTACAGGAAGAGGTTGACTAGTAAGTTCGAGTCACGAACTGCTGGAAAATTGCCGATGACCAATGAATCGGTGGTTTGTGAGCCGATGGCGAGTTAGAGATTAGCAAGCTGATTATGATTCCCCCCCCCCCCCCCCGGTTGGTCAGAGATGAGCAAGCTGAGTTCAATGATCGATGAAAGATGAGCTGCCCATCGGTGATCTAGTGATCAGCAAGCTGAATACTGGTTATTGACTAGCGATCGGTAATTGGAAACGCTAGCAATTGGAGATCGTTAGTCATTGGAAGGACTAAAGGTCAAAGATCAGCATTGAGCTGGCAATTGGCGATCTGGTGATCGGCAACCTAGCGATCAGTAAACTGTGAACTAGCCATCAGCAAATAATGATCTAGAGATCAGACTGTTGATGCTTTTCTGTTTGCTGACAGTGGTCTGTCAAGGAAAAAAAACTTCAGAAGAGACAGGGACCAAGGATTCCTCGTTTCGATTCCCCTTGTAGGATGGAATCTTCGGGATCTTGAATCCTTCTGTGAAGCCTTATTCCTCTTTTCCCGGTGGCAATGTTTATGTGTTTGCGGGGAGGAATGGGGCAATGGTGACCTGTCCAGAAAGTTTTATTGTGTAGGAGAGTACTGGAGCAATGGCACACAGGATGAAGCTGGTGCTCAATTTCTGCCTGGAGAGCAGGCAAGCGCTGGCTCTTAGGCAAGAGCTGGTGCATTGGATCTGCGAGCCTTGACTCTTTGGCAAGAGCTGGCTCATTGGATCCGAGACCGTAACTGCGCGGGAGGGCGCAGGAAAGTGAGGAAGAGCGCTGGCGTGCAGTAAGGCACTGTGTAGTTTTGTGCATTCTCCCTAGAATGCACCAAAGCGTGTGACTGGTTGCGCAAGGGTGGGTTCATTGGCGCATGCGTGAGAGTACCACGTCGAAACTGCTGGCGCGTGCGTGCGAGTACTACGTGAAGACTGCTGGCACGCCCGTGCGTTAGACCATTGGCGCGGGAGACCATTGGCGCGGGAGACCATCGGCGCGAGCGGAAGGCTGCATGCACGCGCTCAAGATCATTGGAGTGCGCACGAGTGAAAGGCTGTAGGCGCGCGTGCGCGGTAGACTGTTGCTGAGCTCACGCACGCGCAGGATACCATCGGCGGCCGCGCGCGGAAGAAAGTCGGCACCCGCGCGGAAGAAAGTCGGCGTGCGCACGCGGAAGACTGTTGGCACGGGCACGCGGAAGACTGTTTCCAGGCGCGCGCGGAAGACTGTTGCCAGGCGCGCGCGGAAGACTGTTGCCAGGCGCGCGTGGAAGACTGTTGCCACGCGCGCGTGGAAGACTGTTACCACGCGCGCGTGGAAGACTGTTGCCACGCACGCGTGCAAGACTACTGGCGCGGCGCGCGCAAGACTATTGCCGCTTGCGCGCGCGGAAAATCATCGGTGTGTGTGCGGGAGACCATCGGCACCCGCGTGCGGAAGATCGTCGGCGCCCGCGCAGAAGACTGTTGGCATGTGCGCAGGAGACTGTTGGCATGCGCGCAGAAGACTATTGGCACGCGCGCAGAAGACTGTTGCCACGTGCACGTGCAAGACTATTGGCCAAGAGCATTGGTGCTCGCAGAAAACCATTGACACGCGCGCGGAAGATCGTCAGCGCGCGCGCAGGTGCGAAGGTAGCGCTATTAGGTTGGCAGGTCAGCTGGCAGGACGATCAGGAACTGGGATGTGCCCTTTGGAAGGGCGACCATCCACCGATGGGGACCGTAAAAAGGTCCGCGTTAGAGTCCAAGTCCGAAGTCCACGAACTAAGTTGCAGCGCAAGATTGCCCTGGTAGGTCTGCTGCGCTGGTAGGTCTGCTTGATCCTCCGAAGAGGTGTCTCTATGAGTGGCCTCTCTCGCGAACGAGAGAGGTGAATACTTCGTAGAAGAGACTTGAAGACACCCGTGATGACGCCCATGAGGGCCGATGGATCAGCAAGCTGACATTTAACAGTAGCGATCCTTCGAAGAGGAGTCTCTATGAGTGGCCTCTCTCGCGAACGAGAGAGGTGAACACTTCGTAGAAGAGACTAGAAGTCGCCCATTGAGGGCCGGTGGATCAGCAAGCTGACCTTTAACAGTAGCGATCCTCCGAAGAGGAGGTACTGTATATCCCCACCAGATGAAAAACCAGATCTGTTCTGAGAGTGCATTCGTCAGCAGGAGAATTTGTAAGTCCAACATTGTTACTGACGAACTCCAAACCGTCCACTGTTTTCCAGCAACTGATTTCTTATTATTAGTAAATCAGGCAATGAATATACAAAAAAAAAATCCTGCATTTATATATTAATGAAATTTGTTTTTCATATTCTATTTGCTGATTATCTTTGTATTTTACCAACAAACATTTTAAATGTTTCAGTCAGTCAATTGCTCTAACTGTAAATGTACTGTACAGTACACTAACTGATGTAAATTAAAGCCATTTTAAGAATTCCTACAGCTATTTGTTATATTAATATAAAATTCTCTTAAAAGTTCATCCATTTTTAATTGCATTCTATTTCACTTACTTTTAACAATCTATCATTTCAAAGTGTTTTCTTGCATTATATGTGGAGGTTGGCTCAATTAAACCAACTATGGCTATCAATACACAAATGTGATCTCCTATGCTTTGTTATGTCAGGCTTTCATGTCAAATGGTGATCCTGGATCCACCTCAATAACTTTTCCTATCTTCTTGGAAATAATCATAGCCAGTACTGACATAAAACTCTTCACATATTCTCTAATTTAATTTAGATCCCAATGTTGTTACCTGCCTTTTTCCTAGCAGCAAGAGGGGAATCACCAATACTTTTATACCTGCTATCAGACATCTTGATTGACAAAAGTTTAAAATTTCTGTGCAAAGGAAAAGCTGCTTAGCTTAGAATACACACACAACCACTTGTTGAGGGACCAGACACGTGACTCAGGCTGATATCAACAACCACGGAATAATGTTCAGTGCACTGTCAAACAGCAAAGCTGCGAATTAATCTACCGCTTAGCTGCGCGATTTGAAATTCAGCTATAATTCATAAATTTTACATGTTCTAAATTTTTCATTACTGCATTTGTTTTGCTAACGTTTGAATGTAGGCGACATACTGTAAATGAATAAACACCTTCGATCACTGTAAGTAAAAAATAAAAAAACATCTTTGACCTAAGTTGTTGAATTACTTCATAAAATAAAAAAAAAGTCCTTAAAACAATTTATTACTTGAAATAAGATGTAAATAAATCTCACACTTTTAACCAAATCAAGAGATATTCCTGAACCTTTCACAATAAAATATTTCAAAAAAAATCTGGAGCTAAAAACAACAGTAAACAAAGTTTGTCTAGTCAAGCCACTCGACTATAAAGAAATGATTCTTCCACCTGTTAGGTGACTATGAACGATCAAGCCATGTACCAATGATGGGGAGGCTACAGAACCAGGTCGGGGGAATGTTTTTATCTTATGGTCAAACTAGAAGGAACAACAATAAAATTTAGGTACGTTATCAAAATTATTAATTATCAATTAAAGAAGGATAAAAAACTTACTTGATCCTTTTCCTCTTTTTTAACAGAAAATGCTGCCAACTTGATGCGACTTGACAAGCGTAGCCCTAGAGTTGCAATCAGTAGAGGAGGACTTAGTAGCTCAGAGATATAAATGACATTGGGAATCTGTAATAAAAGATAATGCTTGAAATCTACAATATCATCACAGTTTTCTCTATCATTACAAAAATAATAAATCTGACAAGCAATAGTACAAGATGAATACAGATTTGTAAATAAAATTCTACACTTCATTATAAATAACCAATCTAACAGGTGCTTAACTCACTTGCAGGGACTTATATGCTCAAACACAGGGACAGTTATATGGTATTTGACTCAAGCAGTTATAGCTTTGGCATATCATTTTGCATTTCTGGGCTCAACCTGTGTCGCTCCATGATACGCCTTAAAGCACCATTTCTAGGGCATAAATATTGCTAAATATACCAGAGAAAAAAAGAATGCATGGAATGCCAGGAATCAACCCAGCTCGCTCTCTCAATGAGTGTCGGTATAGCTACTGTGGCGCGATAGAACCACGACCACAGGTCCCGCACTAGTTAGACCTCTCCTTCATCAACATCCCCTACTACGACTATCCACCCTTCACCACTACACCCCCCCACCCCACTACCCACATTCCTCTTTATTGCATTATTATTTCTTCTGACACTTTCAGCAACAGGCATCTATACCATAAAATTTTCACAAACTGTGCCAAGCAAGCATATAATCTATAGTTTACCAAGTCAATAGGTGTGGAAAAGATAACCCATTAATTTAAGCCTATCAGATTTTCAAATAGGAAAAAGTCTATGGAAAGTACTTGACTGAAGTTATTTAGCAAAGCTAGATGACTTCAAGTCACTATCACACAGATACTTAACCTCCCAGGATTGGTAAGGGGAGAGGGTAATACTAATCTAGCTGTTTCTTCAACTACAGTACTCTGTAGTTGAACTAGTGGGTTAAAATGTCAGCAAGCTAACAATACCGTATATGATTCAACCATAACCTCCTCCCCTCCCTCTAATAGCCATATCAGATGAATTTGGAAGGATGAGGATAAACCATCCTATTAGAGAGAAGGGTTTGCTAGCCCCTCTCCCTCCCACTTGACACTTGGGGGAAAAAGAGGGAACAAACCCCTCTACACAATATAAGGTAAATGCTAATTGATGGGTTATTCACTTTTTCAAAATAATCTTCTTATTGATAAAGATTAAAAGGTTATACAATTGCTATATAGGCCAATGCTACTGCATAGCCTACATAATTGATGAATTTCTCCATAGCCTAAAGTCAACTAGTTAGTTGCTGTAAATCATAAAACGAAATAGGTCAGGGAATCCTCTGATACTAAAAACACAGTTAACAGTGTCTCTTGAAGTTCTCATCGTATTTCCTTCTGCGGAGAAGAGACGATTCCCTTCAGAGAACATAATACTACACCTCTTGTCAGGTGGAGAGAGTGGATCCACGGGAGTGTGAATGACATCCCTGTCATGCATCCAAGAAGTTTTCTTCTTAGGACGAATAGAATTAGGTGAAGCGATTGCCAATGATGATGTTGTAGGAAATGGAATGGGAGGCAAAGGAGGCCATAAGTGCTTCCTTCCCTTACTAGAAGACATCGTGTACGGAGGCGATGGCAGCCCTGAAGGCGAGGATCGGCGATCAACTACAACTCCAGGAAAGTTCTGTAAGACGGTGGGGCTTCTTCTGATGGTGCAAACTGAAGAAAACACACAAGGAGAAGACTCTGCCTTAGATGATGCCAGGGTTTGTAGAAGTCTATTTCTTAACAAAATACCCTTTAAGCCTAAGGATGGCCATATTGTCTTTAGCCTGTTGTTGTCTGCATCATCCCCTAAAATTAATATTTCGTCGGGTTTACCGCGAGTAGAAAAAATATCTGCTTCCTGTACTTGGCTTCCTCTGGCCTTACACTATGGTTAATTGATATTATCATCCTTCATCGCCTTCCCAACGGAGGAGGCCATTGGCGGAGGATCAGAAGCCAGCGTAAAAGGAAGAGAACAAAGATATTCAGCAGATTTCATAGATTTCGAGGAATACCCTGAAAGTAAAGAATCTTACAGGGGGACGACTGTAATCAGTCGTGACCCTTGCAAGAAGGAAACAAAGAATGGGGATCCATGGGCAATATGCTCAGGAAGGTTCTGCATTACTGGGTGGAAACTTCTGAGCAAAACCGCATATGCTTATCATTAACACATAGCAATCAAATGGTCTGAAAGTAAGAAAAGAAAATTAAATCAGACAAGTTTGGAACACCAAGCATACGTCTGTACGACTCGGCAGCTGAAGTCAAAGTGACAACTCGGAGAGCCAGCAGGAGGGTGCGGCTTACCCTGCTATCAGCCAGTAACTACCAACACCTTGCTATAGATTTTAACAGCCAAGTTTCAACTTTACTGAAATCATATTTCTATTAAAGGAACAATGGTAGACTCTACAACCACAAGATACAAGTTGTCTACAAGCATCAAGCAAAAGAAGTCCATGCTTACATCTTGTGAGTGGAAAAACCTATTCACTCACTTCATGAAAGGATATCTCTGACGAGAAAGCTAGACTTCCATCATGGCATATTTACTAAGAGGCAAGGTTGAGGACAAAGAGACTATGATGCATCATCAACTATTTAGTTGTCATTCACTACAAATGGTGCAATAGTTCCGAAGGGGGAGGCATTTTGCAAGAAGAGAAATGGGAAATTTTTATTTTTGCATATGCCTTTGCACTTAAGCTGCTTCAAGATAAAAAGAATATGAACATCAGGGGTGTTTCATGAAAATAATAGGAGTGAGTCCCTTACATACAAGTGAGATAATTCCAAGATTAGGTTTTAAGTTGGAAAATCTTCAAGTCATGCATGCTAATTAGGTATCAAACTCATAACTTTGTTCCTATACTCTCCATTGTTTAGGTCAGTTCATCTTGCTAGCATTGCTGAGGTACCCAAAATATGTATCAAGAATTCCAACAGCTTTTTCTACCTAATAGAAAACTCTTAAAGAAGTTAAATTTTGTTGTTCTACATTCCTATTCTTATATTTGAAATTTCTTAACTCCAATATTCTTCTCTAGGAGACTTAATCTATTATGATTGAGGTGGTGGCAGATAAATTCCTACTATTATAAACAATGCTTTTATAAGAATTTGTATGTATATCTCTAGAAATTTCTGTTGTCAGAACCAGGCTTGAAGAACAATTAAATTCAGATGATGGTTATGGATTAGTAGGATGGAAGTAGTATAATTTATCCTGGAGCATTAGGAGTAATACAAGATCTTAAAAGAAACCCAGGGAGGATTGGATGCACAAAACACAAACCCGGATTGCTCCAAAAGTGTATTGGTGGCTATGGGACAATCATGTATTGAACACTTTGAAATAATAATAAAGGTCAGAGCCTCAGGAGGCAGGTTACAACCTGGCTCTTAACCAGGAAATACTCACTTAGTGATATTTTGGAGGTGAAGAAAAAAAGTATAACTAATGATAATTGTGCATTAATTAGAAAATCAGTTTCATTCTAGTAATTCAATGAAAACCTGGATAAAATACCTGTATATCAAGAAAATTTCTAAAAATAATCAGGAAGAGTATCATTATACAATCAGTAAGAGTACTACATCACCTGTGCTAATAATAAATGGATTCAAACTACGCATTCCTGTTTTTCATGTACCTAGTAGTGATACAATAAGAGGCAAAAACATAGCGATCTTTTTCATTTATTTCATATCGAAGTTTAATAAAAGTAATCTTACTTTCTTTGAATAGGTCTCATGAGTATCAGATGAGTAACCCACATAAAAGTGTCTACACTTGAGCAAGGAACAAAGTAAAGGTAGACTTCCTATCCTAATCTCTCTCCCCTTACTGAATGTAATAGTAGCATGCAAATACTATGCGTATGATACCATTGAAAATTTAGAATAGTACTCTAGCCAGTTCAGGATGATGTAAAACTGTATTTCTTTATTAAATATGAACATCTACAATAAAAATCTACCATGCAAGTAAAAACGTATCTCACCTTCTTTTCAGTTACATATGTCACATTCATCCAAGTTTCTTCCAGCGCCCTTACATTATCAACTACTTTGACACGTGACAAAATCTGTTCGTGAAGCCATGTCAAGACTGAACTGACAGGCAAATGGACAGCAGATGGCAAAGCAATGTTTTTCCTTACAGCTATTCGACCAAGAGTTCGTGAACGACTTGATTTTTCAGACTGATCATTTGAAGGCAGAATCAGCAGTAACTGAGGGTGACTCCAGCCTTGCCTAGCACAAAATCTGAAAATTTTAGAAAGTACGTTGAGATATGACAGGATTTACTGATATACAAACTTTACAGTACTGTAGAGTATGTAATTCTATTCAATACCACATAGAAAGATAATTTATTTGACTTATGCTAACCACTCAATGTATGTGATGTTTAACTAAAGAGACATCTTATTATTGTTACATCGCCTACATCAACTGAAACCTCAGAAAACTCCACTAACATTCACAGGGAGAAAAATAATGGTGTCTATTTATGGACAATAGAATTATCTGAAATTCTATATAAAAATAATGAGCTTATATAGAAAACTAATATGGGAACAATCGAAAATTCTATATAAACATCATGAACTTACATATATTACTTATTTAGAAAACTAACATTTGATATTACATATCAAATATTACTTAAAACATAATGTATGTATGAACCTATTTTCATTATTTTTATTATTAGAATTCTTTGCAAAGGGTTTTTCACTGTGTTGTCCTGTATATTTGTTTGTTTTTCATTACTGTGTTGTGCAGGGAGGGAAATTAAGTGAAGGCTGGGTGCACAGAAGCCCGGGCGGTTTGAAAATGGCGGGCTGTGCTCAGCAGTCCGAACCGCAAATAGTCAAAACTTTATTCAAATATATGGACCTCTTAACTGGCAATAATAAAAGCCGCGAAGACAGAGCCTATGAAGACAGAGGCCTGACTGTATAAAAAATACAGAATGTTCGTTAAATTTTATTCTTTGTTACATTAATAGTATGAGTAATTGAATATTGAACAATGAAAGATGTTTTGCATAAAAATCCATTAACTATTTTGTTACATGGAATAAACTTACCTACGATCATACTGACAGCTAACTATGGCACCATTAATGTGAAGTGTCTGTAACTTTGGTGATAAAGAATGCCATGCTCGATCATCTAGAACTCTATGTCCAGCATACTGTCCTTCTCCAGGTACTACTTCCACTAACCAAATTGACTCCTTTTCTTCATAAATCTGTAATACAGTGTACACACAATATTGAAACAAAATAAGCAACAGATTTATAATCAGGTTTTATGATTTATGAATACAATTCTGTTATATTACTTCTGTAACATTACCTGTAACACAACAGGTTACGTAAGAGATGGTCAGGTTACTTGAAAGAGCAGCTTGTGGTATTATCTCAATCAAGCACATAAGGTGAGAGAGAGCTGTCACTCTTGATCCCTTCAAGCTGACACTGCTGTACTGTACTTGCTAAACCTTAATCAATGGACTTCATAAAATGAATAGGAAAGCATAAATTTTCATTAAAAAATCTATTTCAATACTTACCCCATATTCATTGTTTTACATAGCTTGAGGTGCAAACTTTAACAATATATAACTTGAAAGAAGGAGCTATAGAGGGCATTTTAATGTCTATACCTTGTAGAAAATAGGAACAGATCCAATTAGTGGTTGTAGTTAAGCCCTGGTTAAACAGTATACCTGTATTCATCTTTGATTTGTACCCAATTGGAAGATGGATGCTGGTAGTATATAACGGATACTGGATATAAGCACTGAAATTACATATTTCATTAGTAAAATCTGTGCTTGTTTCAATAAAAATACCAACTATTGACTATGCTTTATTACATATTTAATAGGATGATGGGATAGTGGTTCTGCTCTTATAAATAGCAAAATTAAAGCTACCTCTGAGAAATAAGGAATCTGGGTAAATTTCTAGAATAGAGCAGGTGACAGACAAAACACGTTATGTATTTTGAAGACAGGGAAGTGGTCAAAAGCTCATAATAAAGGAAAATGAAAAATGAGTGTTAAGGTAATCATTATTTGAAGTTCAAAAAAAAAAACTTACTTTATTATGCCAGTTTGCAAGACAAACTGCAATCTGTACAGTGGCAGTCCATCAGATGGATACTCTGGTAAAGGAGATTATTCCACTGTGATGCAATGCTCTCCCAGTGTGCCAATCTGGGAATCCCCATGTACAGGATGACCTCTATTCAGCCATCCATAAATACAGCCTCAGTTGCAAGTATGTATTCAGTCATGCTGGCACAAGAAACGACACTGCCAAGCAGACGCTATCCTTCACAATCTTACGCGACAGGAGAAGTGTTGCCATATACCTGATTAATAACAATTTTTCATCCTATTGTATTTATGGATGTGTGGATCTCATTGAGTGAATTTTTATTCATTTATTAGGAGAAAATTTTTTTTAGGATATGATCATTTTATGTTGTGATCTTGCTCCCAGAAAGAATTAAACTCAACCTGATGTACCACTGTATTGACTACTGGAAGTCTTTTTGATATTAAAAGATAAAAAAATATCCATTTTAGCCATTGAAGGTATAGAGATACATGCTGATTTCTGTGTTCGAAAAATAAGATTAGATTTGTCCGTATCAGGCATTTGCCTGATATGGACAAATCTAATATTATCTTTCGAACACAGAAATCAGCATATATCTCTATACCTTCAATGGCTAAAATTTGATATCTCTGACCATAGAAAAGGAAATATAAAAAGTTAAAAATATCATTATAACTACAGTAGTTCTAGTAACGAATAAAATCCTTGACTCACACTAATCAAAATAAACTGTCCATTATCTTTTTTTATATACTGTATATGATTATCAAACTGTCTTTTGTAGCCAATAATAGCCAACCTAGAGGACTTGAAAACCATTAACTGTACTTCAAAGAATACACTGGATAGGACTCAATCTGGTAAAACGTAGCTTGTATGGATTTAGAAAATTACTTGAAATACTTTGTCTGGAAGGAGTGATTGCATGATGGCCCTCTCACACTCCAATAACAGGCAACAGAACTGTGAACCCTTTATACCAAACTTTTGAATGTATCTATCACCTGACAAATCATGCAGACAGGTGAAAAGGTATAAAAATCCAGGTTTGACCTGTCTTGCAACAGGGTGGACTTTTGCATAATGAGGTTGGAAACATGTCTGCACTGGGTTGACCCTATTGGTGGATGTAGGCCCCACTTTTTTTTTTTTTTAAATGTTCGATTTTCTTTCTATGAGAAGAGGGAGAAGATTTATTCCTCTAAAATTTGCCTAAATAAAATATTTTTTCCTTCTATCCAGTACAAGGACAGAATTTCTCATCACCTTGTTTCCAGAGGTATGTTAATATTGTCATAGTGTTTGAGAATATTACTACAATCTTTTCTTCTAAAGCAGTGGTTTTTGAACTTGAAGTGTTGTTTATGCAAGTGAGCGACTAATTTTGCTTAGTAAGAGAAAAAATTGTGATGGGCTAGTGGCCAAACTTGCAAACAAACAACACAGCCATTAAAACATAGAGCAATCAGTTTTATCATAAATTTAACATATTAATTTAAAAGGAAAATATTCTGACATAAAGGAATCCTTACTATAGTGAGAGGAGAGATATAAGGATCTACTTAACTACCATCTTGGTCTTCTGCCTCGCAAATTCAAGGTATCTATAATTGTAAAAAAGAATGGCTAAAAATGCAGAAGTGTGAGGGTTTTGCCACACAAGGGTCTATAGTAAATAAAAAATTCGAGAATCTTGAACCTGGGATGTCCCCTGTATCATCAGAACCCTTACTGAATGGTATACTAGTACCACTAGCTACCACTTGAGGAGTTAGGATTGGATTTGAAACAAGATAGGTTAGGCTCAAAATATTACCATGAATCAAAACCTAATGGCCTTCTAAGCTTCCACAAAAGAAGTTACTGACATTAAACTTTTAATATGCCAATGACTAAAAAGTAACTCGTTAGGCTGTAGCAAAGACAAATGGTGGAATATCATCATTCCTTTAATAAAAAAAAAAAAAAAGAGAGGCTAAGCCTTCTATGGATTTTCCTTGAAATAAAAAGTACATACGCTTTTTTTACACTTTGAAATTTAATCTAATCATGAAACAAATTTCCCACACAGGGACAGCAAGATCTACGCACTCCTCACAATATTTTCTAAATTAATAATTTGTCCCCGTCATGAGACACAAAGAGAATGCGGACTATGAACACCTGAAAATAATTCTTATGCACAACGGTGCAGTAAATACTAACAAATCAAAAGACATTATAAGACCACTAAAATAATTATAACAACAGACCTAAAACCCGACAGCTGAAGCTGCGAACCATACGTTGCGCCACACTGTCAACTTTTACACTGAAGAAGCGATACGACATGTGTGGCATGTTATTGCTGTTAAAAGCTAGTCTCATTGCTTTACTAGAGTCATTAGTGTATTGGAAGGAAAGAAAACAGGAAATTTCTTAATATTAAGGAGTACTGTTGACATTCCAAGCTTCCTGAGACAAAAGCAATATGAACATAGGGGAGGCTCATAAAAATGTTATTTTCCTTAGTAAAATAAATTTTTGAATATACTTACCCGATGATCATATAGCTGTCAGCTCTGCTGCCCGACAGAAAAAACCTACGGGCGGAATACGCCAGCGATCACTATACAGGTGGGGGTGTACATCAACAGCGCCATCTGTCAAGTAGGTACTCAAGTACTCGATGTCAACAAGAACCAATTTTCTCCTCTGTCCACTGGGTCTCTATTGGGGAGGAAGGGTGGGTCCTTTAATTTATGATCATCGGGTAAGTATATTCAAAAATTTATTTTACTAAGGAAAATAACATTTTTCAATATTAAACTTACCCGATGATCATATAGCTGATTCACACCCAGGGGGGTGGGTAGAGACCAGCATTACATGTTGACATTATGAGCTAAGTATTCCGTATTTCATTTTAGCAGTTATTCAAAATAACAAGCATAAAATAAATAAGTACCTGGTAAGGAAGACGACTTGAACAATTACTCTGCCTTTTTAAGTACGTCTTCCTTACTGAGCCTCGCGATCCTCATAGGATGCTGAGCGACTCCTAGGAGCTGAAGTATGAAGGGTTGCAACCCATACTAAAGGTCCTCATCAAAACCTCTAATCTAGGCGCTTCTCAAGAAATGATTTTGACCACCAGCCAAATCAAGTAGGATGCGAAAGGCTTCTTAGCCTTCCGGACAACCCAAAAATATTTCAAGAGAAAGATTAAAAAGGTTCTGGAATTAGGGAATTGTAGTGGTGGAGCCCCCACCACTACTGCACTCGTTGCTACGAATGGTCCCAGAGTGTAGCAGTTCTCGTAAAGAGACTGGACATTCTTAAGATAAAAGACGCGAACACTGAATTGCTATTCCAATAGGTTGCGTCGAATATACTTTGCAGAGATCTATTTTGTTTAAAGGCCACGGAAGTTGCGACAGCTCTAACTTCGTGTGTCCTTACCTTCAGCCAAGCTTGGTCTTCCTCATTCAGAAGGGAATGAGCTTCTCGTATTAACAGTCTGATAAAATAGGATAAAGAATTCTCTGACATAGGCAAAGATGGATTCTTAACTGAACACCATAAAGCTTCAGACGGGCCTCGTAAAGGTTTTTAAAAATAGAACTTAAGAGCTCTTACAGGACATAATACTCTTTCTAGTTCATTTCCAACCATATGATAAGTTTGGAATATCGAACGATATTGGTCAAGGCCGAGAAGGCAGCTCGTGTTTGGCTAGAAAACCAAGTTGTAGAACATGTAGCCGTTTCGGATGAGAATCCAATGTTCTTGCTGAAGGCATGAATCTCACTGACTCTTTTAGCTGTGGTTAAGCATATCAGGAAAAGAGTCTTAAAGGTGAGATCTTTCAGGGAGGCTGATTGAAGCGGTTCGAACCTGTCTGACATAAGGAATCTTAGAACCACGTCTAAATTCCAACCAGGTGTAACCAAACGACGCTCCTTCGTGGTCTCAAAAGACTTAAGGAGGTCCTGTAGATCTTTATTGTTGGAAAGATCTAAGTCTCTGTGACGGAAGACTGATGCCAACATGCTACTGTAACCCTTGATAGTGGGAGCTGAAAGAGATCGTTCTTTCCTCAGATATAAGAGGAAGTCAGCTATTTGAGTTACAGAGGTACTGGTCGAGGATACGGATACTGACTTGCACCAGTTTCGGAAGATTTCCCACTTCGATTGGTAGACTCTAAGGGTGGATGTTCTCCTTGCTCTAGCAATCGCTCTGGTTGCCTCCTTCGAAAAACCTCTAGTTCTCGAGAGTCTTTCGATAGTCTGAAGGCAGTCAGACGAAGAGCGTGGAGGCCTTGGAGTACCTTCTTTACGCGTGGCAGACGTAGCAGGTCCACCCTTAGGGGAAGTGTTCTGGGAACGTCTACTAGCCATCGAAGTACCTCGGTGAGTTATTCTCTCGCGGGCCAGAGGGGAGCAACTAGCGTCAACTTTGTCCCTTCGTGAGAGGCGAACTTCTGCAGTACCTTGTTGACAATCTAGAACGGAGGGAATGCATATAGATCTAGATGTGACCAATCTAGTAGAAAGGCATCTATATGAACTACTGCTGGGTCCGGGATAGGTGAGCAAAGTATTGGGAGCCTCTTGGTCATCGAGGTTGCGAAGAGATCTATGGTTGGCTGGCCCCAGGTGGCCCAAAGTCTCTTGCATACATCCTTGTGGAGGGTCCAATATGTTGGAATTATTTGTCCCTTCCTACTGAGACAATCTGCTATGACATTCAAGTTGCCTTGGATGAACCTCGTTACTAGTGAAAAGTCTAGACCTGTTGAACAGGAGAGGAGGTCTCTTGCGAACTCGTACCATGTCAGAGAGTAGGTCCCTCCTTGCTTGGAGATGTACGTCAAAGCAGAGTGTTGTCCGTGTTCACCTCCACCACTTTGCCTTGAAGGAGAGACCTGAAGCTTTTCCAGGTCAGACGTACTGCCAGTAGCTTCTTGCAGTTGAAATGCATTGTCCTTTGACTCGAGTTCCAAAATCCCGAGCATTTCCTACCGCCTAATGTCGCACCCCAGCCTACGTCCGATGCGTCCGAGAAGAGAACGTGGTTGGGAGTCTGAACAGTCAGGGGAAGACTCTTTCAAAGGTTGATAAAGTCCTTTCACCAAGTCAGACCAGACTTTATCTTTCCGGAAACCGGGATCGAGACCGCTTCTAGCGTCTTGTCCTTTTCCAGTGAAAAGCTAGATGATACAGAAGAGGACGGAGGTGTAGTCTTCCAAGTGACACAAATTGAACCACGGATGACAGTGTCCTAACCAGACTCATCCACAGCCTGACAGGGCAGTGTTCCTTCTTCAGCATCTTCTGGATGGATAACAGGGCTGGGGGTTGATCGTCTTGTTCAGCAATGTCCTCATCAGAGGGTTCCTCATCCGAAACTGATGAGGAAACGGCAACGGAGTGGGCAACGTCTGACTCGCTGAATCCGGTCGCACTGGTGGATGCGTGACGGAGCCGGACACAAGATCATGGTACTGCTGCACAGTCTGTGAACTGTTAACCATGGGGACGCGAGGAAGTACAGCGTCAACCCGAAACTGTCTAGACTGTCTGGGTTGTGCAGTCAACCCCTTACCGGGTTGCTGAGGTTGCCGCACTGCGTCACAACAAGTCACCTCTGCTGGTTGTTGAACGTCTTCCTAGTGACACACTGAACGTCCACAACCACCTCCGAGAGTCGCTTAACGTCAACGTGCGACTGGCAACCCACACTGGGTCGCACCGGTGGAGGAACCACCTCAACTGGCGGACGTGAGTAGGATACCTCAGCGTCAACAGGGCGTACAACCAACCGGTAGGAAGGTTGTTGGCTAGAAGGTTCTTCTCCGTAAAAAATCCTCTATCAAGGACACAAGCTTGGACTGCATGTCTTGCAACAAAGCCCATTAGGGTCTATGGGAGCAGGTGTGGCAACAGACGGGGTTAGCGACCGAAGCGGAACCATTTACCATCCCTGGAAGCCTTGTTATGCTTTAATTAAAGTCCATAGGAGGCTAAGCAGCTTAAGGCTCCTCTCCAAATGACAGAGTCCTCAAAGGAATATCAGAAGGAGGGAGAACAGCACTTTCTCATCTACAGGAACCATGTCCGAGAAAAGCTAGGTTATCTCAGTGAGGGTCTCACTGGTGCATAAGCAGCAGACCAGAAGGCAACGTTATGTAACTGCTTGACAGTCTGTGAACTGTCAAAAACTGAACTGTCAACCACAACAGGTGCGTGAGGACATACAGCACTGGTGCATTAGTAGCAGACCAGAAGGCAACGTCATGTAACTGCTTGACAGTCTGTGAGCTGGCAACAACCAAAGCTGTGTGGGGAAGCCTCAACTCCTGACTGACTAGTCTGCTGCGGGCGAGTGGCGGTAACCATAGTGGGTTGCGGAGGCTGACACACCGTGTCAAAACACGGCAGCTTGTGGTAGCTCACGCACGGCAACGGAGTGCTCCGTGTGTCTGTGGGAGTCAGCATGCGTCTGGCAGGGTCGACTGCGCATGGGTGGAGGAGCTCTCACAACAAGAGTGTGGGAGCAGGCAGCCATGCTGGGCGCACAACCGTGGCAGGTTGTAGGCAAACGGGTGCATCGTCAACCTTCTCCGCAGTCGGAGTGTGGGAGCAGGCAACAACCAAAGCGGAGTGGTGGTGCGTGGTGGGGACTGCCGTGGGTTGCGGAAACTAACGCATCGCGTCAAAACACGGCAGCTTGACTCCACCTTCCCACTGCTGATGCGGTAGCTCACGCATGTTAACGGAGGGTGCCGCACGTCGGCTAACATTAACATGCGTCTGGCAGGGTCGATTGCGCATCGGAGGTGGAGCTCTCCGAGCCGGAGTGTGGGAGCAGGCAGCCTCAGCGTGAGCTGGGCGCACAACCGTGGCAGGTTGTAGGCTAACGAGAGCAGTGTCAACCTTCTCCGCACGAAACTCCTGCATAACCGCAGCTAACTGAGTCTGCATAGACTGCAGTAAAGACCACTTAGGGTCTACAAAAAACGGCAACAGACGGAGCTACTGTCCGTTGTGACTGATGGTCTAAAACAGCTGGTGCGGCAACAGACGGAGTTACTGCCTGTTGCGGTACCACCTTGCCTCTCTTGGGAGGAGTGCAGTCGTCGGATGACTGCAGCGAGTCCGAACTGACCCAGTGGCTACACCTAGGCCGTTGGACTTGCGCGGAAGGGACCAACTTGCACTTAAAAAGCTGCAAGATGTGGTCCATGATTTCTTACGAGAAACCTCTTCCGCAGACGAGGAATAAATGGGCTCTCTCGTCTTTGTGTGGGTGGGGCGATCTCACGTCGGCAAACGTGGGTAGATACGCCCGAAACCACGGAGGGAAAAACGTCTGTTCGTCGATCAAGGCCTGTGGAACCCATAAGTCGTTCGACATTACTTCTCCCCTGGGCTTGGGAGCTTGTAAGAGGTCCCGGACTAGGTGAACAACTGGCACGAACAGACGAACCCTCGGACGCAACACTGTAACACTTTGCGCATATCACTTTATCACTTTTGATTTTCTGTTTGCACTTATTTCACTGAAATCGAAACTTTAACTGATTTCTACCTGAAACACGCAATCCTATCCTTCATTAAAAGGTAGTAATTGCGAAAACAGTTTTACAATGCAACAGAAAAACATAAAAAAAAAGATAAAGAATTCAGTGGCTGGAAAAGAGACTAAACACTAGATCAAATAAACTACGTTTACAATCTCTCACCGCATAAAGCCTGGGAACAAGAATAAAACCCTAGAAACGTTTTACCTTCTTCCCCTACAGCGACTAGGGAGAAGAGTAAAAAAAAACGAGAACAACGTTACCCGCTTGAACGAAACGTTTATTCTCCTCTCTCTCCCTCCGTCTCTATCTCTCTCTCTCTTCTCTCTTGATTTAGCACCTGAGAGAAGAGCCCAATTATATATCGTTAAAACATGTTATTTGCTAAAGGAAAAAACTGAAAGGTTTCCCAAATAAAAAGTTCCTTTATTTAGAATTTAAACCATATAAGCTAAGAAAGAATGAACGAAACGCTAGAATCGGTTTACTCTTACTGCAACGTGAAACCGTGATAAACTCTCTCTCTATCGTAACGATAGAGCGCATGTTGAACGTTCTGAACGTCAACAACTGCGGAGACTAAAAAACTAAACGTTAGTTCATCTTTGAAAACAGTACGAGACTATCAAAGAAATATTCTCATAAAACATTAAAATTAAAAAAGTATTAAATTCTTAAAAGGTTAAATACGATATAACGGGCTCAATGTTAATTAACTTCGGTTCCAAGTAAGGACCGCCTACTATTAGGAAAGGTCGCATATAAACAAACATAAAAATTAATTTTTTATAAGTTTATAATAAATGGAAAGTTAATCGAAGAGGCCTATAAAGGCGGAGAGATATAAAATAAATACAGTAGGGTCCCGAATTACACGTGTTCTAATTACGCGATTCCTCAATTATGCGATCGATAGTTTTTAAAAATTAAATTTCCTGTATCTGTGAGGAGCATTCTAAATCCGCGAGTCAGGCACCGCGAAGCGTAGGAAATCTATTGTTTTCTTAATTGTATTGGGGGGGGGGTATATGTATAATATTCCATATTTGTACTAATTAATTTTTATACTTACGTTGTGATTATGGTGAAAAATCCTTGTTCATTAAACTTTAAATTAAAAACCATCAAAATCAACAGTGCCATTTGAAATATTGAAAAGTTTCCAAAAAAAAATCAACAGAACAGCATCGTCATGGGAACACCTTTGTTGTAATAGTGCGTTGTGCTCCGTTTCATCTAAATTGTTTGCAATTCTTTTATATAGTACTTTTGAAACCAAAAATTAAATTAAATAAAGACTATTTTATATCATGCTACTGCCAAACATGTCACTACAACCAAACCCATTACTTTGTTTAGTACGTTCCATCGCCGATCATACCGAACTCGCTAACCAATTTTAACATCTGTCTATAGGTTAACTTTTGCGGCAAAAGATATCTTACCAGGTACTATGTAATAATAATGTTATAATTAATGTTGTTTTATTTATCCTTAGAAAATCAAAATAAATGAAATATGAGCAATTTTGTTTCGTGCTTTTTTTTCCTAAAAAAACGCCTCCTTAAAAGGAAAACGTTTTTTTTACGTTTCATCGTCGATCATAAACGCATTTACTCCTGAAAGTGATATTGAAGAGCTTTTACTAAAGATGTTATTATAAATAAAGATTATAAATAGGTGGTAAAATATCTATAATTAAAGTGTAGCAGCATCAAGAAATGTTGGGGTTCGCCCTTTACATAAGAATGTACTGTACATTGGATTAGACAGAATGTAGAAAAAATCAATTAGGGAAAAATCGGTATTCGATATCCTCTTCATCAGCATCGTCAATCGGGCTTTTTATTTTTTTTTTTATTCTCAGTCGCTAACTAGTTATCGCACTGTCAAGATCTGCACACATTCCGATAATTCACATTTGAAGGTTTTCTGGGAGAGGATGGATAGAGAAAATACCGAAGTATATAAAATGTTTTTTTAACCTGTTAAGCGTCACCCACGTGATAAACCGTTCACCACGATCTACTTGGTACCGCCTTCAACTGTATATTTCGTTCACGACTTTAATTGCATTTTACAAGCCGTCAGTCTCGTGATGTTACGTTTACTCGTATAGTAAGTATAGGATCACCACTTGGCAACACTCTCAGCATATGGCGACTGTGAATAGAAACTTATATGATGTCTGGCAACTATTTTTCTGAAGGTAGGTTGATGTTGGAAAACTGGTTTCCTATCAGTGCGCTCGGGCGTTCATGCATAAGTGGTTATTTGTTGTTCCTTTTGTAATGAACGGTCTAATGAGGAAGGTTATTTCTTTAGATGAAATAAATGATATTCTTGTTGAGGAATTTGATAATGATAACCTGTTTGATAATGAGAGCACTAGTTCTGAATCCTCCAGTGATGAGTATATTGAAGAAACAAAGTTTTCTTTCGATGCCGAAAGCGAAAATGACTTCTCATTACCGAATGACTGGACAACGAAATTTCACAAAACTATAAAGGGAAAGGAAATGCCGAGAGAGAGAGAGAGAGAGAGAGAGAGAGAGAGAGAGAGAGAGAGAGAGAGAGAGAGAGAGAGAGAGAGAGAGAGAGAGAATAAAGTGGATAAATAATGTACAAATGTATGACGAACATATTTGAAAACTATACAGGAAACGATATGAAGAGAGAGAGAGAGAGAGAGAGAGAGAGAGAGAGAGAGAGAGAGAGAGAGAGAGAGAAGGGGGGGGGGAGACTTATCCCTTTACTTTTGTTGCTTATCCAGGCGTAAGATTTACGATTGAAGATAAAAAGAACCCATTAGAATATTCAGTATTATGTAGCCATTTGAAATTAAATAATAGTAGTATTGTTTTTTTTACTCAACCATTTAATTAATATCCCTACTTTTAACTATAATTACGAATTATAAGCATAAAGAAATGATATTAACTTTGAAAAATTATTAACTTTGAAAAATTATCATTAGTGAAATGACCGCTCAGGGCAAAAAAAGCGTGACGGTACGTTAGTGGCAACCTGGTCCAGGGGGGACGCTTAGATGTTTTCTGGCAGAAAATTACGGTAGATTATCGTACAGCAGCCTAGTGCACACTTGCGCCTAGTGGCCGTGTTTACGTGTGGGAGTGTCATCATGGATATACAGTACTATACTGTAATTTTTAACTATTGCTAGATACTGTATCAAACCTTGAAAACCCTTTTTTGTTTTTTGTATCTGTAGGAAATAATTCTACATCATTCGGAAAATACTGAAAACAGTAAGTTATGCATAGTACAGTAGTAAATACTACAGTCATAGAAAATTATCAAAACTTTAACAACTTTTTATTGTTTTATTTATCCATAAAAGAAATTTTGTACAGTATTTTATAAAAAAAATCTATAAGAAGGATTTCTTACAGTATTGTTAAGATAAAAGCTACAGTATATATATATATATATATATATATATATATATATATATATATATATATATATATATGTTTTATATATATAATATATACATACATACATACATACACACATACATACATACACACATACATACACACACAGTGTATATACAGTATATATATAGCTAGAAAGCTAGAAATGGAGTGAAAAAAAAAATTGACGGGTAGGTTGCTGTTTGCCGCCATGATGTGTTTCGAAATATACGAATTTCCAATTACACGAGGCCTTTCATCGACCAAATTCTCGCATAATTCGGGACCCTACTGTAGATCTATAACTTGTTAAGCAAAATTACCAAAAACCTAAACACACTTCCGTCTAAGGGAAGGGTCGGCCATAAAAAAGTGAAAGAGAGTCCATACTCTCTTCGTCACCATAATTAAATCTATCCAAAACGAGTTCAAGTTTTGAAATGAAGATAAAACCCCTGCATAGCGAAAGCTCAAAACTGGAATAGTGTACTTCACCAAATCGTTGTGAAAACAAATCCAGTTAGGGACGGCGTATTTAGTAGGTCTTGCCATTGGCACGACAGAGAAAAAATTGGTTCTTGTTGACATCGAGTACTTGAGTACCTACTTGACAGATGGCGCTGTTGATGTACACCCCCATCTGTATAGCGATCGCTGGCGTATTCCGCCCGTAGGTTTTTTCTGTCGGGCAGCAGAGCTGACAGCTATATGATCATCGGGTAAGTTTAATATTGAAAAATATAACATATCATTTATGGATAAAAGTTTACCACTATCTTTTTTAATTTTATAAATCATCCTGAAATAGTTGAGGCATATTGTATTTGAATTGCTTCTCTGTTTTAATCTTCTTAGGATAGAAAAGGTAATGTTTACGGAACATCCATGTTATCAAAATCTTCTAAATTCCAATCATCTTCAAAGATTATAATATATTATAATGCTAGTTCCAGTACCTGCTCATTAAAGTCTTCTTTTCCTGATATTTCAAGAGGACCATGAGACTCGGCTGTATGCATTCTCCCTATTAATTCTCCATACTGAACAGGACCTGTAACCAAGATACAGAACAATAGTTAAAATAAAAATATTCAAAAGGTTACTGATCGGCTAAGAGCTCCCTCTAACGATATTAACATAACCCTCAGAGAAGTAAGGAAACTGAGTCCGTAGAAAAAGGAACAATGAAATTATCGTATATACACTGTTACATATATGCCTAGTTAGGAACAAATTTTAAGGAAGCATCTAGAGTTGCATACATTATCATAATCCTTCTATAAAAGCACATGTATGAGAGAGAGAGAGAGAGAGAGAGAGAGAGAGAGAGAGAGAGAGAGAGAGAGAGAGAGAGAGAGAGAGAGAGAGAGAGAGAGTGTGTGTGTGTGGGCATAGATTCTTACACATATGAAGTTTTAATCTTTCATCACACTAGCATGTATTGTTGCATTTAATTACTGTATGAGTTTTACTGATGTTGCTTTTAGTGCTACATTAAAGCTCAAATTCAAGAGAACCCCTAACCTCTTTGTAAATACTTTTGAATTTGTCTTGAAAAGATATCTTAACTCAATGTACAGTATATCATACATTACATATAAAGAAACTAAAAAAAAGTAAAAATAAAAAAACTGATAATATACTATAATCATATCCTTGTCAGTATGTATGTACAGTTTGTAGTTATCCTTCTGTGTAACAAACTATACGGGAGGAGGCGTCAATAGATGGTCAGTATCTACGTAAGCATTACTGATCAAAGGTTGTTCTATGGCCCTACGTGCTATATGAGGAAGTTGTTTTTGTCTTATGTGCTCAAACAAAACATTTACAAACAATAAGATTTCACATGTACATATAAATACTGTATGAAAATCCTGTGAGACATCATCAAAGAGATGGAACTGGGGGGAGAGTGACTGCTCCCCGCACTCTAGTTTTGGGGTGTTTGAATATGCGTGGATGTAGTACGATAGAGAGTAAAAGATGTGAGATTGGAAGTATGTTTAGCAGTAGAAGGATGGATGTATTGGCCTTGTGTGAGACAAAGATGAAAGGAAAGGGTGAAGTGATGTTTGGTGAAATATCTGGTAGAGTGTCTGGGATTGAAAGGGGAAGAGCGAGAGAGGGTGTGGCTTTATTGCTGAACGAATGGATGACAGGTAAAGTAGTGGAATGGAAGGAGATATCATCTAGGTTAATGTAGGTAAGGGTTAGGTTGGATAGGGAATGTTGGGCGTTTGTCAGTGCGTATGGGCCAGGTAGTGAGAAAAGGGAAGAAGAGCGGAATGAGTTCTGGAATGAATTAACTAGGTGTGTAGAAGGACTGGGTAGAAGGAATTATGTAGTTGTCATGGGTGACTTAAATGCTAGAGTGGGCGCTGGAGAGGTAGAAGGTGTCATTGGGAAGTATGGCGTACCAGGTGAAAATGAGAGTGGTGAGAGACTGGTAGATATGTGTGTTGAACAAGAGATGGTAATAAGTGCTAGCATTTTTTAAAAGAAAGATAAAAATAAGTATACATGGGTAAGAGTGGCAAATGGAAGAGTAGTAGAAAGGGCATTAATGGATTATGTGTTGATAACTAAAAGAATGTTTGGAAGATTGAAAGACGTGCACGTGTTTAGGGGTATGGCTAACGGTATGTCTGATCATTTTTTGGTGGAAGGAAAATTAGTTGTAGAAAAAGAGTGGGGGAATAGAGTAGGTGGATGTAAAAGGGAGCTAGTGAGGGTTGAAGAGCTAATAAAACCGGGGGTAAAAAGTAAATATCAGGAAAGGTTGAAAATGGCATATGACGAGGTGAGAGTAAGAGAAACTGGTAATTTAGAGGAGTAGTGGAAGTTAGCAAAAGAAAATTTTGTTGGGATTGCAAGTGATGTATGTGGCAAGAAGGTTGTTGGAGGCAGCATGAGGAAGGGCAGTGAATGGTGGAATGAAGGAGTGAAGGTAAAAGTGGAAGAGAAAAAGAGGGCTTTTGAAGAATGGCTGCAGAGTAATAGTATAGAGAAGTATGAAAAATATAGAGAGAAAAATGTGGAAGTAAAGCGCAAGGTACGTGAGGCAAAGAGGGCAGCTTACCTGAGGTGGGGTCAGGGACTGGGTCAGTCATATGAAGAGAATAAGAAGAAGTTTTGGAAAGAAGTGAAGAGAGTAAGGAAGGCTGGCGCAAGAATTGAAGAGACAGTGAAAGATGGAAATGGAAGGTTGTTAAAAGGAGAGGAGGCAAGGAAAAGGTGGGCGGAATATTTTGAAAGTTTGCTGAATGTTGAGGATAGTAGGGAGGCAGATATAATTGCTGTTCCAGGTGTTGAGGTGCCAGTGATGGGAGATGAGAATGAGAGAGAGATTACAATAGAGGAAGTGAGGAGAGCATTAGATGAAACGAGAGTAGGAAAAGCATCTGGTATGGATGGTGTGAAAGCTGAGATGTTGAAGGAAGGGGGTGTGACTGTACTTGAATGGTTGGTGAGATTGTTTAATATGTGTTTTGTGTTGTCAATGGTGCCAGTAGATTGGGTTTGTGCATGTATTGTACCACTATATAAGGGTAAGGGAGATGTGCATGAGTGTTGTAATTCAAGAGGTATTAGTTTGTTGAGTGTAGTTGGAAAAGTGTATGGTAGAGTAATGATTAATAGGATTAAGGATAAAACAGAGAATGCAATCTTGGAAGTACAGGGTGGTTTTAGAAGAGATAGGGGTTGTATGAATCAGATTTTTACAGTTAGGCAGATATGCGAGAAATATTTAGCAAAAGGTAAGGAGGTGTATGTTGCGTTTATGGATCTGGAAAAAGCATATGATAGAGTTGATAGGGAAGCAATGTGGAATGTGATGAAGTTATATGGAGTTGGTGGAAGGTTGTTGCAAGCAGTGAAAAGTTTCTACAAAGGTAGTAAAGCATGTGTTAGAATAGGAAATGAAGTGAGTGATTGGTTTCCGGTGAGAGTGGGGCTGAGACAGGGATGTGTGATGTCGCCGTGGTTGTTTAACTTGTATGTTGATGGAGTTGTGAGAGAGGTGAATGCTCGAGTGCTTGGACGAGGATTAAAACTGGTAGGCGAGAATGATCATGAATGGGAGGTAAATCAGTTGTTGTTTGCGGATGATACTGTACTGGTAGCAGACACAGAAGAGAAGCTTGACCGACTAGTGACAGAATTTGGAAGGGTGTGTGACAGAAGGAAGTTGAGAGTTAATGTGGGTAAGAGTAAGGTTATGAGATGTACGAGAAGGGAAGGTGGTGCAAGGTTGAATGTCATGTTGAATGGAGAGTTGCTTGAGGAGGTGGATCAGTTTAAGTACTTGGGGTCTGTTGTTGCAGCAAATGGTGGAGTGGAAGCAGATGTACGTCAGAGAGTGAATGAAGAATGCAAAGTGTTGGGGGCAGTTAAGGGAGTAGTAAAAAATAGAGGGTTGGGCATGAATGTAAAGAGAGTTCTATATGAGAAAGTGATTGTACCAACTGTGATGTATGGATCAGAGTTGTGGGGAATGAAAGTGATGGAGAGACAGAAATTGAATGTGTTTGAGATGAAGTGTCTAAGGAGTATGGCTGGTGTATCTCGAGTAGATAGGGTTAGAAACGAAGTGGTGAGGGTGAGAACGGGTGTAAGAAATGAGTTAGCGGCTAGAGTGGATATGAATGTGTTGAGGTGGTTTGGCCATGTTGAGAGAATGGAAAATGGCTGTCTGCTAAAGAAGGTGATGAATGCAAGAGTTGATGGGAGAAGTGCAAGAGGAAGGCCAAGGTTTGGGTGGATGGATGGTGTGAAGAAAGCTCTGGGTGATAGGAGGATAGATGTGAGAGAAGCAAGAGAGCGTGCTAGAAATAGGAATGAATGGCGAGCGATTGTGACGCAGTTCCAGTAGGCCCTGCTGCTTCCTCCGGTGCCTTAGATGACAGCGGAGGTAGCAGCAGTAGGGGATTCAGCATTATGAAGCTTCATCTGTGGTGGATAATGTGGGAGGTTGGGCTGTGGCACCCTAGCAGTACCAGCTGAACTCGGCTGAGTCCCTGGTTAGGCTGAAGGAACGTAGAGAGTAGAGGTCCCCTTTTTTGTTTTGTTTCATTGTTGATGTCGGCTACCCCCCAAAATTGGGGGAAGTGCCTTTGGTATATGTGTATGTATTTCAAGATAAGCTATAACCCTCGTTGAAAAAGCAAGATGCTATAGGCCCAAGGGTTCCAACAAAGAAAAATAGCCCAGTGAGGAAAGGAAACAAGGAAATAAATAAAATACAAGAGAAGAATAAACAATCAAAATAAAATATTTCGAGAACAGTAACAACATTAAATTAGATCCTTCCCATATAAACTATAAAAACTTCAAAAAAAAACAAGAGGAGAAATAAGATAAACAAACATGCCCAAGTGCACCCCCAAGAAAGAGAACACTAATCCAAGACAGTGGAAGTGGAAGGCTATGGTACAAAGGCAATGGCACTACCCTAGACTAGAGAACAACAAAAGTTTGATTTTGGAGTGTCCTTCTCCTAAAAGTGCTGCTAAAGTGTCTCTTTTACCCTTACAAAGAGGAAAGTTGCTACTAAATAACTATATTGCAGTAGTTAACCCGTTGAGTGAAGAAGAATTGTTTGGTAATCTTAGTGTGTAATGAGGACAGAGGAGAATGTGGCAAGAATAGGCCAGACTATTCAGTGTATGAGTAGGCAAAAACAAAATGAGCTGTATCCAGAGAGAGGGATCCAATATAGTACGGTCTGGCTAGTCCAAGGACCCAATAACTCTCCAGCGGTAGTATCTCAACGGATGGCTGGTGCTTTGGCCAACCTACTACCTACAGTAAGTAAGAATACTGAAGTGTGTAACTGAAGGATACAGATCTTACCACTTACTGTACAGGGCACAGCAAGTGATATAGGCCACTGGCGAGCAAAAGTTAGATTACTGTACACTACAATGTATGGGCCAGGTTGTGAGAAAAGGGAAGAAGAGCGGAATGAGTTCTGGAATGAATTAACTAGGTGTGTAGAAGGACGGCGTAGAAGGAATTATGTACTTATCATGGGTGATTTAAATGCTAAAGTGGGCGCTGGAGAGGTAGAAGGTGTCATTGGGAAGTATGGCGTACCAAGTGAAAATGAGAGTGGTGAGAGACTGGTAGATATGTGTGTTGAGCAAGAGATGGTGATGTGAAAATGAGAGTGGTGAGAGACTGGTAGATATGTGTGTTGAGCAAGAGATGGTGATAAGTTCTAGCTTTCTCAATAAGAAAGATAAAAACAAGTATACATGGTTAAGAGTGGCAAATGGAAGAGTGGTGGAAAGGGCATTAATGGATTATGTGTTGATAACTAAAAGAATGTTTGGAAGATTGAAAGACGTACACATGTTTAGGGGTATGGCTAATGGAATGTCTGATCATTTTTTGGTGGAAGGAAAATTAGTTGTAGCAAAAGAGTGGGGGAATAGAGGAGGTGGATGTAAAAGGGAGCTAGTGAGGGTTGAAGAGCTAATAAAACCGGGGATAAAACGTAAATATCAAGAAAGGTTGAAAATGGCATACGATAAAGTGAAAGTAAGAGAAACTGGTAATTTAGAGGAGAAGTGGAAGTTAGTAAAAGAAAATTTTGTTGGGATTGCAAGTGATGTGTGTGGCAAGAAGTTTGTTGGAGGCAGCATGAGGAAGGGCAGTGAATGGTGGAATGAAGGAGTGAAGGTAAAAGTGGAAGAGAAAAAGAGGGCTTTTGAAGAAGGGCTGCAGAGTAATAGTGTAGAGAAATATGAAAGATATAGAGAGAAAAATGTGGAAGTAAAGCGCAAAATAAGTGAGGCAAAGAGGGCAGCTGACCTGAGGTGGGGTCAGGGATGGGGTCATTCATATGAAGAGAATAAGTTTTGGAAAGAAGTGAGGAGAGTAAAGAAGGATGGTTCAAGAACTGAAGAGACAGTGAAAGATGGAAATGGAATGTTGTTAAAAGGAGAGAAGGCAAGGAAAAGGTAGGCAGAATATTTTGAAAGTTTACTGAATGTTGAGGTTAATAGGGATTGATTGATTGATTGATTTAAAGTTTTCAGGCATCCTGACATCTGGATAATAGGGAGGCAGATATAATTGCTGTTGCAGGTGTTGAGGACCCGGTGATGGGAGATGAGAATGAGAGAGAGATTACAAGAGAGGAAGTGAGGAGAGCACTAGATGAAACGAGAGTAGGAAAAGCATCTGGTATGGATGGTGTGAAAGCTGAGATGTTGAAGGAAGGGGGTGTGACTGTACTTGAATGGTTGGTGAGATTGTTTATTGTGTTTTGTGTTGTCAATGGTACCAGTAGATTGGGTTTGTGCATGTATTGTACCACTATATAAGGGTAAGGGAGATGTGCATGAGTGTTGTAATTCAAGGGGTATTAGTTTGTTGAGTGTAGTTGGAAAAGTGTATGGTAGAGTACTGATTAATAGGATTAAGGATAAAACAGAGAATGCAATCTTAGAAGTACAGGGTGGTTTTAGAAGAGGTAGGGGTTGTAGGAATCAGATTTTTACAGTTAGGCAGATATGCAAGAAATATTTAGTAAAAGGTAAGGAGGTGTATGTTGCATTTATGGATCTGGAGAAAGTGTATGATAGAGTTAATAGGGAAGCAATGTGGAATGTGATGGTGGAAGGTTGTTGCAAGCAGTGAAAAGTTTCTACAAAGGTAGTAAAGCATGTGTTAGGATAGGAAATGAAGTGAGCGATTGGTTTCCAGTGAAAGTGGGGCTGAGACAGGGATGTGTGATGTCGCCGTGGTTGTTTAACTTGTATGCTGATGGAGTGGTGAGAGAGGTGAATGCTCGAGTGCTTGGACGAGGATTGAAATTGGTAGACGAGAATGACCATGAATGGGAGGTAAATCAGTTGTCGTTTGCGGATGATACTGTACTGGTTGCAGACGCAGAAGAGAAGGTTGGCCGATTAGTGACAGAATTTGGAAGGGTGTGTGAGAGAAGGAAGTTGAGAGTTAATATGGGTAAGAGTAAGGTTATGAGATGTATGAGAAGGGAAGGTGGTGCGAGGTTGAATGTCATGTTGAATGGAGAGTTACTTGAGGAGGTGGATCAGTTTAAGTACTTGGGGTCTGTTGTCGCAACAAATTGTGGAGTGGAAGCAGATGTACGTCAGTGAGTGAAGGAAGAATGCAAAGTGTTGGGGGCAGTTAAGAGAGTAGTAAAAAATAGAGGGTTGGGCATGAATGTAAAGAGAGTTCTGTATGAGAAAGTGACTGTACCAACTGTGATGTATGGATCGGAGTTGTGGGGAATGAAAGTTACGGAGAGACAGAAATTGAATGTGTTTGAGATGAAGTGTTTAAGGAGTATGGCTGGTGTATCTCGAGTAGATAGGGTTAGGAACGAAGTGGTGAGGGTGAGAACGGGTGTAAGAAATGAGTTAGTAGCTAAAGTGGATATGAATGTGTTGAGGTGGTTTGGCCATGTTGAGAGAATGGAAAATGGCTGTCTGCTAAAGAAGGTGATGAATGCAAGAGTTGATGGGAGAAGTGCAAGAGGAAGGCCAAGGTTTGGGTAGATGGATGGAGTGAAAAAAGCTCTGGGTGATAGGAGGATAGATGTGAGAGAAGCAAGAGAGCGCGCTAGAAATAGGAATGAGTGGCGAGCGACTGTGACGCAGTTCCAGCAGGCCCTACTGCTTCCTCCGGTGCCTTAGATGACCGCGGAGGTAGCAGCAGTAGGGGATTCAGCGTTATGAAGCTTCATCTATGGTGGATAACGGGGGAGGGTGGGGTGTGGCACCCTAGCAGTACCAGCCGAACTTGGTTGAGTCCCTTATCAGGCTGGGAGGAACGTAGAGAGGAGAGGTTCCCTTTTTTGTTTCATTTGTTTGATGTCGGCTAACCCTCAAAATTGGGGGAAGTGCCTTGGTATATGAATGTATGTATGTACAATGACTTAGGTAAGTCCAAGATGACTGGTATTCCATTCAACACTGTGCTCTTAGCTTGGATGACACTTAAAGCTTTCACAAATAATGCTTGGACAGTATTACATCACATTTAAGGTAGAACACAGTATAAGGATAATCTGCAAGTTTTAATTGTGATGACAAATGTAAAAGGTTAACTTATTTAATTTATAAGGATAACTGCAAAAATGGGAATTTACTATGTTCAAAATCTAGCTTAATATCTTCAATTTCTTTTACGAACCTATAAAAACATAAAAACTGTACTTTTTTAACCAAATCTGGCAAAATGATATTTTAATTATAAAATAAATTTTTGAATATACTTACCCGGTGAATATATAATAGCTGCTGCTCCAGCGGCTCGACAGAAAACACACACAAAAACTCGCGAGCGATCGCTATGAAGGTTGCGGGTGTGCCCACCAGCGCCAACTATCGGCCAGATACCGCATATACATGTAAACAGACCCAATTTTTCTCATCCCGCTGGGTCTCTATCGGGGAGGAAGGGGGGGCCTTTAATTTATATATTCACCGGGTAAGTATATTCAAAAATTTATTTTATAATTAAAATATAATTTTTAAATATTTAACTTAGCCGGTGAATATATAATAGCTGATTCACACCCATGGTGGTGGGTAGAGACCAGAGTTAATAAAGTTTACAGCGTATATGCTTAGAGTTTTTGACAGTTATATCATAACAAAACCCAAATATATAAAGGTACCTGGTAAGGAAGTTAACTTAGACGATTACTCTGCCTTATTAGTCTGTCTTCCTCACGAAGCCCAGCGATCCTCTTAGGATGCTGAAAGATTCCCAGGAGCTGAAGTATTAAGGGCTGCAACCCATACAACAGGACCTCATCAAACCCCTAATCTGGGCGCTCCCAAGAAATGACTTTGACCACCCGCCAAATCAACAAGGATGCGAAAGGCTTCTTAGCCTTCCGTACAACCCAAAAAACAATATTAAAAACATTTCAAGAGACAGATTAAAAAGGATATTGGAATTAGGGTAATGTAGTGGTAGAACCCTCACCCACTACTGCACTCGCTGCAACGAATGGACCCAGTGTGTAGCAGTCCTCGCAAAGAGTCTGGACATCTTTTAAGTAAAATGACGCGAACACTGACTTGCTTCTCCAAAAAGTCGCGTCCATAATACTTTGCAGAGATTTATTTTGCTTGAAGGCCACGGAGGTTGCTATAGCTCTAACTTCGTGCGTCTTAACCTTAAGCAAACATCGGTCTTTCTCATTCAAGTGAGAATGAGCTTCTCGTATTAAAAATCTGATAAAATATGACAAAGCATTCTTTGACATAGGCAATGATGGTTTCTTAACTGAGCACCATAATGCCTCAGATTTACCTCGTAATGACTTAGTACGAGCTAAATAGAACTTAAGAGCTCTAACAGGACATAATACTCTTTCCAGTTCGTTGCCTACGATCTCTGATAAGCAAGGAATATCAAAAGATTTAGGCCAAGGACGAGAAGGCAGTTCATTTTTGGCCAGGAAACCAAGTTGAAGTGAACAAGCGGCTTTTTCTGTAGAAAAGCCGATGTTCTTACTGAAGGCATGAAGTTCACTGACCCTTTTAGCCGAAGCCAAGCACACTAGGAAAAGTGTCTTGAGGGTGAGATCCTTCAGGGAGGCTGAATGTAATGGCTCAAACCTGTCTGACATGAGGAACCTTAGGACCACGTCTAAGTTCCATCCAGGAGTTGCCAAACGACGTTCCTTAGAGGTCTCGAAAGACTTAAGGAGATCTTGGAGATCTTTATTGTTGGAAAGATCTAAGCCTCTATGTCGAAAGACCGAAGCCAACATGCTCCTGTAGCCCTTAATCGTGGGAGCTGAAAGGGAGCGAACCTTTCTCAGATGTAAAAGAAAATCTGCGATTTGGGCTACAGAGGTACTGGACGAGGACACAGATGCTGACTTGCACCAGTCTCGAAAGACTTCCCACTTCGACTGGTATACTCTAATGGTAGAAGCTCTCCTTGCTCTTGCAATCGCACTGGCTGCCTCCTTCGAAAAGCCTCGAGCTCTTGAGAGTCTTTCGATAGTCTGAAGGAAGTCAGACGAAGAGCGGGGAGGCTTTGATGGACATTCTTTACGTGGGGCTGACGTAACAGATCTACCCTTAGAGGAAGACTTCTTGGAAAGTCTACCAGCCATTGAAGTACCTCGGTGAACCACTCTCTCGCGGGCCAGAGGGTAGCAACCAACGTCAACCTTGTCCCTTCGTGAGAGGCGAACTTCTGCAGTACCTTGTTGACTATCTTGAATGGTGGGAATGCATATAAGTCCAGAAGAGACCAATCCAGTAGAAACGCGTCTATGTGGATTGCTTCTGTATCTAGGACTGGAGAGCAATAGATTGGTAACCTTTTGGTCAACGAGGAGGCAAAGAGGTCTATGGTGGGTTGACCCCAAGTAGCCCAAAGACTCTTGCCCACGTCCTTGTGGAGGGTCCATTCCGTGGGTATCACCTGACCCCTCCGACTGAGACAGTCTGCCAAGACGTTCAAGTCCCCCTGGATGAATCTCGTCAACAGGGAGATGCCTCGATTTCTTGACCATAAGAGAAGGTCCCTTGCGATCTCGAGCAGCGTGAAGGAGTGTGTGCCTCCTTGCTTGGAGATGTACGCCAAAGCTGTGGTGTTGTCTGAGTTGACCTCTACCACTTAGTTTCGAAGAAGCTTTCGAATATCATCAAGGCCAAGTGGACTGCTAATAGCTCCTTGCCGTTGATGTGCATGCTCTTCTGACTTGAGGTCCACAGACCCGAGCATTCCCGACCGTCCAGGGTCGCACCCCAACCCAAATCCGACGCGTCTGAGAACAACACGTGGTTTGGGTTCTTGACTGCTAGGGATAGTCCCTCTCTCAGACTGATATTGCTGTCCCACCATTTCAGGCATGCCTTTACTGGTTCGGAGACTGGGAATGATACCGTCTCTAACGTCTTGTCCTAGTTCCAGTGAGAGGCTAGATGGAACCGGAGAGGCAGAAGGTGTAGTCTCCCTAGTGAGACAAACTGCTCCAGGGATGAGAGAGTCCCTACGAGACTGTTCCAACTCCTGACTGAACAAACGTTTTCTTTTCAGCATTAGTTGGACTTCGAGCAGGGCTTGTTCTATTCGGTGGCAGACGGAAAAGCCCGAAAAAACTGGACTGCGAATCTCCATACCCAAATATAGAATAATCTGGGATAGGATCAGTTGGGACTTTTAGGTTGACCAAAACTCCCAACTCCCTGGCCAGACTCAACGTCCAATGTAGATCCTGCAGACAGCGAAGACTGGACGATGCTCTGAGAAGCCAGTCGTCCAAGTACAGGGAGGCTCGGATCCCCGATAGATGGAGGGATTTTGCCACATTCCTCATGAGCCTCGTAAACACGAGAGGAGCAGGACTGAGGCCAAAGCACAGGGCTCGAAACTGGTACCCCACATTCCTGTAAACAAACCTCAGAAACGGTTGGGAATCCGGGTGTATAGGAATGTGGAAGTATGCCTCCTGAAGGTCGAGAGAGACCATCCAGTCGCCTTCCATTAATGCTGTCAAGACAGCCTGGTAGACTTCATCGTGAAGTTTGTCTTGACAATGAACACATTGAGCGCACTTGCCTCTTACGTACTCCTGCAGTGAACATGGCTGCCAGATCATTGGAGCCATCCCTGAGGGACTTGTTCCTGCAGAGAACGTGGCTGTCAGATCATTGGAGCCATCCCTGAAAGCCTTGTTTATGCATGACATAATTGTACAGCAAAACTTCAAACGCTCGAAAAAACTCCTAACAGGAGATGGTCTAGCTCTGAAGTCGACCATAAAATCTTGGAGCGTCTCATGGCCAGGCGCCAGGGAGAGTCTATGAGGTTTGAGAAGTCTATCTGGGCAGAGGCAGGAACTCCCAAGCCGAGAACTTATCCCGTGTCATATCAGACTCTCGCTCTATAAGCCAGCTTAAAAGTAGGGAAAGCAAAGGCTGTCTCCCCCAAACTCCTCCTGGTGATAAACCAGTCGCCTAGCAAACGTAAAGCTCTCTTAGAAGAGCGAGAGAGCACTAGCTCATAAAACAACGGCTTCGAAGTAGCTAGGCCTAGTGTAAGCTCTGACGTTTAGGCGAACGAGGAGCAGCAGTTACAAAAAGATCCGGACAAAGATCCTTAAAAATCAGCATGATTTATTTAAAGTCCATAGAGGGCTGAGCAGCTTTAGGCTCCTCTCCGTCTGACAGAGTCCTCAAGGGAATATCAGTAGGAGGGGGAACAGCAACTTCCTCATCTGAAGGAACCTTGTCTGACAATAGCCGAGTCTCAAGCAAGGGAGAGACCTGCCGTGGTGGCAATGCTTGACAAACAGAGTCCACACGCAAAGGAGCAACAGTAGCAGTCAAGGACGCTATGTCATGTAACTGCTTAAAGGACTGACCAGCAACAACCAACAGGTGCGGGAGGACGCTCGACGTCAACTCGAGACTGCCTTGACTGCCTAGACTGAGCAGTCAAAACAACTCTTGACTGCGGTGCTTGACGCTCAACGTAAAAACAAGTCAACTTCGCTGGTTGGCGAACGTCCTGAACGTCAACAAGAGCATGCGGCAGCGGCTGAACGTCCACAAGCGGCTGAAAGTCAACACTGGACTGCATCGAGTGAGGCTCTACAAAACGTGACTGACGTGACTTTGTAACGTCAACATCAACAGGACGAGCAAAGGTTCGTTTGGGCGGCTGACGGCCAGGATCTCGATCAGCTAAGCGGCGAGGATCATCGTGAACCTGCTCAGCAGAATAGTCCTCCATAAGAGAGGCAAGCTTATTCTGCATGTCTTGCCGTACAACCCATTTAGGATCAACGGGAATGGTTGCGGTAAGAGACGAGGGTAACGTCTGTGACTGCAAAACCTTGCCTACAAAAAGACTCTCGGAGCCTGTGTTACGCTTTTGTTTAGGCGGCGAGCAGTCTTCCGATGACTGCATAGGGTCAGAGCTGTCCTAATAGTTAAAACCAGTACGCTGGACCTGTCCTGAAAGGACTGACTTTCGCTTAAAGGGCCTCGAAACCTTGTTCCACGGTTTCTTATGCGAAAAGCCTTCGGATGACGAGGAGAAAATCGTCTCGCTCGTCTTATGGTAGGGGCGGTGTTGATGAGACACGCCTGAAACCATAGAGGGAACGTCTGTTCGCTGATCAAGTCCTCTCGAACCCATAAGTCGTACGACATTACTTCTCCCCTGGGCTTGGGAGCTTGCAAGAGGTCTCAGACTAGGCGAACGACAGGCACGAACAGACGAACCCTCGGTCGCAACACTGATAACACTTTGCGCAATTATCACTTTATCACTACGATTTTCTGTTTTGCACTTATTTCACTGAAATCGAATTTTTTAACAATTCACATTAGGTATGAATAAAACTGATTTCTACCTGAAGCACGCAATTCTACCCTCATCAAAAGGTTATAATTGCGAAATCAGTCGTATAATGTAAGCACATTAATACAAGCAAAAAACAGTAAACATATTTTAAGATAAAAAGATCAGTGGCTGGGAAGGAGACTAAACACTAGTTCATTCAAAACTACGTTTTAAATCTCTCACCGTACAGTGCCTTGGGACGAGAATAAAAACTAAAAACGTTTTATCCTTTCTCCCCGTACAGAGACTAGGGACGAGAGTAAAAAACTGACTCGAGAAAAACGTTACTCGCTTGGGACGAGAATAAAGATCGGAACGTTCTCTCTCCTCTCTCTCTCTCCGTCTCTATCTCTCCCTCTCTCTCTCTCTCTTGATTTCGCACCGAAGAGAAGAGCCCACTTACCTTTCGTCAATAAACAGGTTATTTGACCAAAGGAAAAAACTGAAAGGTTTTTCAATTAAAAAGTTCCTTTAAAATAGTATTTAAAACATTTAAGCTTTGAAAGAAGAATGAACAAAACGTCAGAATCGATTTACTCTTTCTGCAAAGTGAAACCGTGATACTCTCTCTCTCTATCGTAACGATAGAGCGCAAACTGCGTAGCATAAATAAACTAAACGTTAGTTCATCTTTGAAACAGTACGAAGACTATTCAAAGAAAATCTTTCATAAAATATCTACTAAAAAAATATTCATTTAATAAGTTTTAAATCATTTGCTCTGTAAAAGTTATTTACGATTGAAAGGGCTCAACGTTGTTTAACTTCGGTTTCCAAGTTAGGACCGCCTACTCTCAGGAAAGGTCGCATATAAAAAAATCATTAAAATTTATCTTGATGTTTATTATAAATGGAAAGCTAATCGAAGAGGCCTAATAAAGGCGGTTGAGATATAAAATATATAGAAGAAAATCTATAATTAATTTATAACGTGATAAGATAATTGCTAAAAGCCTAAAACACACTTCCGTACTAAGGGAAGGGTCGGCCATTTAAAAGTCAAAGAAAGTCCAAAAAACAATCCAAAGTCATCAAAAATTAAATCTATCCAAAAACGAGTTCAAGATTTAAGTTGAAGATAAAACACCTGCACTGCGAAAGCTCAAACCAAAAGGAAGTACTTCACCAAATATGTTGAGAAAACTCCAGGTTATACAGCGAGTATTGATACGTCTTGTCGTTAAGGCCGACAGAGAAAAAATTGGGTCTGTTTACATGTATATGCGGTATCTGGCCGATAGTTGGCGCTGGTGGGCACACCCGCAACCTTCATAGCGATCGCTCGCGAGTTTTTGTGTGTGTTTTCTGTCGAGCCGCTGGAGCAGCAGCTATTATATATTCACCGGCTAAGTTAAATATTTAAAAATGAAATTTGAAAGGTATACAGTATGCAAAAACCTTAAAATATACCATGGATTCCTTTCAGAAAAAATGTAACACTGAACAATGAAATTACAATAGCTGAAATTAGTCCTTACCAAGCCAGAAAGTGATGTTGGGGTTGGTGGGCTGTAAAAGTAGAATTCTGTAGAACCTGTATATCAGAGTACATTGCCATGAACTGTGGCGCTGTACAGTATTAACCCACCCTACACAGTTAATTCGTTCCAAGAGACCCCATGTAGGTAAGATTTTTGCCTTATAAAGTGACTTATATATTCTCTATACACATACGGAACACAACAACGAGCTTATAACCTGCTTTCATTTTATAAGATCCAGATACCTACATTAATAAGCTTCTATGTGAAGTACAATACTGTATAATACTGCACCTAATTATTATTTTACGATGTAGAGACCAACGTAAGGTAAGGAACAAAGAACCGTAGATTTTAGTTTTGTATTCAATTCTCAAGGATGAGTGAAATAAAGTTGGAACTTTTGTACGGTGAACTTAAGTAACGAGGGGTAATATTGTAATGTACAAATACAGCAACTTGGCTTGATAATGAACTTAACATTAATGGCATAATACTGTATTGTAATACTTTTTACTCTATAAACTAACTAAACTCTACAGTGCTGTGCATGGCAGTCACGGTCCAGATCGAATAGGTCAGCATAACAGCATACAGATTTTAAACCTCTTCTGCACACTAAGTCATCTAACGGACTTTGGTGGTGAATAGGTTGATCCTCGGAGGGTTGACAGGGGTGAGAATCATTATGAAAGCAGGTATAACATACCATCAAGAACAAAAATCAATGGCATATATTGGATGCTGTATAAGCCTTTTAGTCCTTCAAAATAAATGACTTCAACAGAGCTAAAATATCTGTTGAATCATTAACAACGTAGTTGGTGCAAAGGAGAAGCCAATCCACATGCCTGTTAAAGACTAGCACCTTTTGTCTTCAGCCACAACCAGTACAGACATGCTCCTGTTGTGCTCTTTCTTACTTTGGTTGATTAAAAATATGACTGCTGAAGTGCATCAAATGGTAAGATATATTGTAATTGTCTATTTGTAAATCATCATGTGTTATGTACCTTTTGAGAAGGGTGTACTGTATGCAGGCCACTCCCATTGAAAATGTCACTTACACTCTTCCAATTGGGAAGACAAAAAGAGGTTTCTTTTAGTTATGTGGTCAAATTAATGCCCTGAACTCATAATCTGTCAACCCACAACTCCAGGTTCGAGACCTTCTCAGTGTCAGGTGATAGTCTAGAGGAGATAATTTTGTGTCCCATAAGGACTGTACAGTGCTATCTGAAGAGGAACTCAACTTCTTAGCCTGAGAGTCAACAACTCTGAAATGAAAAGCAGACTGACTAGCTCTCCTACTTCCTTGTTTGTTCTCCTCCCTTGGAGATGATGCAGTTCCACCGCTGCACTCTATATCTGACATTGATGCTAGTACAGTGGAACCTCTACATACGATCTTAATTCGTTCCAGAAACTGCTTCGTATGTTAAAACAATCGTATGTTGGAGGAAATATTCCCATAATACACTTTAGTTTGTAAAATTCGTTCCACAGCCGATAAACTTATAATAACTCCTTAATAAATTACTACATATAATTACACATAACAATAACATAATTGCATAATATGAAAGAAGGATGTGAAAAAGATAATTCTAAAGAAATAATAAATAAAACATTTGTTTTTACAGGTATTGTCACTTTACCATAGAGACAGGCCAACGCAGGTGTAGGAATTGCTACGCCAGGAGGAGACGGACGATCGGCGAGAAGGTAGACATGGTGTTAACATGTTCTTTAAATAAATACTCTCTCTCTCTCTCTTGTTCTTCTTCACTGTTAGTGTTAAAGACGTCTATTATTTTTTTTTCTGAGAGAGAGAGAGAGAGAGAGAGAGAGAGAGAGAGAGAGAGAGAGAGAGAGAGAGAGAGAGAGAGAGAGAGAGAGAGATTAAACAAAAAAGGGATTTTGACGAAGGAAAAATCTATTTCTGGGGAGAGACCTGTGACGCCCGGCGAAAAGTCCTTCTTTGTACTTTTTTTGATATAAATCTTCCAAATATACCAGAGAAAATTAAAAGCATGGAATGCAGAGGTTACAACCCTCGCGCGAGCACCTTGTTGGTGTCGTATATCTAACAAGGGCGTTTGTAAAACACTATTCACAGGCTGTCTTCCATTTAGATAATCCCTTCATCAAAGGGGGAGGGCCGTGACAGGGGTTACCCTACCGACACCTACCACTCGCGCTCACCAGGTCATCCTTCTGCAAGGAAAGGGTGGGTCCGTACAAAAATAACCGGGAAGGGTTTCGCCGGGCGTCACAGGTCTCTCCCCAGAAATAGATTTTTCCTTCGTCAAAATCCCTTTTCTGGGTCGACCTGTGACGGCCGGCGAAAAAGTACCAGAGAATGCCTTCCAAGCCCAATAAATTAATAACATAATGAGGAGAATACAATCACCATGTACGACAATACTATGATATAATAAAGTAATCGTCCAATTACCAACCAGCCAAATGACATAGGGAACGTAAGGTTAAATAATAATGACGACAAGGAACCAACTGAGTGTCGAATCGCAAAAGGCATCAAACCTTACATGTCTAAGTATATCTAAACATTAAAGGAACGGTAACTACAATAACAGTTAAACCATAGGAATTAAACATGGCAAATATCATAGGGCTAACGAACTACCAAGGAGAGCGGCGACGTGGTGTGAGTGGCGGGTAGGAGGGAGAAGAGAAGAGATGGAAGAAAGGAAGAAGAGGAGATTAATGGGGAGGGATAAGGCTTCCCTCTGCCATCGTCGGGTATTTAAGGGCCTGTAAGATCTTTAGATATTGGCGTTTGACAACCATAGGGGATTTCCAACCCGTATATTTTTTAAAATCATCAAAGTCCCTGTTCTGGAAGTCATTGTTGGAGGCATCTACTGTCCGTATATCATGAGCCTGGGGAAATGATTCCGGATTAGTATGTTTAATGAAGTAGAGGATTGTTGCCTGATACCGTGAATGGAAATAGTACCTCCTTGTTCCCTGATAACCAAGGGGCCAGATGAGCGGGTGGCAGTTCTAGCTAAAAAGGGGCTTGAGAGTGTGATTGTACACGGAGAAATATCCTGGGGATGAAGAATAATCTTCCGAGGGAAGCACCTATTTTGCGGATCCTCATTTTTTAGCTAGGAGAGCTTTGTCTGGAAAAGGAGTACTTCGGCTGAAGGGAGGAAATCTATGTTTTCCGGGTTTCGTGAGAGAGCTGCTAGTTCTGATGTTCCATCACCTGAGGCCATAGCCGTTAGAAATAAAGTCTTCCTAAGAAGAGTGATATAAGAGCAGGATTCATTGTCCGTGTCCATCGCAAGTTTGAGAACACCGTTCAGAGACCAAGAGTCCTTTTGTGGCCAAACCGAAGGTCGAAGCCTAGCACATGTTTTTGGGGTTGATGAGAAATAGGAATCAGCTAGGTTAATGTTGAACCCAACAAGGAAGATCTTCTTCAAAGCTGACTTGATGGTGGTTAAAGTGCTAACTGTTAGGCCTTTGTCAAATAGGAACCTCAAGAAAGAGATGGCTAAATGCGGGGACATACGAGTATGGTCTGCACTCTTAGGGGACCTGCTAGTTGTTAACGGCCGAATCATATTGGCGAATTGTCGAGTCCCTTTTGTCCCATTCGATGAAGAGATCGATTTCCGGTTCAATGTTCGCGTCTCTACGAGCTGCCAACTTCCTGTAGTCCACAAAGTTAGAGTTTTGGCTATCCTTGAGTAATCTGACACAGTGAGTTTGGATACTCGGGTCAGTTTGAGGAACGGGATCCGGATGGGACTGAGTTTCAACTCGAGGAGGAGAGGAAACCAACTATTCTTGGCCAGTGAGGTGGTACTAAAGCCACTGCGCCCCGGAAGGAGCGTAGTTTGTGTAAAAGTTTTTAGAAGATTCCCTGGGGGAGATAGGGAAATCTTCTTCTAATGGTTCCAATCCCGGGGTAATGCGTCCATGGCATAAGGCCGAGGTTCCAGGGTTGGGGTCACATAACAAGGAAGTTAGTGATTCATCTGAGTTGCGAATAGATCTACCTGGAGGCCTGGAACGAGCCTGAGTATCCACCGGAATGAAATTATGTCTAGAGACCATTCTGACTCCAGTGGATCCGTCATGGATAGTGAGTCCGCTCTCACATTCTGGCCTCCCGCTAGGTGTGAGGTGCTGACAGGAACCAGTTCTCTTCTGTTGCCCAGGCGAAGATAGTGACCAGGATCTGATTCAGGTTGGGTGACTTGGATCCTCCCCTGTTGACGTAGTGTACTGCGACTGTGCTGTCTGACACTACTCTGATGTAGGTCGACCTCGGAGGAGAGTCTCTCTTCAGGGTCAAGAACACTGCCATGGCTTTGAGAACAATGATATGGGACTGTTTCATGGCGAGTGACCAAGAACCTGAAACATCTGATGTTCGGAGTAATCCCCCCCATCCACTTAGAGACGCGGCTGTATGGAATGTCACTTGTGGAGGTGGGAATTGTAGAGGAACCGATTTGGAGAGGTCCTTCGGTTCGGACCATGGGCGTAGTCTTATTTTCAAGACAAAGGGGATCTGCGAGACCATGTCTCTTATAGGTACTGTAGCTCTCTTTCTCCAAGCTCGATTGATGTCTTTGAGTTTGGCTTTTATTAGGAGATCTGTTACTGAAGTGAATTGGAAAAGTCCGAGGATACTTTCTAAGGCTCTTCGGACACCTGTTTGTGTTTGAGAAAATTTTTGATCTTGGAAACTATTCCTCTTACCTTTTGGAAGGGAGACACAACGTGTGCTTCGAAAGGTCCCACTGAATGGCTAACCATTCTAAGTGGCCTGATGGTTGCAGGCGAGATTTTTTGGAGATTGACCCGAAATCACAGGTTGTCGAGAAATTGAAGTAATTCCTTCGTAGCTCTGTTGCCTTCTATGGCCGGCCGGGCCGAAATGAGCCAACCGGCCGGATAAGCAGTGATCTGTATCTCTTGGTTCCTGAGTTGTTCTAACACTCTCTCTCCCAGTTTCGTGAATATCCTGGGATCAATGTTGAGGCCAAAGGGCATGTCTTGAACACAAAGGCTTTCCTGCTTAGGCGGAAACCCAGATAAGAAGAGAAGTTTCGAGCTATAGGCGCAAGATAATAGTCGTCGGTAGGATCGACAGAGGTGGTGACGGTCCCACGGGGAAGTAAGGTCCGTACCTGAGAGATAGTCAACATCCGGAACTTGTCGCAGAGAATGTAAGAGTTTAGCTTGACAAGTCCAGGTCCACTCTCAATGCCGACAAGCCTTTCTTCAGAATTGTGAACAGGTGGTTTTGGAACTTCAGTGATCGATCCCGTTTGATTGCTTCTTCTTGAGTAACCCTGTGGTGTACTCTTTCAGGATGGGAGTGGATTTCAGGGAGAAGGTCACTGGTGGAGGAGGAGGACCTTGTGGCCATTTTCACCTCAAACCTTTAGAGATTATGCTATGAGCCCACAGACCGAAGGTCCAATGGTCTCGAAAGTGGTAAAGTCTACCCCCTACCGGGACCACCGCGTTGTGAGGGGTTGAATCTAGGTACTTTCCTTCTCCGAGCCCCCTTTTTCCTAGGTCCGTCTCGATGGCGAGACTGTCTTCTACTCCTGTAGCTTCCTCTCTGGTGTCCACGAGAGGAGCCTGAGGGTTCGGATCTAGGGCTGTATGCAGGTAAAACATCCCAACGGGGTTGGGCTGTGTACCTGGGGAATCAGTGAGGTAGACCACCTGATGAGGGGGATTTGGATGCATAGACGTCGAATCAGAGGAAGGCTGTGATGACGAGTGGGTAACCAACTATCGATTCCTGTCTGATAGAGGCCTCAGACAGAACGTATTTCCCACAACTAACCCGATCAGACCATCAAACGTGTAGATCGAATTGGAAGGGCAGATCTTGGAATTATCGTACCCCCCAGACTGACAACATCCTGGTCCAGACAGATCGGGCCTGCCCTTTAGGAAATAATACTGTTACCTTCGGTACCTTGTCTAACCTAACCAAGGCAATCTCTTTCAATCGAACGAATCCGTTGAACGGGAATTCTAGTACCTGGGAGTAAAATCTAGGTCCCCCAGAGGGAGGACGTCTATGCCATCCAGATTTATGGTACCATCTATATATGGAACATGTAAGGCAAATCTCTATGCGTTGTTTTTATCGAAGGAGGTTACTTCGATATGCCTGGGGCTGTAGGGGGAAACTTCCGAGTTCCTGAACGGATCCGACTCACCACCATACTTTTGAGCTCCGTCATAGCCCCTTTGTTTTCCCTAGAATGTGTTGCTTTTAGCAGTCACGGTTTATGCAGGGTAACATGAACATCAGGATCCTTTAAGGGTCCTAGGTCGGTGACGTAGGTAATTGCAAAGCTGAAGGCTCAAAACTCATCCCCACCTACCTGCCCGTCCATGGGGTCGTCGTCCAACCTTAGAGAGGACACTCTGAGGAGATAGGAACCTCTAGATGGAGCATTTCTTCCCAACCTTGATACCCAAGGGCGGAGAGCCTCTCTTGCAGGCCAGAGAGATTCATCATCATCATCCTGACGGGAACCATGTAGGCGTACCTTCTGTAACAGAAAGGGGACATATGTCTGGATGTTCCTTGAACTTTGGTTAGCGATCCTATTCACAGGCTGGGATCAGCTGTATAACTTATAAAAATCAATTTTAAAGAAAAGTCATTTAATGTACTATCTTTTGGGGTATAGATCGACACTTGTATTCATGAAATGTGACACTGTTGGCGCATTTACCACAGGTTGGCCACCCCTGACTCAGACGTTCAGAACCGGGTCTAACATTATTTACTGGCTATTAGTATTCTATTGATTCATCTGTTCACTGACCAGAGTTTCAAGGAACAGTAGATAGCCTCTCATGGCATGGTTGGTCTCGACCCGGCCCTTCATTAGAAGGGGCCAACGTTCGGTTCCCAGTACTGAGTGGAAACTTATTTCTATTTGAAGACTATGTTGTATGGATATTTATTCATATTTAGGCATAGTTAGAATTGAATATGCATAAATATAGGCATAATCAATTTATTTCTATTTGAACACGATGTTGTATGAATATTTATTCATATTTAGGTATAGTTAGAATTGAATATGCACAAATATAGGCACAATCAATTTATTTCTATTTGAACACTATGTTGTATGGATATTTATTCATATTTAGGCATAGTTAGAATTGAATATGCAAAAATATAGGCATAATCAATTTATTTCTATTTGAACACGATGTTGTATGGATATTTATCCATATTTATACATAGTTAGAATTAAATATATGCATAAATATAGGCATAGTTATGTTCATATATTTTTATTAGGACTTTCAAGAATAGCTAATGAATATTACCAACGCAAATTCAAAGTGTCATTAAAGTAAGTACAGTTTACTTTGTATTCATGTTAAATCCTTTCCTTTACAGCAAAACAAGAGATTGGCCACCCGTGGTCTGAGTGATCTCTGTCTGTACCGGAGCTCCGGTAACAATCTCCGGTACAAAGGTCCGTCATAGTGACAACGTGAACACCAGAGGAAAACTAATATTAACCTCAATGCTGATCGCCTGTACGATATCCGGTTAAACCGGAGATTCGATGAAAAGGATCGTAATAACGATATTGTGATTATTCATGAAAAAGGGTTCATACCCTGATTCTGATCGTCTGATTGATCTCTGTTTGTAACGGAGAACCAGTGACAAAGGTCCGTCATCGTGAAAACGTGATCCTCAGCGGTACGATAACATTCTCTAATACTGAATGTTTGTGTTATCTCCAGTGAAGCCGGAGATTCGATGAAACAGGGACCGTAATAATGAAACTGTGAAGTCTTCATCGGTATCACATTGTTAACTCCGGTTCTGGCCGTCTGCTTGATCTCTGTTTGTACCGGAGATCCGGTAGCAAAGGCCCGTCACCGTGATATCGTGACCGTCCCCGGTACGATAACATTAACCTCAATGAATGATTGTGTTATCTCCCGTGAAGCCGGCCGTAACGGTGTAATTATGATCAAACATGACAAAGGTTCGTGTGTAAAAGGCTTCAGCCGGAGTCCGAGTGCCGGATTTCACCGTTGCACTCCAAAAATCTGCTCCTGGACGATAACTAGTTCTCACCCAATGAGTATCCATTATAGCGGAGCATAACTCAAGGCGGAGCTAAGCATAACTCAAGGCGGAGCTAAGGGTGTCGGTATAAAACGACCCCAATTAATGACTCATACACTAACGTACCTATTAATAGTGTTAGCTATATTAACAGTAACCACATCAATAAAAACGTTTATAATATTAAACGTACTATCATCAACTCTGATACTAAGAGGAGGCCTGAATAACTCGTGATCGTATAAAAACGGAGAATGGGAAATTCACCTCTCTTACTCGAGCTAACAAAGAAAACGTGAGAAGGGATAACTCATATCTGTAGAACAGGGAACGAGCAGTCTCTGTTTTCGCTCTCAAGGTTACATAATAAAAAACTAACATCACACAATAAAACAAGAAAATTCATAAAATTGATTGCTTTTCTTAGTAATTGTAATAACCAAGAACGAAGAATAACGACAACGTAACAAATAAACAAGGATATAGTCTAAATCGAAGCCTCTGAGGCGAGTACAAACTAACAGACTAAATCGCTAAACTTTAATTCGCTATTCTTTAAATCGCTATTCTTCGTAGGTCCAAATTGGACTTGCAAGCAAATAAATACCATAGTAAAAACTAATAAAAATTAATGATAACACAAAAAGGCCATAAAACGTAAGTGATATAACCTAGATGACAGAGTACCAGATGGGCAAAAATAACTAGAATATTTACCGAAGCGAACATAACCCAAAATGGCTGCCGATACCTCGGCAGGACAATCGCTTCCAAAACTAAAAACCACCATATTGGAAACAGAACAAATGCCCGGTACTGTCAAAAGCTGCCAAAACAAACTATGGTACTTAACATTGGTAAGGGTGAAGTAGCAACGTCAGTCATGTTGAAATAACGAGAAACTCTTCGAAAAAACACTGTGCCCAAAAAACTCAACTTGTATGCAAGTTCCAAATCAGAAGGATGTCCTGGTGAGCGCGAGTGGTAGGTGTCGGTAGGGTAACCCAACTGTATTCTCTAGGGCCTGTCACGGCCCTCCCCCTTTGATGAAGGGATTATCTAAATGGAAGACAGCCTGTGAATAGTGTTTTACAAACGCCCTTGTTAGATATACGACACCAACAAGGTGCTCGCGCGAGGGTTGTAACCTCTGCATTCCATGCTTTTAATTTTCTCTGGTATATTTGGAAGATTTATATCAGAAAAAGTACAAAGAAGGACTTTTCGCCGGCCGTCACAGGTCGACCCAGAAATGTGTTGTGTACATATGATTTTTGACAGCGTCAACGAGTTGAAAGACAATTAAATATAACTAAAAAAGCAATATCAGCAAATCTGAATTCCTTTATTAACTAAAATAAATATTGATACAACCACACCCATGTGCGTATGCACAAACACACACACAGGTGTAGGAATTCCTATGCAGGAGGAGACACGATCGGTGAGGAGGTAGAGATGGTGACTGCGATAACATACCATAACTTCCACTATGGAAACTTTAATCTAACTTAGCTTATCTATTTTTTTTTATTTTTATATTTCATATTTTTTACATTTTTTTCTTTTGATTTTTTATTTTCATCACTTTCAGTGACGAGTTAAGGTATGTTATCGCAGTCACCATCTCTACCTCCTCCCCGACCGTCTGTCTTTTACTGCGTAGCAATTCCTACACCTGTGTGTGTGTGTTTGTGCATACGCACACGAGTGTGTTTTTATCAATATTTGTTTTAGTTAATAAAGGAATTCAGGTTCGCTGTCATTACTTTCTTAGTTACATTTAATTGTCTTTCAACTCGTTGACGCTGTTAAAAATCATATGCACTTTAAATACATTTTTGTTTAATCTTTCTCTCTCTCTCTCTCTCTCTCTCGGAAAAAAAAATAATAGACGTCTCTAAAACTATAACAGCAAAGAAGAACGAGAGAGAGAGAGAGAGAGAGAGAGAGAGAGAGAGAGAGAGAGAGAGAGAGAGAGAGATTTTATTTAAAGAACATGTTAATGCTATGTTTAGAGAGAAACAGAAAAAGAGAGAGGACTTTTTTAAAAGAGCTTGTTAATGCTATCTTGGCTTTCTTTGCTTCACTTTTTTCTTTCTTTCTATTCATCACGGTGGCCCTTCTCACAAATGATCGTTGCCAACAATCTCTTTGTCCTTTATCCCAATCAACAAAAGGCGTTCTATCTCTTCCAGGGTATTGCTACGATGCCTTGTAATAATGGTGATCCCCTTCGATGGTTCATCTGCTTTAATGGCTGCCTTCTGCTTGATGATCGTCGAGATCATAGGCCTATTCCGGCCCTATCGTTCAGCCATATCACTCACATGCACACTGCTCTCATGTTTTTCTATAATTTCTTGAATCAATTCTAATGAAATAATTGCCTTCTCCCTTTTCTCACCACTACCTGTATTGAAACTTACCTTCTTAGGCACCATGATTATAGGTAAATTAAAAATGGAAATGTGAGAAAAGGAAGAAAATAAGCACTGTTAATAACAGACCAAACAGAGGACAACCACACGATACACACAAGAACAGAGAACAGAGCACTCAACGCTCAATGGCGTCCCTCTTACGTGCTGTCATCTACCGGCGTAAACAACATCTACATCGGATGTTGGAGCATTACTTCGGGTGTCGAGACAAAAATTTGATGGAATTTTACTTCGGATGTTAGAACAATCGTATGTAAAGACAATCGTATGTAGAGGTTCCACTGTAATCTACACTTCAGAGCACAATTCTTATTAGACTAGATCTGTAAGTTGTAGTTCTTCCCCATCCTACCTTAGAGAGGAGGGAGGGCGATGGAGTGAATATCAAACATTCCAACATATTCTCTCTCCCTTTGGAGGAGAAAGATTCCTTCATCGACCTATTAAGAGGTAAATACCAAGTACTGTCTAAGCCTTATCAGCCTAATCATCCATATAGTAGAATGATAGGAGGTTGCTGGAATCATCTACCTCATTCCCGTATTTGGTCAGGGATATTAGCATACTACATGGAAGAGTGCCTTCATATTTTAAAGAATGAAAAGTTTGTATAAATGTAGGAATGAATAAAATTATAAGTAAATTGCATTTTTTCCTAGCTACACATACCACAGTCCTTTAATTTCACCTTTCAGTCCTGAGCCAAAGTTCATTAGTGAAAAGTCATTGACAGAGCAAGGCTACTTTCTCGCACTTACCAATTGTCTTTAACTACCTCATTAATGAATTCAACAGCCATTCAAGCTCCACTGAATATATTCCCTATCTTAAAGGACTTGTGTTTGTATAGCTAGGCAATTTACAACATATTTTGAAAATAGTTATATCTTCATCATGAAACAATTACTTATATGAAGCCAAAATCTCAATTTAATAGGCAGGGATCAAGCGCCTAAAAAAATCCAGACCAAACTAATTGAGACATCTAAGATCTGAAAAAAGCTCTTTGGGATTTGTGTGTTAAGCATCAGAACTGTCTCTGAGAATCATATATGAATCTGAGTTCATGAGACAGAAAACTTGATATTTGACTATAAATCTAATAGGTCTTGATTGTACTGGAATTATGGATATGTGCTATTCTAAGCCAAAAGACCCATCATGGAGACTATGGAAACTATTCAGGGCTAAAGTAAGCATGGGGTAAGCACTGCGATTGTAGTATGAAGTGAAAGCTTAAAGAGGTTGAAGATTAAAATGAAAGGAAGGAAGCAGAACACACAAACTATACAATTAAAAAGTAGGTGCACCTAGGATTTGGAATATAGGACCTGCTGCTAGGCCTGGGTGACCATTCAGCACCAAGGTGCAACTGGCACAAAACCCTACAATTGCACAATAAAGTAAAAGTTAAAAGAGGTTGAACACCAAGATGAAATAAAGTAAGTGGGAGTGATGGTATCATAGAAGCCTATAAAAGTGAGTTCAGCTAAAGGCAGAAAAGAAACTGCATAACACTACCTATCCAGGTTTTTGGCATTTGATCTTTTTGTAAAATAAGATGGAAGAAAGGAAGAAGGAACAGAGGCAAAGTATATGGCTACAATGTGGGTGCAACAATGGGCTAATAGGAAGCTGTAATGAGCCTTTAGTAATGCCTACAGTGCACTGGATTTTAGAGGTCTGTAATTCTTATATAGTACTCCTTCCAATTCAGAAACCTCTGGGAATGCCTCAGATTAGCACATATGGGACCCCTAGGAGTGACCAAAATACCAAAAGACAGCAAAAATCTGTCAAATACGGCATTGGAGAATTTCATAATGGATCAACAGCAGATAATATAAAATAGACTGAGGTAGTGAAGGTGATGAACCTTTAGAATTGGGAACCTCATACCAAGTAATGAACAAACTATCTTATCACTTAGGATCTAGCAAGCATAAGTCTAACTCCTTGCATGTCATACTTCAGAAGTTTAGCAAAACCCAAAGCATGCTGTGAAACTTTGTTTTAAGTTTAAAGCCAAAGAAGATGGAAAAGATACTTATGCTGCAGTGTCATCAGTTACTCCTAAAAAAATTAAAACAACTTATCTGAGCAACAGTAGAATGGGATAAATAATCCCGATTACTTCTGATATATCCAATTCCAATGGAAGACTGTAAACACCTTCTGTGACCATATTTTACTCCATAAAGATAACAATAAACTGCTCTGTTTTGGCATACGAGAAGGCCTTTAATATACTCACCATACAGAGAGTGACTAAATGACAAAGGTTTGTGTAAATGAAAATGCATCTTTACAGTAAGGTCGGTTGTAAGGAGAGAGCTACTAACTTAAAATCCTTGATATGTATTATTATTATTATTACTTGCTAAGCTACAACCCTAGTTGGAAAAGTAGGATGCTATAAGCCCAGGGGCCCCAACTGAAAAAATAGCCCAGTGAGGAAAGAAACAAGGAAAACTAAATATTTTAAGAACAGTAACAACATTAAAATAAATATTTCCTATATAAACTATAAAAACTAACAAAAAAGAGGAAGAGAAATAAAATAGAATTGTGTCAAGTTGCTTAAAGAAATGGAGTTTTTATGATAAAACAAAGTTTTATGAATACTTACCTGCCAGTTATATATAAATATAGCTAAAGTCTCTGACTTCTGGCAGAATTTATTCGAAAATCGTGGCAACCGCCTTGTGGTGGTTGTGCGGTTAGGTGGTTAAGAACCCTTACAGGGTGGTACCTGGAATCATTCCCATTTTCTGTTCTTCAGATTATCTTCGCCCGACCTGTCTCCTGAGGGGAGGTGGGTGGATTTTTAAGATATATATATAACAGCCAGGTAAGTATTCATAAAACTTTGTTTTATCATAAAAACTCCATTTTTATGAATAGTACTTACCTGGCAGTTACATATATATAGCTGATTCACACATTTGGAGGAGGGAAATAGACAGTAGACATCGTTGGGGAAACAACAAAAGAGTTGTAGGAGAAAAAACACCTTGGTTCCTTACCTGCTAAGGTAGCTGACTTCAAAGGTTACTGCCTCTAGAGTTGCTTTCCCTTGGGAGTGTTCAGCCAGGAGTAGACATGCTATGCTGCAAACAACTCAATCGAGTCTGTCAAAGGGGTAAGACCAACAACTTGACTAGAATTCAGAAACTACCTTCGCCCCATATAATAAAACCCTGCAACCTTACTAAATATAACCACCTAACCTTGCAGAAATACAGTGGAACCTCTACATAAGAATGTCCTAACATACGAATTTTCCAACATCTGAAGTAAAATTCGACCAAATTTCTGTCTCGACACCCGAAGTGTTGCTCCAACATACGAAGTAAACAATATGCGGACGCGTGGAATTTTCTCGAAAGCGTCAACCGTGGTTTGTTGTTGACGCCGCTAGACGGCAGCACATCGGAGGGACGCCAATCGAGCGTCGCCTTGATCAGTCCTCTCATCTCGTGCGCATCGTGTGGTTGTTCTCTATTCGGTCCGTTATTAACAGTGTTTTTTATCATCCTTTTTCACGTGTTGTTTTCTGTGTTTCGTAATCATGGGTCCTAAAAAGCTTAGTTTTGGTTCAGGAAGTAGTAGTGGTGAGAAAAGGAAGAAGTCAATGCTTTCATTAGAACTAAAGCAAGAAATAATAGAAAAGCATGAGCGAGGTGTGCGTGTTAGCGATCTGGCTAAACAATATGGCCGGAATATGTCTACGATCTCGACGATCCTAAAACAAAAGGCAGCCATTAAAGCAGTGAAACCTTCGAAGGGGATCACGATTATTTCCAAACGTCGTAGCCTTACCCTTGAAGAGATGGAACGCCTTTTGTTAATATGGATCAAGGACAAGGAGATTGTTGGCAGTACGATCACTGAAACGATCATTTGTGAGAAGGCCAGCGCTATCTACAGTGACTTGAAGGCGGCGGGCTCTGGGGATGACACGGGGAAGAGTTCAGCCGATCCTACGACGGAGGAATTCAAGGCATCTCGAGGTTGGTTCGAGAAATTTAGGAAACGGACCGGGATTCATTCAGTTGTTCGGCATGGAGAAGCTTAGAGTTCGGACACCAAGGCTGCTAAAGACTTTGTTAAAAAGTTCGAAAGCATCGTGGCGGAGGAAGGCTACGTAGAGCAGCAGGTGTTCAACTGTGATGAAACTGGTCTGTTTTGGAAAAAGATGCCTAGTCCAACGTACATTACCGCCGAAGAGAAGAAAATGCCTGGACATAAGCCAATGAAGGATCGGTTGACTCTTGCGCTTTGTGCCAACGCCAGCGGGGACTGCAAAATTAGGCCTTTATTAGTATACCATTCCGAAAACCCTGGGGCATTTAAAGCACATAGGATTAATAAAGACCTGCTACATGTTCTATGGCGTTCTAATTCTAAGGCTTGGGTTACTAGGCATAACTTTGTGGAATGGGTAAACGTAGTTTTCGGCCCTGCTGTCAAGAAGTACCTTCAAGAGAGGAATTTGCCTTTGAAGTGCTTGCTTTGTTTGGACAATGCACCCGCTCACCTCCCCCGGACTCGAAGATGATATCATCGACAAATACAAATTCATCAAAGTGTTGTATCTTCCACCGAATACCACCCCTATCCTCCAGCCCATGGACCAGCAAGTCATCTCTAATTTTAAGAAGCTCTACACCAAGCACTTATTTAAGCAGTGCTTTAATGTCACGCAAAGCACCAACTTAACTTTGCGTGAATTTTGGAGGAGCCACTTTAATATCGTGCACTGCTTAAAGATCATAGATCAGGCTTGGGAGGGAGTAACTCGTCGGACCCTGAATTCACCTTGGAAGAAGCTTTGGCCTGATGCTGTTACTCCCAGAGATTTCGAAGGTTTTGGCCCCGAGAATGAACCTGTGGTTGCCGCCGAGGAAGACGTCAAAGAAATTGTATCCCTTGGCAAGTCCATGGGTCTGGAGGTGGATGAAGATGACATCACCGAACTCGTCAATGAGCATCATGAAGAGCTCACCACCGAGGAGCTCAAGGAGCTGCAAGCCATGCAGCATGATGAGTTCCAAGCGCAGTTGAGTGAGTCGGAGTAGACTGAGGTAGGCCAAATCTTAGGTACGGCAGAAATAAGACAGATGTTGGCATATCATCAACTCGTGGTTGATTTCATCGACAAGCATCCCCCACAGAAACTTCAGGTTTACCGTGTAGTTGCGCAGTTCGATGATGCTTGCTTAACTCATTTCAGAAAAATCGTCAAAAGCCGTACCAAGCAACTTTCACTCAATAGTTTCTTTAAAAAATCTGTAAAACGGTCTAGTGATCATGATGAAAAGAAAGAAAGTGAAGCAAAGAAAAGGAAGACCGAATCGAGTGAAAGTGATGAAAATTAAATATAAGAAAAGAAAAAAATGTGAAAAAAAATATAAAATTATAAAAAAAAAAAAAAAAAAATAAGTTAAGTTATAATTCACGTAGTGTAAGTTAGTGAAAGTTATCGTACGTTATTGTAGTCGCCGTCCCTACCTCCTCGCTGATCTCCCGTCTCCTCCTGCGTAGCAGTCCCTACACCTGCGCTGGCCTGTCGCTAAGGTAAAGTGTTAATAAAAACCCCTTTTTTATTTATTAGTTCTTTATTATTATTCTTTTTTTTAGATATTCCTGTAATATTCAATTGTATTAATGTTATGTGTAATTATGTGTAGCCATTTATTAAGGAGTTATTATGGGTTTTTAGGCTGAGGAACGAATAAAACAAATTACCGTGTATTCTTACAGGAATATTTTCTCCAACATACGATCGTTTTAACATACGAAGCAGTTTCTGGAACGAATTAAGATCGTATGTAGAGGATCACTGTATATATAAACTATCTATCTGGACTGAGGGAACCGTACCACAAGATGAGGTCCTCAGACAACCATAAAAACACAAACCTTCATACATGCATACAAACTAAGGTTGAGTGGGGGTAGTAACTCCTTTGCCTAATACAGAAGCCGCAGCTACGTATGGGCCCAAGGTATAACACTTGTCATAGTCTACTCTCACCTCTCTGAGGTAATGAGAAGCAAAGACAGAGTTGCTCCTCCAGAACGTTGCGTCCATGATTTGCCTAACTGACATATTTTTCTGATATGCCAGTGAGGTACCAATGGCTCTCACTTCGTGAGCCCGTACTTTCAACAGGGCGAAGTGTTCTTCCTCACATAAGAGGTGGGCTTCCCTAATAGTTTCCCTCAGGAAAAAGGACAAAGCGTTCTTTGACAGGGGTTTTTGAGGATCCTTCACTGAACACCATAACGAGTTGGATGTACCCCTCACGTTCTTAGTGTGGGTTAAATAAGCCTTGAGGGCCCTACCTGGGCAGAGGAGTCTTTCCTGCTCCTGACCCTCTAGGTTCGTGAGGTTAGGGACCTCAAACGTCCTAGGCCAGGGTTTTGAAGGGTTCTCGTTCTTGGCGAGAAAGTCAAACCTTAAGACACAAACCACCCCATTTTGATTGAAGCCTACACGCTTCTCAATTGCTTGGACCTCGCTGACCCTTTTGGCAGTCGCTAGAGTCATAAGGAAGAGGGTTTTCTTTGTTACATCTCGAAGAGAGGCTTGCGAGATAGGTTCAAATTTTTTGGAGCACAGAAACTTAAACACCACATCCAGATTCCAACATGGGGGTCTTAATTGTACCTGTTTCGTAGTCTCAAAAGACCTAATAAGGTCCTGTAAATCTTTATCTTGAGACAACTCAAGGCCTCTATGCCTAAAGACGGTTGAGAGCATACTCCTGTATCCTTTGTTGGTAGATACAGCCAGCTTTGCATCCTGTCTGAGGTACAATAAAAAGTCTGCAATCTGGCTCAGAGAGGTAGTGGTCGAGGAAATCTCGTGTCGCCTGCACCAAGCTCTGAAGGTCTCCCACTTAGACTGGTACACTCTTTGTGACAAGATCCTTCTTGTTCTGGCTATAGCTTTCGCCGCTTGTGCCGAAAAGACTCGAGATCTAACGAGCTTCTTGACAGTCTGAAGACAGTAAGTTTGAGAGCGAGGGGGTTTTGATGATATCTCTCGAAGTGGGGCTGTCTGAGAAGATCTGGACTTACCGGAAGTCTTCTTGGGAAGTCCATCAGCATGCCCACCACTTTGGTGAACCATTCCCTTGCAGGCCAGAATGGAGCCACTAGAATCATTTGTCCCGAATCGAGGAGAGCGAATTTTCTGACTACCAGATTGATGATCTTGAACGGGGGAAACGCATACATGTCCATCCCCGTCTAATCCATCAAGAAGGCGTCCACTGCTACCGCTTCCTCGTCCGGTACTAGAGAGGAGTAGTTGGGGGTCCTCTTGTTCAAGTTGGAGGCGAAAAGGTCTATTACAGGTCTGCCCCACAACTTCCAGACGCTCTGACTGACATGCGGGTTGAGAGTCCACTCTGTGGGAAGAACTTGTTCCTTCCTGCTGAGCATGTCTGCCCTGATGTTTCTTTGCCCTTGAACAAACCTCGTCAACAGCCGAGTCCTGTTCTCGCTCGCCCAAAGGAGAAGCTCTCTCGCTGTTGTGAACAGAGAGAGGGAGTGAGTTCCCCCTTGTTTCCTGATGTACGCGAGAGCTGTGGTGTTGTCTGAATTGATCTCCACAGTCTTCCCTGACACCGAGGTTCCGAAGGCCTTTAGTCCCAACAGAATTGCCATAAATTCCTTCCTGTTGATATGCCAACTGACCTGACTTCCTTCCCAAACGCCTGAGACCTCCTTGTTCCCTAGTGTTGCTCCCCAGCCTGACTCAGACACGTCTGAGAATAACACTAGGTCAGTGTTCTTCTTGTACAAGGAGATCCCTTCTCCTATTAGAGCTGGGTCCAGCCAACACATCAAAAGATCCTTGATCTCTTTCGGAATGGGAATAGAAAAGGAGTCCTCCTGGGTCTTTCTCTTCCATACCTTTGCGAGGAAGTGTTGCAGAGGCCTTAGGTGCAGTCTTCCCAATGAGACAAACTGTTCTAGGGAGGATAGAGTTCCCAGCAGACTCATCCACTCCTTCGCAGAGCATTCCTGCTTCTTTAAAAATTCTCTGACTTTCTCTAGGCACCTGGTCTGCCTTTCCTGGGAGGGAGAAGCCTGAAAAAGAACTGAATTCAGAACCATCCCCAAATAGAGAATAGTCTGACTCGGTTCGGTCTGAGACTTCTCCCAGTTGATGATGAGTCCCAGGTCCTGAGTCATCGTATACGTCTTCTGTAGGTCCTCCAGACATTTTACTTTCGACTGTGATCGGATCAGCCAGTCGTCCAGATAGAAGGATACCCTTATCCCCTCCTGATGTAACCAGCCTGCCACGTTCGCCATTAGCCTGGTGAAAACTTGAGGAGCCGTGCTGAGACCGAAGCAAAGTGCCTTGAATTGAAAGCACTTGCCCTGAATCACAAATATGACAAATTCGTAGATAATTTGTATTTTTCCTAACTATACAAACCTTAGCTATTTACATAGGGGTAATTACTTCGGCGTAGCTGAAATGACGAGCCATAAGAAATTTAACGAGGTTAGCGGGGGGGTAGAGATGGGTAGCTTGCTACCCCTCCCCCCTCACACACACAGTGAGTGCTTCACTTTGCTTAGAGGTAGGACTTATCCCGGGGGACAGGGATGGCGGGCAAATATGTGTAAATAGCTAAGGTTTGTATAGTTAGGAAAAATACAAATTACTATCTACGAATTTGTCATTTGTTCCGTAACTGAAATACAAACCACGCTATTTACATAGGGTGACTTACCCCTTAGGAAGGGTGGTAAGTCCCTGCCATGCTGGCTTTGGCTTGCCCGGGGACTCCAAATTCGAGTGTCTAAGTACTCAGACAATAGGGAGTCCCTGTTCCTTGCTAGCAGCTGTGAAACTGCTGCGGCCTACGTAAGGTGTGTGCGAAGGTGAAAAGTGACTCGTCCTAAGAAGTTGACCTGGAGTTCCTCAGATGGAAATCTAGGCTAGGACTCTCCCAATACCATCTCGTCAGGGTATGGGGACATGATAGTATTACACTTAATACTAGGAACACAAGGAAGCATGGTTTACCTGCAGTGGTTTGAGGTCACCTGTGCAGAGAACCCAGGATGCTGCTTTCTCCAAGGGAGGAGAGGATGAAGAAAAGAATAAGGGCCAGACATACCTTTTCATTCATGCAGACTAAAACCGGGTAACAATGCCCTCAACCTTCTGCTACTTGTCCATTAAGGAGCCTGAGGATTAGACCAGCTGTTGTGCAGCCACCACAGGGCCGATAGAAAACGTATCGAGCCTCCTGTGGGTCACGTCTTGCAGGTAGTGGGCTGTGAAGGTGGTCTGACGCTTCCACACCCTAGCTTGCAGGACCTGCGTCACTGAATAATTCAACTTGAAGGCCAGGGACGTAGCTATGCCCCTGACATCATGCGCTCTAGGGCGACGTGACGGAGAAGGGTCAGGATTCAAGGCCAGGTGTATTACCTTGTGAATCCAGGCTGAGATGGTATTCCTGGTGACCCTTCTCTTCGTTTTCCCAGTGCTCACGAACAAGGCTTGAACCTGGGAACGAACTGCAGCTGTTCTCTTAAGATACAACCTCAGACTCCTTACTGGGCAAAGTAGGAGATGGTCTGGGTCATCTGTTACAGAACGGAGACTCGAAACCTGGAAAGAGTCGAACCGAGGGTCCGGAACTCCCGGGTTCTGAGTCTTGGCAACAAACTCAGGGACGAACCTGAACGTTATCTCCCCCCATCCCCTTGAATGGGCGATGTCGTATGAGAGACCATGTAGTTCGCTGATTCTCTTGGCCGAGGCCAAAGCTAGCAGGAACACCGTCTTCCAAGTAAGGTGGCGATCTGAAGCCTGGCGTAGTGGTTCGTAGGGAGGTCTCTTTAGAGACCTGAGAACTCGAACCACGTTCCAAGGAGGGGGTCTCACTTCCGACTGAGGGCAGGTAGGTTCATAGCTTCGTATGAGAAGAGAAAGTTCCAGCGAGGAAGAAATGTCCATTCCTTTGAGCCTGAAGGCAAGACTTGAGGCTGAGCGATAGCCTTTCACTGCCGAGACTGAAAGGCGCATTTCCTCCCGCAAATACACGAGGAACTCCGCTATTGCTGGAATAGTGGCATCGATTGGAGAGATACCCCTTCCACGACACCAACCACAGAAAACTCGCCACTTCGCCTGGTAGACCCCTGCGGATGATTTGCGCAGGTGTCCAGACATCCTGTTCGCAACTTGTTGCAAAAATCCTCTCTCTTTGAGGAGATGCTGGATAATCTCCAGGCGTGAAGTCGAAGCGCAGCTACGGCTTTGTGGAAGATGTTGGCATGTGGTTGTTTAAGTAGCTCGTGACATGGAGGGAGTTCCCTTGGAGACTCCGTAAGGAGTTGCAGAAGGTCCGGGAACCATTCTGCGTGATGCCATAGCGGAGCTATGAGGGTCATTGAAAGGTTGACCGATATTCTGGTCTTGTTCTGTACTCTCCTCATCAGACAGAACGGGGGAAAGGCGTACACATCGATGTTGTCCCACCGTTGTTGGAAGGCATCTTGCCAGAGAGCCTTGGGATCAGGGACTGGGGAGCAGTACAGCGGGAGCTTATAGTTCAGCGCTGTAGCGAACAGGTCCACAGTCGGGGAACCCCACAAAGTCAGGACTTTGTTGGCTACTTGAGGATCCAAAGACCACTCGGTACTCACTATCTGTGTTGCTCTGCTCAGACTGTCGGCGAGCACATTCCTCTAGTCCGGAATGAAGCGAGCTGCTAGTGTGATCGAGTGGACTAGATATTTCCTATATAAACTATAAAAACTTTAACAAAACAAGAGGAAGAGAATTAAGATAGAATAATGTGCCCGAGTGTATCCTCAAGCAAGAGAGCCCTAACCTAAGTGGAAGACCATGGTACAGAGGCTATGGCACTACCCAAGACTAGAGAACAATGATTGGATTTTGGAGTGTCCTTCTCCTAGAAGAGCTACTTACCATAGCTGAAGAGTCTCTTCTACCCTCACCAAGAAGAAAGTGGTCACTGATCACTCGATCGAGTGGACTTCAGACCATCTCAGTATCTCTACTGCAAGATGGGATAACTGTTCTGAAAAGGTACCTCCCTGCTTGTTGATATAAGCCACCACTGTGGTGTTGTCGCTCATCACTACCACAGAATGGCCCGCCAGGAGTTGGTGGAACTTCTGAAGTGCCAGGAACACGGCCTTCATTTCTAGCAGGTTTGTGTGAAGGTACTTTTCTGATTCTGACCACAGGCCTGAGGTCCTGTGGTTCAGAACGTGGGCCCCCCACCCTTTCTTTGATGCGTCCGAAAACAACATCAAGTCCGGGGGGAGGACGAGAAGATCCACTCCCTTTCGTAGGTTCTCGTCTGCCACCCACCACTTGAGATCCGTCTGTTCCGGTTGTCCCATAGGGATCAGGGTGTCCGGGGAATCGTGTCCTTGATTCCACCGCGACTTGAGTCGCCACTGGAGAGATCTCATTCTGAGGCGACTGTTGGGAACCAGACGGGCCAGGGAAGAGAGATGGCTGAGGAGACGTAACCACGTTTGGGCTGGAAGTTCTTCTCGTGTGAGAAAAGGTCTCGCGACCTTCCTCAGCCTTGCTATCCTGTCGTCTGATGGGAAGGCTTTGTGGAGATTGGTGTCTATGACCATGCCCAGGTATACCAGTTTCTGAGAGGGCTGCAGAGAGGACTTCTCGAGGTTTACCATGATCCCTAGATCTTGGCAAAGTTCGAGAAGCTTATCTCGGTGGCTTTCACTCTGATTTTGCCCTCCTAACTCTATCGAGTTCTAATTTGCGCACATAGCGCTTCATAGCTAACCAATCATCTTCATTTAAACCCTCGCAATCCTTGCACCTATTATTTAGGGCACATTCAAACCCCCTGCAACCCATACAAACTGTGTGAGGGTCAACCGACACTTTCGGTAACCTCACCTTGCATACATCACTCGCACATACATGAATATGAAGTTTTTCACTCATGATAAACAAAGCAAAAAATACAAAAATAATAACAAAACACGATTGCCAAATCCCAACACAGTGTACTTCACCAAACGAAGTCCAAAACAGCGATGTAGGGAAAGCGATTACGAAAAACTCTTAATGGTGGACCAACGATGTTGTCGATCCAGCCAGCAGAGATAATCTGAAGAACAGAAAATGGGAATAATTCCAGGTACCACCCTGTAAGGGTTGTTAACCACCTAACCGCACAACCACCACAAGGCGGTTGCCGCGATTTTCGAATAAATTCTGCCGGAAGTCAGAGACTTTAGCTATATATATATAACTGCCAGGTAAGTACTATTCATAAAATATACATTTTACAAACTCAATTCAAGACCTTGCTAAAGATGCGATAGGTGGTGTAAAAGACTCCTTACAACAAAAGAGAGTCCCATTTGGAGGTTTCCTGGTCTTCTGAGGAACTGAATAACCTCAATTTCCCAGAACAACTGAATCCAATCCACAGAAAGGTTTAAAGGCAGTTCATGAATAGCAGAGGCAAGAGCCAATGACATTGTTCTATCAAGCCGGACAATGCCCTGGAGACTGACCATATATAGATATGATTAATGCCCAAGGCACCTCTCCACCCAAGCTAGAACTAAGGAGGGGCAGGCAATGGCTGCACATGACTCAGCAGGTAGACCTATAGGCTCCCCAAAAGCCCCCATCTTTAGCTCATTAGGACAGTAAGGTTGCAGCAACCAAAGAAACTAACAAGTTTGAGAGTGACCCGAACCCCAGTCTAGCGTTCACCAGTCAGGGACGTTACCACATCGGCCACCACAACCCTAAACAAAATCTATAAACTTCATAAGGAGGAGAGGTTTAGGGTAGTTCCTATGCTTGGCTTATAGATAATGTAATGAATGGTTGGGGTTTCCTTCATGTTAGGATACTTATTTGGAAGAATATTGGAAGCTCCTCTTTAAAAAATAACTTAACCTCTTGGATATAAAGTTTTAAGCTGTGCAATAATGCCTGAATAAATTATGAAGTTTGTTAATAATTTGAATATTTCTTTTTGAATGAATATGAACAATACATTATCAAACAAGCTATCAATACTTACCTGATTTTTGAAGTAGTTCAATTATTTCTGATTTCTCCAGTAAAGCTGCATATTGAATCCCTCTCATTTCAAGTAAAGTCCTTATTTGTGTTACGGTGAGGTTTCGAAGAGGATTTACAATCTGTAATAGAATGAGAGCTCTATATACAACTATAATTAAAAAGATACTGTATAAATAGTAGGAATGTTATGAATCCCATGCATAAACCAGTTACACAATCATAAAATTTTACCAAAACAGAATCTTGAAAAAAAACTTTGTGTTCTCTGACTAAGGTATGTAGTTAGAAGTCTAGGTATAATATATTCAATAATTGTTACCTAAATATCCTAATGTTTCAGCAAAATAATGAGTACAAACAATGCCATCTTATATTTATATAAAGTTGAATTGACTGTTCACATTTTCTATGCTAATTAGTCATAATGTATTGCAATTAAAACCCAAGAAGAAAATGAACTTTTCTGTCTAGTGATACTAGCAAAATGATGAATGACACAATTGTGTTATTAAATTCCACATTGTAAAAATGGAAGATGATTTGCCTTTTTTTTTGTAACAAAATACTCTAATGTTTTCAGGGAATGCTGGTATAGTTATGGCAGTTTATTAGCAATGCTCAACAACCATTTACCTAGTATGGGGGAGAGGGATACCTAATTGACCTAACTGCTTGTTATTACTTCTCCTTTTAGCCCTTGAAACTAAAGAGGGGGGTAGGTTTGAGGTGTGATTTATTATAAAAGATTAAAATTTATATTCTATAAAATTGCACATCATCTTCCAAATCTGCAACATTTGCCAACTAGTATAAAAGCTCTCTTCTTTTATATGGATACATACTCCTACGGTAGGATGTATATTCCACAAACAAATTAGTCTATTCATTCCTATCCAGATATGTCAGCTGTCCAGTGGTTCCACACATGAACAGGAGCTTTAAATTCTATGACTATCTCATAGTGACAGGCCAATTGGCATATTCAAAGGATTTGCCAAGGTGGGTATCATGCTTTGTCTCGTCAATATGCCGTTTACTTCAAGATCACAGCATTCATAGAGTGAGATCCTTACATGGCAGTCTTTATAATGTTACGTACTTTTACCAGATATATCAGTGACCCTAATGCAGTACAAGATTCAGGCACAACTATGAAACCCTTATCAGTTGCCAGATCTAATTTTCTCATATTATTCCCTCAAAATTATGCCTATCTCAGCACCCTGGTTTGAATTTTCGTACAAGAGGATGGCTTCATCCCATAAATAGTTTCTCAAGCATATTTAAACTGATAGGGTTGAGTTTTAAAAAAAAATGTTATTTTTATAATAAAATAAATTTTTGAATATACTTACCCGGTGATTATAATAGCTGCAACTCTGTTGCTCGACAGAAAACTCTAAGGTAAAATTCGCCAGCGATCGCTACACAGGTTGCGGGTGTGCCCAACAGCGCCATCTGTCGTCCAGATACCCAGTACTCAATGTAAACAAAGAACTCAATTTTCTCCTCGTCCCACTGCGTCTCTATTGGGGAGGAAGGGAGGGTCCTTTAATTTATAATCACCGGGTAAGTATATTCAAAAATTTATTTTATTATAAAAATAACATTTTTCAATATTTAACTTAGCCGGTGATTATAATAGCTGATTCACACCCAGGGGGGTGGGTAGAGACCAGCAAAATATGTTTACATTATTATGAGCTAAGAATTTTTATTTCATTTTAGAAGTTATCAAAATAACAAAAACAAAATAAATAGGTACCTGGTAAGGAAGTCGACTTGAACAATTACTCTGCCTTTTTAAGTACGTCTTCCTTACGGAGCCTCGCGATCCTCTTAGGATGCTGATCGACCCCTAGGATCTGAAGTATCAAGGGTTGCAACCCATACAACAGGACCTCATCAAAACCCCTAATCTAGGCGCTTCTCAAGAAATGACTTTGACCACCCGCCAAATCAACCAGGATGCGAAAGGCTTCTTAGCCTTCCGGACAACCCAAAAACAACAATAAAAACATTTCAAGAGAAAGATTAAAAAGGTTATGGAATTAGGGAATTGTAGTGGTTGAGCCCTCACCCACTACTGCACTCGCTGCTACGAATGGTCCCAGTGTGTAGCAGTTCTTGTAAAGAGACTGGACATCTTTCAAGTAAAATGACGCGAACACTGACTTGCTTCTCCAATAGGTTGCGTCCATTATACTTTGCAGAGATATATTTTGTTTAAAGGCCACGGAAGTTGTTACAGCTCTAACTTCGTGCGTCTTCACCTTAAGCAAAGTTCGGTCTTCCTCACTCAGATGTGAATGAGCTTCTCGTATTAACAATCTGATAAAGTCTGACAAAGCATTCTTTGACAAAGGCAAGGATGGTTTCTTAATTGAACACCATAAAGCTTCAGATTGGCCTTGTAAAGGTTTAGTACGCTTTAAATAGAACTTAAGAGCTCTAACAGGGCATAAGACTCTTTCTAGTTCATTGCCTACGATCTCCGATAAGCTGGGGATATCGAAAGATTTAGGCCAAGGCCGAGAAGGCAGCTCATTTTTGGCTAGAAAACCAAGTTGTAGCGAACAAGTGGCTTTTTCTGACGAAAATCCTATGTTCTTGCTGAAGGCATGAATCTCACTGACTCTTTTAGCCGAGGCTAAGCATACCAGGAAAAGAGTCTTAAGAGTGAGATCTTTCAGGGAGGCTGATTGTAACGGCTCCAACCTGTCTGATATGAAGAATCTTAGTACCACGTCTAAATTCCATCCAGGGATAGCCAAACGACGCTCCTTGGTGGTCTCAAAAGACTTAAGGAGGTCTTGCAGATCTTTATGTTTGGAAAGATCTAAGCCTCTATGCCGGAAGACCGATGCCAACATGCTTCTGTAGCCCTTGATAGTGGGAGCTGAAAGGGATCGTCCTTTTCTCAGGTATAAGAGAAAAACAGCTATTTGAGCTACAGAGGTACTTGTCGAGGATACAGAAACTGACTTGCACCAGTCTCGGAAGACTTCCCACTTCGATTGGTAGACTCTAATGGAAGAAGCTCTCCTTGCTCTAGCAATCGCACTGGCTGCTTCCTTCGAAAAGCCTCTAGCTCTCGAGAGTCTTTCGATAGTCTGAAGGCAGTCAGACGAAGAGCGTGGAGGCTTTGGAGAACCTTCTTTACGTGTGGCTGACGTAGAAGGTCTACCCTTAGAGGAAGACTACTGGGAACGTCTTCTAACCATCGAAGTATCTCGGTGAACCATTCTCTCGCGGGCCAGAGGGAAGCAACTAACGTCAACCTTGTCCCTTCGTGAGAGGCGAACTTCTGCAGTACCTTGTTGACAATCTTGAACGGTGGGAATGCGTAGAGATCCAGATGTGACCAATCTAGGAGGAAAGCATCTATATGTCTTGCTGCTGGGTCCGGGACTGGAGAGCAATAGATTGGAAGCCTCTTGGTCAGCGAGGTTACAAAGAGATCTATGGATGGTTTTACCCCAAGTGGCCCAAAGTCTCTTGCACACATCCTTGTGGAGGGTCCATTCGGTTGGAATTACTTGCCCTTTCCGACTGAGACAATCTGCTATGACGTTCAAGTCGCCTTGGATGAACCTCGTTACTAGGGAGATGTCTTGACCTTTTGACCAGATGAGCAGGTCCCTTGTGATCTTGTACAACGTCAGTGAGTGGGTACCTCCTTGTTTGGAGATGTACGCCAAGGCCGTGGTGATGTCCGAGTTAACTTCCACCACTTTGCCTCGAAGGAGAGACTTGAAGCTTTTCAAGGCCAGATGTACTGCCAACAGCTCCTTGCAGTTGATATGCATGCTCCTCTGACTCGAGTTCCACAGTCCTGAGCATTCCCGACCGTCTAGTGTCGCGCCCCAGCCCGATGCGTCCGAGAAGAGAACGTGGTTGGGAGTCTGAACAGCCAGGGGAAGACCCTCTCTTAGGTTGATATTGTCCTTCCACCAAGTCAGACAAGACTTTATCTTTTCGGAAACCGGGATCGAGACCGCTTCTAGCGTCTTGTCCTTTTTCCAGTGAAAAGCTAGATGGTATTGAAGAGGACGGAGGTGTAGTCTTCCTAGTGACACAAATTGTTCCACGGATGACAGCGTCCCTACCAGACTCATCCACAGCCTGACTGAGCAGCATTCCTTCTTCAGCATCTTCTGGATGGATAGCAGGGCTTGATCTATTCTGGGGGCTGATCGTCTTGTTGTTCAGCAACGTCCTCATCAGAGGGTTCCTCATCCGAAAACTGATGAGGAAACGGCAACGGAGTGGGCAACGTCTGGCTCGCTGAGTCCGGTCGCACTGGTGGATGCGTGACGGAGCCGGACGCAATATCATGGAACTGCTGCAAAGTCTGTGAACTGTCAACAACCATGGGTGCGCGAGGAAGCAGAGCGTCAACCCGAGACTGTCTAGACCGTCTGGGTTGTGCAGTCAACACCCTACCGGGTTGCTGAGGTTGACGCACTGCGTCAAAACAAGTCACCTCTGATGGTTGTTGAACGTCCTGAACGTCAACAACCACCTCCGAGCGTCGCTTAACGTCAACGTGCGGCTGGCAACCCACACTGGGTTGCATCGGTGGAGGAACCACCTCAACTGGCAGACGCGAGTAGGTTACCTCAGCGTCAACAGGGCGCACAACCGACCGGTTGGAAGGTTGTTGGCCAGAAGGTTCGGTAGCAACCTTCTCCGCATTAAAGTCCTCTATCAAGGACGCAAGCTTGGACTGCATGTCTTGCAGCAAAGCCCATTTAGGGTCTACGGGAGCAGGTGTGGCAACAGACGGGGTTAGCGACTGAGGCGGTACCGTTTACCATCCCTGAAAGCCTTGTTATGCGTGACATAATTGTACAGCAAAACTTCAAAGGCTCGAAAACAGCTGTGAAGTTGACCTGTAAACAACTTGGAGCGTCTCCTGGCCAGGCGCCAGGGAGAGTCTACGAGAATTGAGAAGTCTATCTGGGCAGAGGCATGAACTCCCAAGCCGAGAACTTCTCTCGTGTCATATCAGACTCTCGCTCTATAAACCAGTTTAAAAGAAGGGAAAGCAAAGGCTGTATCCCCCAAACTCCTCCTGGTGAAAAACCAGTCGCCTAGCCAACGTAAAGCTCTCTAGGAGAGCGAGAGAGCACTAGCTTAAAAACAACGGCTTCGAAGTAGCTAGGCCTAGTGTAAGCTCTGACGTTTAGGCGAACGAGGAGCAGCAGTTACAAAAAGATCCGGACAAAGATCCTTAAAAAAAACATCATGATTTAATTAAAGTCCATAGGAGGATAAGCAGCTTTAGGCTCCTCTCCATCTGACAGAGTCCTCAAGGGAATATCAGTAGGAGGGGGAACAGCAACTTCCTCATCTACAGGAACCTTGTCCGATAAAAGCTGAGTCTCAAGCAAGGGAGAGACCTACCGTGGTGGCAATGCTTTACAAGCAGAGTCCACACTCACTGGTGCAAGTAGCGGACCAGAAGGCAACGTCATGTAACTGCTTGACAGTCTGTGAACTGTCAACAACTGAACTGTCAACCACAACAGGTGCGTGAGGACGCACAGCGTCCACTCGAGACTGCTTTGACTGCCTAGACTGAGCAGTCAAAACAACTCTAGAATGCGGAGGTTGACGCACAGCGTCAAAACAAGTCAACTCCGATTGTTAGTGAACGTCTTGAACGTCAACAGGAGCCTCAGCAAGTGGCCTAACGTCCAAATGCGGCTGAAAAACCACACGAGACCGCATCGAGTGTGGTTCTAAACAACCTGACTGACGTGACTAAGCTACGCCAACGTCAACAGTAAGCACAAAGGAACGTTAGGTTGGCTGAAAGCCAGGATATCGATGAGATAAACGGCTAGACTCAACGGACTAATCGGCAGAATAGTCTTCCATAAGGGAGGCAAGCATATACTGCATGTCTTGCCATACAACCCATTAAGGATCAACGGAAATGGTTGTGGTAAGAGACGAGGGTAACGTCTGTGACCGCAACACTTTGCCTACAAAAAAAGACTCTCGGAGTCTGTGTTACGCTTTTGTTAGGCGGCGAGCAGTTATCCGATGACTGCATAGGGTCAGAGCTGTCCTAATGGTTGTAACCAGGACGCTGGACCTGTCCTGAAAGGACTGACTTTCGCTTAAGGGCTTCGAAACCTTGTGACAGGTTTCTTATGCGAAAAGCCTTCGGATGACGAGGAGAAACAACGTCTCTCTCGTCTTATGGTAGGGGAGATCTTGGTAAGATACACCCGATACCATAGAGGGAAAACGTCTGTTCGTTGGTCAAGGCCTCTCGAACCCATAAGTCGTTTGACATTACTTCTCCCCTGGGCTTGGGAGCATGTAAGAGGTCCCGGACTAGGTGAACGACAGGCACGAACAGACGAACCCTCGGACGCAACACTATAACACTTTGCGCATATCACTTTATCACTTCGATTTTCTGTTTTGCACTTATTTCACTGAAATTTTTACTGATTTCCACCTGAAACACGCAATTCTACCCTTCATTAAAAGGTAGTAATTGCGAAATCAGTCGTATAATGCAAGCTCATTAATACCAGCAAAAAACAGAAAACATATTTAAAGATAAAAAAAAAAAATCAGTGGCTGGGAAAGAGACTAAACACTAGTTCAAATAACTACGTTTTCAATCTCTCACCGCACATAGCCTGGGGACGAGAATAAAAATGTTATTTTTATAATAAAATAAATTTTTGAATATACTTACCCGGTGATTATATAAGCTGCAACTCTGTTGCTCGACAGAAAACTCTACGTAAAAAATCTGCCAGCGATCGCTATGCAGGTAGGGGGTGTACTTCAACAGCGCCATCTGTCGTGCAGGTACTCAGTACTCAATGTAAACACAGAACTCAATTTTCTCCTCGGTCCACTGGGTCTCTATTGGGGAGGAAGGGAGGGTCCTTTAATATATAATCACCGGGTAAGTATATTCAAAAATTTATTTTATTATAAAAATAACATTTTTCAATATTAAACTTAGCCGGTGATTATATAAGCTGAATCACACCCAGGGGGGTGGGTAGAGACCAGCAATAATTGTTTACATTATTATGAGCTAAGGATATTTTATTTCATTTTAGCAGTTATTCAAAATAACAAACATAAAATAAATAAGTACCTGGTAAGGAAGTCGACTTAAACAATTACTCTGCCTTTTTAAGTACGTCTTCCTTACGGAGCCTCGCGATCCTCTTAGGATGCTGAGCGACCCCTAGGAGCTGAAGTATCAAGGGTTGCAACCCATACAACAGGACCTCATCAAAACCTCTAATCTAGGCGCTTCTCAAGAAATGACTTTGACCACCCGCCAAATCAAGTAGGATGCGAAAGGCTTCTTAGCCTTCCGGACAACCCAAAAACAATAATAAAACATTTCAAGAGAAAGATTAAAAAGGTTATGGAATTAGCGAATTGTAGTGGTTGAGCCCTCACCCACTACTGCACTCGTTGCTACGAATGGTCCCAGAGTGTAGCAGTTCTCGTAAAGAGACCGGACATTCTTAAGATAAAAAAAGACGCGAACACTGACTTGCTTTTCCAATAGGTTGCGTCGATTATACTTTGCAGAGATCTATTTTGTTTAAAGGCCACGGAAGTTGCGACAGCTCTAACTTCGTGTGTCCTTACCTTCAGCAAAGCTTGGTCTTCCTCATTCAGATGGGAATGAGCTTCTCGTATTAACAGTCTGATAAAATAGGATAAAGCATTCTTTGACATAGGCAAAGATGGTTTCTTAACTGAACACCATAAAGCTTCAGACGGGCCTCGTAAAGGTTTAGTTCGTTTTAAATAGAACTTAAGAGCTCTTACAGGGCATAAGACTCTTTCTAGTTCATTTCCAACCATACGATAAGTTTGGAATATCGAACGATATTGGCCAAGGCCGAGAAGGCAGCTCGTTTTTGGCTAGAAAACCAAGTTGTAGAACATGTAGCCGTTTCGGATGAGAATCCGATGTTCTTGCTGAAGGCATGAATCTCACTGACTCTTTTAGCTGTGGCTAAGCATACCAGGAAAAGAGTCTTTAAGGTGAGATCTTTCAGGGAGGCTGATTGTAGCGGTTCGAACCTGTCTGACATAAGGAATCTTAGTACCACGTCTAAATTCCAACAAGGTGTAACCAAACGACGCTCCTTCGTGGTCTCAAAAGACTTAAGGAGGTCCTGTAGATCTTTATTGTTGGAAAGATCTAAGCCTCTGTGACGGAAGACTGATGCCAACATGCTTCTGTAACCCTTGATAGTCGGAGCTGAAAGAGATCGTTCTTTCCTCAGATATAAGAGGAAGTCAGCTATTTGAGTTACAGAGGTACTGGTCGAGGAAACGGATACTGACTTGCACCAGTTTCGGAAGATTTCCCACTTCGATTGGTAGACTCTAAGGGTGGATGTTCTCCTTGCTCTAGCAAACGCTCTGGCTGCCTCCTTCGAAAAGCCTCTAGCTCTCGAGAGTCTTTCGATAGTCTGAAGGCAGTCAGACGAAGAGCGTGGAGGCCTTGGTGTACCTTCTTTACGTGTGGCTGACGTAGAAGGTCCACCCTTAGGGGAAGTGTTCTGGGAACGTCTACTAGCCATCGAAGTACCTCGGTGAACCATTCTCTCGCGGGCCAGAGGGAAGCAACTAGCGTCAACCTTGTCCCTTCGTGAGAGGCGAACTTCTGCAGTACCTTGTTGACAATCTTGAACGGAGGGAATGCATATAGATCTAGATGTGACCAATCTAGGAGAAAGGCATCTATATGAACTGCTACTGGGTCCGGGATTGGTGAGCAAAAGTTTGGGAGCCTCTTGGTCATCAAGGTTGCGAAGAGATCTATGGTTGGCTGGCCTCAGGTGGCCCAAAGTCTCTTGCATACATCCTTGTGGAGGGTCCATTCTGTTGGAATTATTTGTCCCTTCCGACTGAGACAATCTGCCATGACATTCAAGTTGCCTTGGATGAACCTCGTTACTAGTGATATGTCTAGACCTTTTGACCAGGTGAGGAGGTCCCTTGCGATCTCGTACAACGTCAGAGAGTAGGTCCCTCCTTGCTTGGAGATGTACGCCAAAGCCGTGGTGTTGTCCGAGTTCACCTCCACCACTTTGCCTTGAAGGAGAGACCTGAAGCTTTTCCAGGCCAGACGTACTGCTAGTAGCTCCTTGCAGTTGAAATGCATTGTCCTTTGACTCGAGTTCCATAATCCCGAGCATTCCCGACCGTCTAATGTCGCACCCCAGCCTACGTCCGATGCGTCCGAGAAGAGAACGTGGTTGGGAGTCTGAACAGTCAGGGGAAGACCCTCTCTTAGGTTGATATAGTCCTTTCACCAAGTCAGACAAGACTTTATCTTTTCGGAAACCGGGATCGAGACCGCTTCTAGCGTCTTGTCCTTTTCCAGTGAAAAGCTAGATGGTATAAAAGAGGACGGAGGTGTAGTCTTCCTAGTGACACAAATTGATCCACGGATGACAGCGTCCCTACCAGACTCATCCACAGCCTGACTGAGCAGCGTTCCTTCTTCAGCATCTTCTGGATGGATAGCAGGGCTGGGGGCTGATCGTCTAGTTCAGCAACGTCCTCATCAGAGGGTTCCTCATCCGAAACTGATGAGGAAACGGCAACGGAGTGGGCAACGTCTGACTCGCTGAATCCCGTCGCACTGGTGGATGCGTGACGGAGCCGGACGCAATATCATGGAACTGCTGCACAGTCTGTGAACTGTCAACAACCATGGGTGCGCGAGGAAGTACAGCGTCAACCCGAAACTGTCTAGACCGTCTGGGTTGTGCAGTCAAGACCCTACCGGGTTGCTGAGGTTGACGCACTGCGTCACAACAAGTCACCTCTGCTGGTTGTTGAACGTCCTGAACGTCAACAACCACCTCCGAGCGTCGCTTAACGTCAATGTGCGGCTGGCAACCCACACTGGGTCGCATCGGTGGAGGAACCACCTCAACTGGCAGACGCGAGTAGGTTACCTCAGCGTCAACAGGGCGCACAACCGACCGGTTGGAAGGTTGTTGGCCAGAAGGAGGAACCACCTCAACTGGCAGACGCGAGTAGGTTACCTCAGCGTCAACAGGGCGCACAACCGACCGGTTGGAAGGTTGTTGGCCAGAAGGTTCTTCTCCGCATTTAAGTCCTCTATCAAGGACGCAAGCTTGGACTGCATGTCTTGCAGCAAAGCCCAATTAGGGTCTACGGGAGCAGGTGTGGCAACAGACGGGGTTAGCGACTGAGGCGGAACCGTTTACCATCCCTGAAAGCCTTGTTATGTGTGACATAATAGTACAGCAAAACTTCAAAGGCTCGACAAAAGCTGAGAAGTTGACCTGTAAACAACTTGGAGCATCTCCTGGCTAGGCGCCAGGGAGAGTCTACCAGAATTGAGAAGTCTATCTGGGCAGAGACATGAACTCCCAAGCCGAGAACTTCTCTCGTGTCATATCAGACTCTCGCTCTATAAACCAGTTTAAAAGAAGGGAAATCAAAGGCTGTATCCCCCAAACTCCTCCTGGTGAAAAAACCAGTCGCCTAGCCAACGTAACGCTCTCTAGGAGAGCGAGAGAGCACTAGCTTAAAAACAACGGCTTCGAAGTAGCTAGGCCTAGTGTAAGTTCTGACGTTTAGGCGAACGAGGAGCAGCAGTTGCAAGATCCGGACGAAGATCCTTAAAAAAAATCATCATGATTTAATTAAAGTCCATAGGAGGCTAAGCAGCTTGAGGCTCCTCTCCATCTGACAGAGTCCTCAAGGGAATATCAGTAGGAGGGAGAACAGCAACTTCCTCATCTACAGGAACCTTGTCCGATAAAAGCTGAGTCTCTCACTGGTGCATTAGTAGCGGACCAGAACGCAACGTCATGTAACTGCTTGACAGTCTGTGAACTGTCAACAACTGAACTGTCAACCACAACAGGTGCGTGAGGACGTACAGCGTCCACTCGAGACTGCTTTGACTGTCTAGACTGAGCAGTCAAAACAACTCTAGAATGCGGAGGTTGACGCACCGCGTCAAAACAAAACAACTTAGACTGTTGTTGTACCTCGCGAACGTCAACGGAAGGTTCCGTGCGTCGCTGAACGTCAACATGCGGCTGGCAGGGTACACTGGAACGCATGGGTGGCGGGACTCTCTCAGCTGGAGAGCGGCAGAAGGTCGCCTCAGCGTCCACAGGACGCACAACCGTGGTTGGTTGTAGGCTAGAGGTTGGTGCAGTGTCAACCTTCTCCGCACGAAAGTCCTGCATCAATGACGTTAACTGAGACTGCATGGTCTACAGCACAGACCACTTAGGGTCTACAGGAGCAGGTGCGGCAACAGACGGTGTGACTGCCTGATGCGGTACCGCTTTGCCTCTCTTAGGAGGTGAGCAGTCGTCGGAAGACTGCAGCGAGTACGAACTGACCCAGTGGCTACAACTGGGCCGTTGGACTTGCGCGGAAGGGACCGACTTGCGCTTAATAAGCCGCGAGACCTTGGTCCATGGTTTCTTACGAGAAACCTCTTCCGCAGACGAGGAATAAATGGGCTCTCTCGTCTTTGTGTGGGTGGGGCGATCTTGGGTAGATACGCCCGAAACCACGGAGGGAAACGTCTGTTCGTTGATCAAGGCCTCTCGAACCCATAAGTCGTTCGACATTACTTCTCCCCTGGGCTTGGGAGCTTGCAAGAGGTCCCGGACTAGGTGAACGACAGGCACGAACAGACGAACCCTCGGACGCAACACTGTAACACTTTGCGCATATCACTTTATCGATTTTCTGTTTTGCACTTATTTCACTGAAATCGAAACTTTTACTGATTTCTACCTGAAACACGCAATTCTACCCTTCATTAAAAGGTAGTAATTGCGAAATCAGTCGTATAATGCAGCTCATTAACACCAGCAAAAAACAGAAAACATATATTAAGATAAAAAATTCAGTGGCTGGGAAAGAGACTAAACACTAGTTCATATAAACTACGTTTTCAATCTCTCACTGCACATAGCCTGGGGACGAGAATAAAAACCTAAAAACGTTTTACCTTCCTCCCCGTACAGAGACTAGGGACGAGAGTAACACGAGAACAACGTTACCCGCTTGAACGGAACGTTTTCTCTCCTCTCCCTCCCTCCGTCTCTATCTCTCTCTCTTTCTCTCTTGATTTCGCACCTAAGAGAAGAGCCCAATTATATATCGTCAAAAAAACATGTTATTTGACTAAAGGAAAAAACTGAAAGGTTTTCCAAATAAAAAGTTCCTTTAAATTAGAATTTAAAACATTTAAGCTAAGAAAGAATGAACAAAACGTCAGAATCAATTTACTCTTTCTGCAAAGTGAAACCGTGATACACTCTCTCTCTATCGTAACGATAGAGCGCAAGTTGAACGTCCTGAACGTCAACAACTGCGTAGCTTAAAAAACTAAACGTTAGTTCATCTTTGAAAACAGTACGAAGACTATCAAAGAAAATCTTTCATAAAACATTACATTTAAAAAGTTTTAAATTCTTTAAAGGCTAAATACGATATAACGGGCTCAACGTTGATTAACTTTGGTTCCAAGTTAGGACCGCCTACTATCAGGAAAGGTCGCATATAAACAAAACATTAAAATTTATTTTTATATGTTTATAATAAATGGAAAGTTAATCGAAGAGGCCTAATAAAGGCGGAGAGATATAAAATATATAGATCTATGACGTGATAAGAAAAATTACTAAAAACCTAAACACACTTCCGTCTAAGGGAAGGGTCGGCCATTTAAAAGTGAAAGAAAGTCCATACTCTCTTTGTCACCATAATTAAATCTATCCAAAACGAGTTCAAGTTTTGAGATGAAGATAAAACACCTGCATAGCGAAAGCTCAAAACTAGAATAGTGTACTTCACCAAATAGTTGTGAAAACAAAACCAGTTAGTAACAGCGAATTAGTAGGTCTTGCCGGTAGCCCGACAGAGAGAAAATTGAGTTCTGTGTTTACATTGAGTACTGAGTACCTGCACGACAGATGGCGCTGTTGAAGTACACCCCCTACCTGCATAGCGATCGCTGGCGGATTTTTTACGTAGAGTTTTCTGTCAAGCAACAGAGTTGCAGCTTATATAATCACCGGCTAAGTTTAATATTGAAAAAACTAAAACGTTTTATCCTTCCTCCCCGTACAGCGACTAGGGACGAGAGTAACACGAGAACAACGTTACCCGCTTGAACGGAACGTTTTCTCTCCCCTCTCTCCCTCTCTCTCTCTTTCTCTCTTGATTTCACACCTAAGAGAAGAGCCCAATTATATTTCGTCAAAAAAAACATGTTATTTGACTAAAGGAAAAAACTGAAAGGTTTTTCAAATAAAAAGTTCCTTTAAAATAGAATTTAAAACATTTAAGCTAAGAAAGAATGAACAAAACGTCAGAATCGATTTACTCTTACTGCAAAGTGAAACCGTGATACACTCTCTCTCTATCGTAACGATAGAGCGCATGTTGAACGTCCTGAACGTCAACAACTGCGTAGCATAAATAAACTAAACGTTAGTTCATCTTTGAAAACAGTACGAAGACTATCAAAGAAATTCTTTCATAAAATATTACATTTAAAAAGTTTTAAATCCTTAGCTCTTTAAAAGCTAATTACGATATAAAGGGCTCAACGTTGATTAACTTCGGTTTCCAAGTTAGGACCGCCTACTCTCAGGAAAGGTCTATATAAACAAAACATTAAAATTATTTTTATATGTTTATAATAAATGGAAAGTTAATCGAAGAGGCCTAATAAAGGCGGAGAGATATAAAATATATAGGGGAAAATCTATAACGTGATATAATTACTAAAAGCCTAAACACACTTCCGCTAAGGGAAGGGTCGGCCATTTAAAAGTGAAAGAAAGTCCATACTCTCTTTGTCACCATAATTAAATCTATCCAAAACGAGTTCAAGATTTAAGATGAAGATAAAACACCTGCATAGCGAAAGCTCAAAACTAGAATAGTGTACTTCACCAATTAGTTGTGAAAACAAATCCAGTTTAGCAACAGCGAATAAGCACGTCTTGTCGGGAGCACGACAGAGAGAAAATTGAGTTCTTTGTTTACATTGAGTACTGGGTATCTGGACGACAGATGGCGCTGTTGGGCATACCCGCAACCTGTGTAGCGATCGCTGGCGAATTTTACCTTAGAGTTTTCTGTCGAGCAACAGAGTTGCAGCTATTATAATCACCGGCTAAGTTAAATATTGAAAACAGGCTTTTAGAATTGAAATGTATTTCTTAATACAGTCACATCAGCTTATATGACAAAAAATCACATAACTTTCAACACAATACTATACTTCTTGTAACAAGTCTAGATAATAAAAGGGAATGACCTAATTAATGTACTACACCATCATTATAAACCAAGACTGCTGCCAAGAGTGATGCCTGGCAGGATGAGCTTAATGCTCATCTGACTTCAAGATGAGGTGTATGGAAACTTATAGCTCTCTAATAAAATCTACATTTCTCTATCAAATTCTCACATTTTTCACTAAACATACACTTACCTGATATGACGTATAATTAGTGTCCCACCAGAAACCTAGTTCTACCATCCATGTAACCACAACCATAACTGTCAAATATAGCAAAACGAGGACTGGTCGTCTCCACATTCTTGAAATAATTTTATGGCACAACTTACTGATGACCTGAAAAATAAAGTAAACTTGAAATTTCCAAAAAGAAAAAGAACTCTAACAACAAAACTTATTATCCAAAGACTTACCTAACATTCATACTGTTTTTCCTTTTGAAGCTATAGCTTTCAGGTATTTGCAATGAAAATAAAAAAACAAACTTTCCTTTACCCATATTTCCTACCCATAGTCATCTGTGGAATGATATTATCATGAATATCTGGGTATTGGAACCATAAATCTTCATAACATACTTTAACCTAATAACTCTCATCACTAAAATTGGGGAGGTGGGGGATATACAGTACATGAATAATAGGTATGTATTGAAATAATAAATCCTATTATAAAAATTTGGTTTATTTCAATTAATCTTACCTGGTATTTATAATACAGAATCACACACTCCTATGGAGATAAACTGTAACTAACTTAAACCAAATCCCTCTTAAAGCCAACCTGATATATATCACTTTGATCAAAATTCCCTATTCCTAGGTAGTAGGTTGGTCAGGACACCAGCCACCCATTGAGATACTACCGCTAAAGAGTCATGGGGTCCTTTGACTGGCTAGACAGTACTACATTGGATCCTACTCTTAGGTTACGGTTCATTTTCCTTTTTTTGCCTACACATACACTGAATAGTCTAGCCTATTCTTTACAGACTCTCCTCTTTCCTCATACACCTGACAACAGTGAGATTACTAAACAATTCTTCATCTCTTAAGGGGTTAACTACTGCAATGTAGTTGATCAGTGACCACTCTCTTCTTGGTAAAGGTAGAAGAGACTCTTCACCTATGGTAAGTAGCTCTTCTAGGAGAAGGACACTCCAAAATCCAATCATTGTTCTCTAGTCTTGGGTAGTGCCATAGCCTCTGTACCATGGTCTTCCACTTAGGTTAGGGCTCTCTTGCTTGAGGATACACTCGGGCACATTATTCTATCTTAATTCTCTTCCTCTTGTTTGGTTAAAGTTTTTTATAGTTTATATAGGAAATATTTATTCTAATGTTGTCACTGTTCTTGAAATATTTTATTTTTCCTGGTTTCCTTTCCTCACTCAGCTATCTTCCCTGTTGGGGCCCGTGGCCGTATAGCATCCTGCTTTTCCAACTAGGGTTGTAGCTTAGCAAGTAATAATAATAATAATATTGAAAGTTTTTAAAATTTGTTTTATTGCATAACCTACATCACTTCTTCATCCAGCATTAGAGTATTTCCTCTTTTTTTTTTTTTTTCATACAGCTCGACTTAAGTATGATATACTTATCAAATAATCTCAGTTATGTTTCTAAACCACTGAAAAGCTCTCTTCAACATATAAGTGATCATATGTTAACTTTAATCAATCTAAAATCATGAATTTTCAATAAAAATTTGTATTTTTCCTGCCGTTAAACTTAAACGAGGTAAATATAGCCACCTGTCAGGTGGTAGGTCTAGCAGGTGGAGCAACCCTCAATTTGACCACAAACAAAGTACTTGTGGGGTGATTCAGATGGGCATCGTACCTTAAACGACTCAGGATTGTACAGTTTAAAATACAAATCACAATTAAATATCTATCATTAGTTCGTACATGAATACAAACCATCGTCCTTTAATACAAAACTTATCATTAGAAAGGCAGAAGTTCCTATAACCAAGACGGACTGGTTTACTAACCAAAGAAATGTCAATGCACTTTTGTCTCGTGGAAGGGGGAGAGTGATAACTCCTATCCCCCTCCTAATAACCTGAGCATCATGTCGAAGGTGTTATGCTAAGTCCTAACCCTGAGACTGATAGGCATTCGTGGGAGAACCTACATCTGCAATGATAATAAATGCTGTTCGAATGTACTGTATGGCCATTATGAGAAATTGATTTGCATACATTTCCTCCATCCTCCCCCTCATCTAAGAAGATGGGGGAAATATTTCAATATGAAACTTGCCTGTAAGAAAAAAGAAAAAAAAAAAAAAGTGCCGCAAGACTTGTTGCACATAACGTCCTCTCCCGAAAATAACAGAACAAATGCTTCACCCAAACAGGGGAAAAAGGAAGAGGAGAGTGGCCAGACATTCTACTTTTCCTTCTAGACTTAAATCACAACCGTTATCTTAGATGAGATGCTTCTTGTCCAGTGAGGGAGCTAGGTTCACAACACGACTTGCTGACTAACTACCACAGGAACAAGGATAAGGTTATTCAAGGACCAGTGGGTTAACTCCCATAGGTAGTGGGCAACGAAGATTGTCCGTCATACCAGGCTCCCACTCTCAGGACTAGCACCACTGACAGGTTCTTCCTGGTTAGGGTAGGTTTGATATCCTTGATTTTATAAGTTCGAACTGGGATGGTCGTTCCGGATTCTCATTGGAGGAGTCAGACAAAGCAAGGTATTTGCATATCTTCATCTTTACCCTTTGTTGGTTCGCAAGAGGACCTGAGTTCTCTATAAAGCATTGCCGTGTCCACAGAGGACAGAATCATCATGCACCACGCTTGTATAAAAGAGATGGCGGAGCACATGAGATTGAAGTTGTGCAGAGCTACATTCTGGCAATTGGACACAACGGATCAGATGAGGAAGGCCTTCCTCCATTGAGAATCACCTGTGACATACAAAATGCAAAGCAGTTCGCCCCTCATAACACTGGGGCCATGGCTCATATGTAATCTAAGGGTAAAATCCTATCTGATGTCTAGTCAAGGTTAAGGAAGGTCCCCATGAGACACTTGAGGACTCAAGCAACATCCCAAAGAGGCTCAAGTTTCTAGAACGGAAAGACCGTTTGAAGCTACCCTTGAGCCCAGGCTAATCATCTGAAGAGTATAAGATCTGAGCTCTTCAGACTGAGATCCGGCTAAAGGCAGAGACTGGGAGGAGCTTCTTCAATAAAGGAAGAAGATGAGAACCACAATTCTCTGAAGAGTGGCTCCGACTGGCAAAGTATGCCTTCTATAATGCCATTAACAGAAGATTGGTAGTTCTACCAGTACTTTGAGCAGCAGCATCAACAAATCTGGATACCACCCAGCATATGATACTTGGATGCCGCCATGTTATCCTGAAACCGTTATCGTCGATAGATTGTTGAGTAATCAGTAAAGCAGTTAAGCAGCTGAAAAACTAAGGCATCTAGAAGTAACTAGTGAATTAGAAGGTGTCCCGAATACTGCTGACATCGATGCTACTGGACAGCAGCTTACCATAAGATATTTTTGTTTGATGTTGGTTACCCCCCAAAATTGGGGGAAGTGCCTTGGTATATGTATGTAGAATAGTATACTGGAAGTTCTGGATCAAACGGGAGGCTAAAAGGTTCTTTGACGGTGATACCGGAAGTGTTAAAATCCTTTCTGCCATGCACAATAAGTGAGGAACCATTGATTCGACCCTGCATCCATAGTGATTAAATCATCCTGGGTCTCCTATCAACTGAAACCAGAAGGTAGAGAAATTTCTGTCGGCTTACCAGTGATCTTTTTGACAACCTTGGAGATATCGCTGGTGTGTGATTTTGTGTAGAACAAGTTCTCCATCGACAAGGAAAGTCTCAGAAAACATTGTTACCATCAAGCCGGAAGTTCTTGGTCATGTGGGAGCAAGTGTGCTACTTCCTTAAATTTGCTGATACAAAGGTTCTATGTGTTATCAGCATAATCGAGTAGGCACCAGAAAAAGTGAGCGTGAAAGCAAGCGGATGATACAGTCCAAAATTCTGGCTTTGAATGATTGATAATTATCTGGCATCATAACATGAATAGTCACTGATGTCTATTGGAGTATGATTAATTAAGAAATAGTAACTTAAAAAAAAAAAAAAATAACAATAAAATATTTGATATTGCATTTGCAATTATAAATGAGAACCCAAGACTGGGACATTCAATTGGGTAAATGTCTGACAATCAGGGGAACCAAGCAATCATCACAGAAAGGTTTGCACCTAACAGTCATCAAGAACTTGCGCCCAATTATTAGGAGACAGAGGACAGTTTCCACCTTCTAGGCATATTATTGTATTTCATAGAGGTATATTACTAGTGATCTTCATCTAATCCTAATCCACAGAAATCCAATAATGTTGCCATATATCACCAAGAGGTCTTTTGATACTGAGGAAAAAGTCATTACATGAATGTAGATATCTTCCAGGAAGTAATTTATCTGCTGCCTCTTTTGCTGGTTTGTCAGCCTTTTCATTTTCTGGCACACCCACATGAGCTGGAACCGAGGAAAACTGGACTTCCTTGCCTACAGTGCTACAAATATACAGCTATTATAAAATTTTTAAAAGTAAAGGATTTGTTGGAGTAAAAACAGTTAATGCCTGCAAGAGACTTTTTGCACCACATAAAATGGTAAAATTACCCACTTTCTTTATTGCTTTTTTTTCAGTAGCAGCCATAATACCATACAGCTCTGCTGTAAAGATGGATGATATCAAAGGGAGTGGACATTTACAATTAATAGAAGTACAGTATTGTACACCCCATATCCAATACCAACACTGGAATTGGAGGTGCCCATAAATATATATCTAGTATCCTATGCTGTTGTGTATGTTCCAAAAAGATAGATAAAATTTCTTCATTTACCAAGTTGTCTTTAGAGCCAGTAAAATATTTATAGAGGGCAATCACTGGAAGCTTTCAGGGAGGGGTATCTAATAAGTTAAAAGGTAGTACACCATTAATGGAAAGATTCAGACTATTTAGCAGATGTTTCACTCTGAATCCTTAAGGCTTTGGGGATGTAAATTGAGCAACATAGTAGGAAAAGAAATTTTCTTTATGGATCCTTTGTAGTTTGCTGAGACAGACTGTAAAGCCACATTTTAAAAAAGAAACAGACACAAACAACACCTAGCCTAAGGTTCCACACCTAACCTAACCTACAAGACGTAACGGAGTCTTTGTATACCAGCAGCCAGTTCCTCAAGCGAGCATAAAATATGGACGCAAACTAAACTAAACTTTACCCATTAGCTAACCTGTAAGCCGTGTCCTTACCTATTTACCTAAAAGGGGGGGGGGGTACGTTCCCCCCCCTAAAACAGCTGTATTTGGGGTGTATGTATGATAGCGGCCACCTGTATGTATGACTATGGCTAACTCAGAATACGGCAGTGTAAGGGGGGTCGCAGAAGGGCGGTAGCCCCCCACATTTGGTTAGCAGGTAAGGACATGCCTTATAATTTAGGTTAGGGGGGGGGGGAGTTGAAGTTCGTTGATGTCCATTTTTAATCCATAAGGGAGGAACTGGCCACTGATATACAAAGGCTCCGCTATATTCTTCGTCAGCTGTCATCATACATATAGGTGGCCGCTATTATACATACACCCCGACATATCCTTGCTTACTTAACTACTGGAGGGGCTACGCCCCCTGCGACAGGCCTTAAAACTACCGTTTTCTTTGCTTATCTGTCCAAATGAACTATATTCATCCCAAAATCTAGTTTATGGAGGCCTATCCATTTAGTAGTCAGCCTATCGAATAAAAATCTAGGTCAATCTTAAGATATCTTTTGAGCTACGTTCAGAGTCAAAATATACAATGAGGATCTCAAAACACTTTCTTACAATGATAATCAATGTTTATTTTCAAAAACTAGTGACACTAATACTCAATTTTGAGTATTCCAAGTGCCTCAATGATGTGGATTTGACAACTAACGTAGAATACGCTGTGTGGTACTCTGAATGCTTAAGAATGCATATGACAAAGAGATCAAGTAGTTCCTGGAAGACACATTCCATGTGTGACAGGACATGGGAAAAGTTCTCAAAGTAAAGTATTTACCCTGGTATACAAACAACCAGTCTGTTTGAATAGCAAATACTCCAAATTCCTTACCTTCGGTGGAAGTGATATTTTCATAAAATTACATTAATTTCCTGGTCATCTGGTCACAAAGAATACGCGTAACACCAATTATGCAATGGACGACCTTGGGCACCGTAACTCAGGAATTAGACGTTATCCTTGTAGGACACCCATGTTCCCCTTGGGTTGATGAGGTCTGGTGGCTGGGTACGGGGAGGGAGTTGGGAGATTGCCTTTGTTTATGTTTTGGTGATCGTCTGCAGTCAAGGCTTCTATAGACGATAGAAGTCTATAACTGACAGAGTCTGAATCCTTATTTTTATAGATATTGATTCTTTTATTTATCTTTAAATGCATTCGCAGAACGAAAATGACTCTTAATGTATCTATTGACGTCAGTCACTTAGGTCCAAGTTCGATCACTTATTAAAAAGCAGAGGAACAACAACAACTGATAGAAGATGGATGCATGTACAGCCGTGAGCCGAGAAATTGACAAAGTTTTATCCAAGTTTACCTCCTACAGTGATCATGCTTCCACCACTGTGGCTAACCTCCGCTCCAATATCGAAAGTCTCAAGATAGAAATTGAACAAGGTACATTTATTGTTTGGATTGAACCAATTAAAGACGTCATGGCTGGTCTAACTTTTGTTGACGTATCGTAGGTTAGGGTAGTCATTAATGGGAATACAGTATCAGATTATGTACGGTTGGTAAGACATCTGATTCAGCAAGGTAATCTTTGTTGGATATTCTCTTCAGAATACAAATCACGGATACGTTAGGGTAAGGCTAGCCTATCCTCTCTTATTCTATTGTTATTCTTTGTCCCCGATGACCATTCTTTGAAGGAAACCTCTTTATTTCATATATATTTTTATCGCTCTGCTATATTAGTTCCATTGTCTAGCATTCTGGTGGTTTGTTACAATTAGACATGACCAAATTTTTATTAGTCCTGTATGTTGGACCTCAAAAGACTCAATTGAACTTTTTCTTTAAAAGGGGAAATTGCATGCTATAATATTATTACTGATGAACTTCAGAATTTCAATCTTTTGACATTAATATAAAAATATTTGGAGCCCATGTATATCAACAGCTAGGGCCTCCTGTACGATTAGAAAGTGGGAATTTCCATCCCATTTTTTAGTTTTTTATAAGCTCTTGCCATTGTACTGCTAAATCCCTGGCTTTTGCACTGCTAAACTTGTGTCCATCTTACCGTAAAACCTGTGGCTGTCCTGCCAAACCCATGGCCGTCATACTGTAAAACCCATGTCTGTCATACTATAAAATCCATGTCCATCATACTGCAAAACCTGTACCCATCATATTGCAAAACCTGTGTCTGTCACATGGAAAAACCCATGGTTTTCATACTGCAAAACATCACGTAACCCATGATCCCCTAATTTTGAGAATGTTGAAATCTGATTAGATTATAAAATGGCTCTGCAATTTCCCGGGTCAAGCGAAGTACGATTGGGTCGTATCAGATTACCTCACCCGCCGATTAGTGCAGTATTCTGCCGACAAAGTGCTGCTGCATTAACCAAAAGGTCATCTACAGGGAAATCATGGAACTACAGTAGCAAAAAAATTGTACTGCAAAATCCATGTCTGTCATACTTTAAAATCTGTATCCGTCATACTACAAAACCCGTGTCCATGGTACTGTAAATCCTGTGTCTGTCACACTGAAAAATCCATGGTTTTCATAATACAAAACCTGTGTCTGTTGCACTGCAAAACCTTTACACAAGAACACCACTTAGCCGATTACAGTATTCCCATTTGATTCCCTCCTGGCAAGGTAACAATAAATTATATTTCATGAAGGAAATTGATTTTATAAATAATAAGAAAGTTTACACTTGGCCCAGGAAATTACATTCACCCCATAATATATATTTCAATAGAAACAAATATATACTGAAAGTCACTGATGTCAGAATCTTTGTTACAAAGTATTTGAACACTGCTAAATAACATAGACTTACAATTATGCGTTGATTTTACATTGTAAACATAAGTCTTGCTTAGAAAGCATTTCGCCAATACTAGACTTGGAACAAAGGCCTGAAAAATCACCCAGGAGTCCTATCTTATATAAATAATATGTAAATGCCTTCTGCTGGGTAAGCTTCATAACCTTCAACAATTTTGAATTGATTGATTTATAAAATGATTCACAAATATCAGGTTGAATTTTGACGCTCTATGAGTGATGTATTGTCATCTTTGCGTCTTGGGGGTTAAGAATGGATATCCCCAACCCATGCTCCCATTACCCTGTTCAAATTTTGGAACTGTTGAAATCTATTTAGATTATAAAAGGCCTCCGCAATTTCCTGGGTCAAGCAAAGTACGATTGGTTCATTTCAGTTTACCGTGCCCGTCAATTAGTTCAGTATTCTGCTGCCAAAGTGCTGCTAAATTAATCAAAATGTCAACTACAGTGAAATCCAGGAACTAAAAGATAACAAAGAAAAAGCATGTCAGGGTAGAGAGCTTTTTTGCCATAAATTTCAAGGTAATTTTGATGAGATTCAAAATAAACACATATATACTGTACAGTGAACCCTCGTTTATCGCGGTAGATAGGTTCCAGTCGCGGCCGCGATAGGTGAAAATCCGCGAAGTAGTGACACCATATTTACCTATTTATTCAACATGTATATTCAGACTTTTAAAACCTTCCCTTGTACGTAGTACTGTTAACAAACTACCCTTTAATGTACAGAACACTTAATGCATGTACTACAGTACCCTAAACTAAAACAGGCACAAATATTAAAGGTGATTTTATATCATGCATTTCCTAAACATGGCAACCAATGTTTTGTTTACATTTATCTCTGATCATAATGTAGAAACAAACTGGAGGTAGAGCTTTGCTTATTACCCAGACATATTTCCCATACTTTTCCCTTAGAACTACATCACATCTTCCTACTTTAGATATATAGATATATATATACATATATATATATATATATATATATATATATATATATATATATATATATATATATATATATATATATATATATATATATATATATATATTTATATGTATACACATATACATACCTACATATATACATAAATACATGCATACATATATATATATATATATATATATATATATATATATATATATATATATATATATTACTGTATATATATGGGTTATGGAAAAAATCCGCGAAGTGGTGAATCCGCGATGGTCGAACCGCGAAGTAGCGAGGGTTCACTGTACATATATAGTAAGTACTTGGTATTTGGAACATTCTGAACAGTTTTATATCACAAAAGTTTGTTTTTACATGTCATATATACCCTCAACATTTATTAGGAGTATGACTTTGGAGAAGTTGGAAACATCTGTCGGGTGACGGGAAAGCCCTGCCTATCCAACAGGTAGTGCTTCCTCCACTTTGTCTGCCAGAGATTACTAATGTACTTCTCGGCACTCATCTGGCTGTTATAATTGATTTTGCTTTTTAAACATCTGACTTACCTGGTAGTTATATAAATAGCTTAGTCCCTGACGTCACGGCAGAAATTTCAAAACTCGTGGCAATCACCGATTGGGTAGCCAGGTACCACCAGTGCGCCCTCTACCCAGGTACCTGGAACCATTCCAATTATTCCTCAGATCATCCCTGCCGCCTCACCGGTGACATTGTTGGAATTTCACTCGCTGTAGCCTATGTTAATTGCAGTTATTTTGGTGATGTACAATTTGGCTTTGGCTTTCGCTTGTTTGGATTTGTTTTTGGATTTTTCTTGGACCCGATTAGATTTTGTTGTTTTGACCCTTGCTTGTATGATCTCTCTTTAAACTTTTCATAATGTATGACTCTTCTTCAAGTATTAGGTGTGTGAGAGGTTGTAAGACCTGGCTTGCTAAAGCCCCTGTTGATCCCCACTCCATTTGTGTGAAATGTAGAGGTAAAGTTTGAGAGTTGGTTGATCGTTGCGATGAATGTGTTATTTTGTCTGAGAGTGAGTGGTTGGAGTATGACCGCTACACTCGTAAGCTTGAGAGGGATAGGATTAGGAGGAGTAAGAGTTTATCTCGTTCTTCTAGAGACTGTTCCCCTACCCGTGTCAATGAACCTATTGATCCTTCCCCTGTAGTGGTAGTTCCAGATCCCACTACAGTACTGTTAATCCTAATGAACCAACTCTAAAGGACATGATTGCGGCCATTTAAGCCCTGGACGAGAGAGTGGAGTCACTCGCAGCGGACATGACTAAGTTATGGTCCGATGTTAAGGAATTGAAAGAGTGCTAGTGTCAGTGCTAAAGGTTAAGTGAATTTAATTAGTGCAGTGGAGGGTGCGTCTGCTTGGACCTGCCGTTCTCCTAGCCATAGACCTCTTCCAAGCTCCCCAACCCCTGGGAGAAGGAATGTTGACAGGTGAAAGGAAACGAGAGGCGTTAGCTCCCGAGCAGTTGTCCCCTCGAGCGTACCTGTTGATGCTTCACAGGACGCTCGCCCTCGCCATGGGAAAGGCGAGGTGAAAGTGTTTTTGTCTTCATCAGATGACGCAGCGGCCAGACCGGGCTGGCGTCTTGCATCGAGATCTCTGAAGAGGAAGATTGCCTCTTGTCGAGCAGGCTCCAGGTTGCAGTCATTGGAGCAGTCCCGAGCGTTTTCCTTCCTGCTCCGAAGAATGTTCTCCTGCCAAAGGCCCTGCTACGTCGGTAGGAGATAGAAGGAAGTCTGAAGCTGTCAGGCGTCCATCCCCATCGGTTGGAAGACAGTTTTCGGAGGCTGGCATGACCTCTGTACATGCTCCTCCTCCTCCTTCGGATTGGTATTCGTCCCTGATCGCTCTGCGCTTTCCTTGAGCGACGTGGAAGACGAACTTGTTGAAGAAGCAGCGTCTCCTGTTTGGCCACAACAACAAGTTGATCCGAACCTAAGTGTACTGCAGGATATGCAGCAGAAACTCTCCTCCCTCATGCTAGTCTATTAGCCTGCAGACAAGAAGAGAGTGACTCACCAAGACGCCGAGCGTCAGGAATCTTCACGCCTTGATGCCAAGCATCAGAAAGCTAAGAGTCGAGAGGTTCTTGACGCCGAGCGTCGAGGAAATCTTACCAAGCGTCGGGAACCTGGTAGTCATGACGGCGAGCGTCGTAAGGAGGAACATCATGCTAAGCGTCGAGTGACTGGTACGCATGACGCCAAGCGTCAGGAAGTTGGACGTCGGGACGCCAAGCGTAAGAACCTCGGACGACATGAAACCGAGTGTCGAGATCGCGAACGTCATAGTTCCGAGCGTCAAGCGTTGGAAGAACGTGACACCAGGTGTCTTGATGTTGGACTCCTTGACGTCAGAAGTCAGGACATTAAGGAGTTGACTCCAAGAAAACAGGATGTCTCTACCTCGATTAGAGACCTGTCGGAGGAAGGGAACGACTGTCACCTTTCCCCTAGTGATCCCTTAGAGGAAATCTCAGAAGGAGAAGATCCTAAGACCCTTCATTCTTCGGTAGATTTAAAGAAACTTATGAGAGTTTTTTCCGAAGAGTTTCCTGATTATTTTGTTCCTGCTGCTCCTCGTTCCCCGCCTTCAGAGTTTACGCTAGGGAAGGCGTCGAAGGAGTCTCTGTTTATGAAGGTGGTGTTATCTCACTCATCGAAGAGAGCCTTAAGAATGATGGGGGACTGGATGCAATCTAAGAAGGACTAGAGAAAGACTTTTTTTTTTCTTTTCCCCTGACCAGATTGGCATCCAGATCTAGCGTTTGGTACGAGAATGGAGAAGCTCTCGGCTTGGGAGTTCCTGCCTCTGCCCAAGGAGACTTTTTGAGTCTGGTGGACGCCCCTCGTCGGACAGCCATGAGAAGAACCAAAGTGTTTTGGTCAACGTTGGAGGCAGCTGGATCACCTTCTCAAAGGCATCTTCAGAGCTTTTGAGGTGTTTAATTTCCTTGACTGGACTCTGGGAGCCTTGGGGAAAAAGGTTAAATCTTTGAAGGATGTGGACACAGAAGGCCTCGTCCACATTATATCTTGCATGGACAAAGCCTTAAGAGATGGGTCCAACGAGTTAGTGGCTCTCTTCTCGGCGGGTGTTCCTAAGAAAAGAGCCCAAATGTGCTCTTTTCTGGCAAATGGGGTTACACCCATACAGAAGTCGGAATTGCTGTACGCACCTCTTTCTTCTTCCCTTTTCCCTCAAGAGCTAGTCAGAGAGGTCTCTTCTGCTTTAGCCCAAAAGGCCACACAGGATTTGGTGTTTAAGACAGCAAGGAAGGTTCTGCCTACTTCCTTCTCAAGCCGCAAGCCTAAGGAGGAAGCTCCATCCCATCAGTTTTCTCAGCCCTTTCGAGGGAAAACTTTCAGCAAGGGTCGTACCAGACCCGAGGGAAGGAGAGCAAAGAGGAGAGGCTCGAAACCAGGGTGAAGCAGAGTCTGACTGCATTCGCAGTAGGAGCCAGACAAACCAACTTCTAGCAAGCTTGGGAGAGGAGAGGAGCAAACCTTTGGTCTGTACAGTTACTCAAGGAAGGATACAAAATCCCTTTCGTAGGGAAACCTCCTTTAGTAGTAAATACGATACAGTGAACCCTCGTTTATCGCGGTAGATAGGTTCCAGACGCGGGCGCGATAGGTGAAAATCCGCGAAGTAGTGACATCATATTTACCTATTTATTTAACATGTATATTCGGACTTTTAAAACCTTCCCTTGTACGTAGTACTGTTAACAAACCACCCTTTAATGTACAGAACACTTAATGCATGTACTACAGCACCCTAAACTAAAACAGGCACAAATATTAAAGGCGATTTTATATCATGCGTTTCCTAAACACCTAAAAAGCAAGATAAAAAATGGCAACCAATGTTTTGTTTACGTTCATCTCTGATCATAATGAAGAAACAAACTCATTTAGTGTACAGTACACATATATGTATAGGTTAGTTTTTGCATCGATTATATTGATTATACAGTACTGTATGTTGATTTTTTTATTACCAATGTTTTAGTTTACGTATTTTTCTTAGGACTTCCAAATGAAATGTTTTTCTTTATGACGCCGCCTGAAACGACGGCGTGTACGCTCAGTAAACAACCACGCTCAGAACAAACAAGGCATTTAACGCGCATGATGATAGTGATAAATAATGATACAGTACATACAATATTTACAGTAAAAGCGTTTACAAAATATGTTACCTTACAAATATAAATTATACAGTATTGTACGTAGCAAAGCAGGAAAACAATTTACGAGAGAGAGAGAGAGAGAGAGAGAGAGAGAGAGAGAGAGAGATTGTTTTACGTACGTAAATGTAAATTTTAAACAAAAAAAATATGATAGGTTACAACATGTAGACTTTTAAAACCTTCCCTTTAACTTAATGCATACAGTACGTACAGTACTAAACTATAAAACAGGCACAAATCCAGTTTTAGAATGTACAGTAAGAATATTAAAGTAAAAAATAAAGATTGTTACTGTACTCCCCACGAAAGAAGTTGAAGAAAAACTTGAATGGTGATGGCGATGAATTTGCTGCACAGTAGAAATGATGATGATGAAGCTGATGATGTGTTCTACTGTGCAGCCAATGATAGTATTTTACGTCTCTTCAGACGGAGGTGTCTTTTCCTGGGACACCTCTTCAACTTCTTCCTGGGAAACTTCTTCAATTTCTTCCGAAGGCGTACTAGCAGGAGGAACTGGCTCTTTTTTGCGAGGCTGGAAGAACATTGTGATCGGAAGTTGTTGCCGCTGCTTCTTTTTTCGATCCAAGAGCATTTTGTAGGGAGTCATGTCTTCATCGATCTTGTTGCAGAATTGCATCGAGCGAACCATATCCTCGTCCCACTCTTGCAACATTTCTTTCAACTCCTTCGCATGGTTGCAGGCCTTGGCAAGCCGTTCTAATGTTAAGCCCGTTTCTTCGACATTTTCTTGGGTCTCTTCCTGGGTATCACTCTCTTCCTCACTTGCCGATTTCGTCAGGTCTTCAAGGTCTGCGTCAGTTAGGGGCTGAGAATGGCAGTCCAACAAATCGTCGACGTCTTCAGTCGTCATGTCGCCAAACCCGTCACCTCCAATTATGGCAGCCAACTGCACAGATTTCCGTATTGCAGAGTGTTGGATTTCCGACGGAGTAAATCCCTTGTCGTCGTAAACAATATCGGGCCACAACTTCTTCCAGCTCGCATTCACGGTTGCAGGTTTCATATCTTGAAGTGCCTTCTGAATATTCTGCAGGCACGTGGCTATGGTGTACTGCCGCCAGTACGCCTTCAAGTTAAAATCTTCATCCTCGTCATCTTGGGCAGCATCCACACACGCAACAAGGTCCGCCAAGGTATTCTTCGTGTAGAGGGCCTTGAACGCCCTGATACCCCCCTGGTCCATCGGTTGAATTAATGACGTGGTGTTGGGTGGCAGGAACTCAACCTGAATGCCCTCGTGCGACAGGTCAGTTGCGTGTCCACCAGCGTTATCCATAAGGAGAAGGATCTTGAATGGCAAGCCCTTCTCTAAGAGATATTTGCTGACTTGCGGGATAAAACACTGATGGAACCAGTTGGAGGTCAGCATCTTCGTAATCCATGCTTTTTGATTATGCATCCAGTACACAGGAAGGAGATTCTTATTTTTATTTTTCAAAGCACGAGGATTTTTCGACTTATAAATAAGCCCCGGCTTTAACAAAAATCCAGCAGCATTGCCACACATCACGAGGGTAACGCGATCCTTGAATGCTTTAAAGCCAGAGGTTTTGGCTTCCTCTTTGAACAGGAAAGTTCGCGACGGCATTCTCTTCCAAAACAAGCCAGTCTCATCCATATTAAAGACTTGTTCCGGCTTGTATCCACCTTCGGCGATAATATTCTTGAACGTCTGGTTCACGTAAGTTTCAGCAGCGGCAGTGTCAGCGGAAGCAGACTCCCCATGCAGGGAAACGCTTTTCAGGGCGAAGCGTTTCTGAAACTTAGCGAACCATCCTTTGCTTGCGGAAAAACGTTTCTGAGGCTGGGAATCAGTGGATGTCCCTGGTTGAGGATCATCTGCATCATCATCATCTTCAGCATGGTTGCCGTCGTCATCTTTAGGTTCCTTTGCAGCAAAATTCTCATATAAGCTCAATGCCTTTGTTTGGATGGTGTTCGTATCCAACGCTATGTTCTTCTTCCGGCAGTCGGCAATCCACACAGCTAATGCACCTTCCATGCGTACGATCGTTTTATTACGCGTTGTAACGACTCGCTTCGCTGATCTGCTAAAGGTGATTGCAGCCGTCTTTCTAATGTTCGCCTCGTCCTTCTTGATATAGCGAACAGTATATTCGTTGATGCCAAAATGGCGGCCGGCGGCCGCGTAACTTCTACCATCTTTTAACATGTCGAGAAGCGTAACCTTCTCAGCTATCGTCATCATCCTTCGGTGGCGTTTAGGCTCACTACCAGCCTTAAGAGAAGCAGAACGCTTGGGAGCCATTACAGTAGGATTTACAGTAACAAAAAGTTCAACTTAAAAAAGTCGCACACAGCACAGATTCACACACTTAAGAACGTCTACTCAGCAATACGCGGTAACAGAGAGTGGACGATCCAGCCCCGCGAGAACTTTGATGCTGCGGGTAGGAGATGCGGGCAAAACACCAATCACAGGCTAGATAACAAAACTTGAGTTCTGATTCGTCATCTATCAGCGCTTGAACCAATCACAACCCGTCTTACAGTACTATGATGCGTTGGTTACCTACTCATAGAAGATGCCCCGCGCATACCGAACGTACGTAGATTAAGTACAATACCGTAATAATAATAAATAATGATAATAATTCTGTACAGTAATAATAATAATAATAATGATAATAATAATAACAATAATAATTTTATTAACAACAACAACAATAATAATAATAATAACAATAATAATAATACAGCTTTACGTACGCTATTTTACGCCTCTCTCTCTCTCTCTCTCTCTCTCTCTCTCTCTCTCTCTCGTACGCTTATTCGAAATGTGATTTTTGTAACAAAGAATATTATTGGATGCAGTACTGTACTACGTACGTATACATACAAAAGATTCATGGAAAAAAAGCACATCCATTACAGTACACACCATTCTAATATGGTATGACTGCATCTGATTTGCGTTTCATGTTCGATTTAATTTTACTACGTACTGTATACAGTACTGAATTATCGTATGATCACATTCTCTTTTCGTGTTTTATTTCTTTCTGTGCCGAATTATATATCATATGTAATGCAATGAACAATCAGTAAGAACAGATATTACTAATTACAGTATTAATGGAATTACAGGTAACAAAATATCGTATTTGGTTGTCTTCAGATTTCGCGGTATTTTCGAATTTTCCGGAAAATCCGCGATATGTATATATATATGGGTTATGGGAAAACCCCGCGAAGTGGTGAATCCGCGATTGTTGAACCGCGAAGTAGCGAGGGTTCACTGTAGATCTCTTGGCCAGATACAGAGAGGAATCAAAGATACAGGCGATGCAACTACAAATGTCTCTCTTATTAGAGAAGGAGGCAATAGAGAGGGTGCGAGATTTACAGTCACCAGGTTTTTACAACCGCTTGTTCCTGGTTCCGAAGAGTTCAGGTGGATGGAGACCAGTCCTGGTTGTAAGTGCTCTCAACGTCTTCGTTCAGAAGACGAAGTTCACCATGGAGACAATGAAATCAGTCCTAGCAGCTGTCAGAAAGGACGACTGGATGGTCTCTTTAGACCTCCAGGATGCGTACTTTCACATCCCCATCCATCCGAACTTCAAGAAATACCTGAGGTTCATGTACAAGGAGGATGTTTTCCAGTTTCGGGCTCTTTGTTTCGGCCTAAGGAAGGTTTTCCTCAGACATCGCTGGTGCTCCATTGGCAGATTACTGATGAGTGTGAAGGGGATGGGTGCTGGCCTTCTTCCCTTCAGAGTCTGTCGATCCTGAAATTTTCGCCTTCGCTGTAACTTCGGAAAAGTTTGAGTGGAAGGCATCATCATGAAGTCCAGGAAGTCTGATCGATAGGAGTTATGTCTGCTTTACTTCCTGGGGGAGAAACAGTGCTGTATGCACTCTCGATCGGTATGAAGGGCGTCGTCCTCTATTATCCTTTCAGGACGAGAACTCTCTTTCTCTTTTGGGAGAGAGAGCAGTGGCACGTGCTAATGATTTCGGTACGTACTGCTATTACTATCTCCAGTTGTATAGTTCCAGAGATGACAACTGAATCATCGTTTGCAACACCTACCAAGGAAGGAATCACCAAGGTACAGAACTGATTAGTCTAACTCTGGAGTGTGTGGTACCAAAACATAACTCCCAGGGAAGCATCAAGGTCACCGGCCCTTGCCTCAATTGACAATTCTCTTGCATTACAGTACTGGTCAGGATGACGAGCTATGCTTTAGTCTTTCATGCCAGGGATACTCCCCTGATGCTTGGGTGAATTCTTCCATGTACGAATTCCCAGACAATCATGAGCTGCTGACAAGGTAATGGTTGACTTCTTTGACCAGTGTTCTGGTTTTCCCGATCCATAAACACCTTCTCCATGCGTATGTGTATGGGCTGTTTGTCGTGCATGTTTGATCTAGAACTCAAGTCCATGATCTTTGTAATTTGCATGATTTTCAACAGACATCTCCACACCCAAGAGGCAACACAAACACATTCGTCCCAACTCTCATGAGAGCCTGGGCAAACACAATCTTTTACGTGCATGAGAGACAGCGCCAACTCCAGTGAACAAGAATTTCACTGGATCCTAGCAAATGATCGTCCATACCCACTGTCGTCATGCAAACAATTTCTAGGTTCACATGTTACATTCCAGTTCTCCTGCAGTATTTAAAAGCTTCATCGCAGCTTGAGCACTCTTGGTGTGACCAGTCATTGGGTTATCGGTCTTCACGTCTTGGCCCAGCTGAGTGACGAATACACTGTTGAACGATCTCTGCCCACATACGTGTGAGTGATTGGAACGTATTTTCTTGAGAGCAAAAGTTTCCATATTGGCAACATTCCCTTCCCTGAGAATAATTTTCGGTACACAGTTCATGTACGGTATTCTCCCGTGATTTCTGGGTCCCATTACATTGATTTCCATATGATTGGCAACTGCGATATTGGGCTGTGAGATTTTAAATTCACAAGTGACAAGTTTCCCCTCTTTCTTTTCCCATCACGTTTTGTCTTCACAAAAACATTCCGATTATGTTTTCTCCCGGTAAGACAAGTCTGCACTACTTATAAGTTTCTGGCATCCCTGGATAAGTATCCAGCCAGTTGGAATGGGAACTTCCTCCCACCTTAGGATGAATCTCCTTTGCCATCCCCTAGAAGTTCAGACCACAATCAAGCAAGCAGGGGTGGGCTTCCTCACTCCCAACCAGTTACTGGCCACCTCTTTACACCTCATTATAAAATTTTTACTGCCAAGTACTTCAGCTTTGCTGGTATCTATCGTATGTAAAGAATTCATGTTTTTATAGGTAGGAAAAATACCAATTATTTTCCAAAATTCCCAATTTTTCTTTCAGATATTGCTGGGAGTTCATTGTGTGGGATATTTGATGGCATTCTTGTTACTGTTCATTCCCTTTCAAGTGAGAAATGTCTGCTAGTGCTGACTTGAAGTGGAAGGGCACCGCGCTTCTCGTCAGCATCTTCCCGGCCCGTGTCCGGAAAGGCGCTTGAAGTGTGGCACTCTTGTTATGTTTAGCAGGCTGTGACCGGGTATAACAAACAAACTTACTACAGTATAAGGTTAACAATCCTGACTAAATAACTGCCCCAGGGAGTATTATCCTAGGATGGGTGGTAGGGGTTCAATAGATCATGTACAGTACTAAGTGACATAAATTAATTTGTTGGACAGAAACTTACGGTCTATCAAATTTCTTATTCCTGATCTAGATATTAATCTCTGGCACCGTCGTTCAATTAGTTCATTATGCATGTTGCATAAGATTTTTCATAACTCTGACCATCCTTTACATTCAGATCTCCCTGGACAATTCTATCCTGTTCGTAATACTAGGCAAGCAGTTAATTCTAATAGTCAGGCCTTCTCCATCCTGAGGCTCAATACTATGCAGTACTCCAGAAGTTTTATTCCAGCTGTTACCTAGTTGTGGAATGATCTTCCTAATCGGGTAGTTGAATCAGTAGAACTTCAAAAGTTCAAATTTGGAGCAAATGCTTTTTTGTTGACCAGGCGGACATGAGTCTTTTTATAGTTTATATATGACATATTTGTTTTTGACGTTGTTAATAGTTTATATATGACATACAGTATCTGTTTTGACGTTGTTGCCTTTTTTAGAATGATTTATTGTTAATTTGTTCTCTTCATTTATTTATTTCCTTTCCTCACTGGGCTATTTTTCCCTATTGGGGCCCTTGGGCTTATAGCATCTTGCTTTTCCAACTAGGGTTGTAGCTTGGATAGTAATAATAATAATAATAATAATAATAATAATAATAGCTACTACGTGGGACAAGTAGCATCTCATCTAAGATTGCGGTCATGACATAAGTCCAGAATGCAAGGTGTAATAGACTGTCCTTTTTTCTCTTCTTTCTTTCCCTTCCTTAAGGTGCAGCAGTCGCTCCAATTATTTGATGAAATAGAGTATGGATGCTGGTGAGCTAAGTGACTGAGCAACTCTTTCTTAGCAATAAGTTTGTTTAGAAGTATCTCTCCCATTCCCAAAAGAGGGGTAGGATGGGCAAATGTATGCATTCATGTTCTCATATGACCATACATTTAGACAACATATCCTCCACGCAGATATTGGTTCTTCTTTGTCTGCATACCATTCCATGGTAGTGACCTAGCTTAATACCTGCTTCATCTTTATGTCACAGTTATGAGGTTGACAGGAGTCACCACTTTTTAGGACCAAAATGCTTTAACATTTCCTGGGAAAGTAAACTAGCTACTGTAGTTGGTTATAAGGACTTTCTCCCTCTTTAGGGTACAATACATCCCAATAAAGGACTAGTGTTTGTATTCATCTAAGAACAAATGACAATTGTTCCGACGAAGATACAAACCCTCCGCTATTTATAGGGTATACTTTCGGCGTAGCTGAAAGACGAGCCATGATAATTGTAATGAGGGATAACTACCCCATCCGCTAAATAGCGGGTGGGGGATGGGGTAGACTGGCTACTCCGCGCACTCACACCTCTCGGCTGAGTTACCACTTTACTTTATGGCTCGTTAGAGGACGGACATGCTGCCTTTCTCTCCCGCAAAGACTTGCCTTGATTGTTTTTCTGTAATTTTTCTCTTTCTCTTGTGTGTGTGTTTTCATTTATCTTACATATATATGAGTGTATATGTGTATAAATGGAAACATATGTTTATGTTGTTAGATTCTTGTAACTTTAATTTCTGTTGACAACGTATCTGACTGCCTCCACCGTAAGGGAGTTGTCATTGCCGCCCTACCCTGCGCTGATGGTCGGCAGGTTCTCAACACTGACATGTGTTTGTTTCATTACTGAATTAAAGTGTATAACAGTTCAGTTCCCTTTCGAGGAATTATCTTACGAGGAAGGTGACTTATTCCCCGAATAGTGTAAGTTGTGCAGCGGAGCATGAATTGTAATTGATCACAACTTTCCTTTCACAGGTAGCAGCGACGTAGAACACAAGGCCGATGGCTACGGCCGCCCTGTTCGCTATCCTGCGCTCCATGTGGTAGCTCGTGAGCTGCTCACGTTACAAGGTAGCATTCGCTGTCAACCTTCAACTTGAAGTTCCTCCTTCGAGGGAACTCTCTCTCTCTCTCTCTCTCTCTCTCTCTCTCTCTCTCTCTCTCTCTCTCTCTCTCTCTCTCTCAAGATGTTTTTACACCTACGCTTTTTTCCCATAGAGCTGGGAGAAAGCATGCCTTAGGCTATGTCCTCCTTCGGGAGGACTTCTCTATCGTTCGCGAGAGAGAGAGAAATTATTACGCCTACGCTTTTTTCTCATAGAGCTGGAAGAAAGCTTGCCTTAGACGATGTCCTCCTTCGGGAGGACTTCTCTCTCGTTCGCGAGAGAGAGATAATTACGCCTACGCTTTTTTCCCATAGAGCTGGGAGAAAGCTTGTCTTAGGCGATGTCCTTCTTCGGGAGGACTTCTCTCTCGTTCGCGAGAGAGATATTATTAAGCCTATGCTTTTTTCCCATAGAGCTGGGAGAAAGCTTGTCTTAGGGGATGTACTCCTTCGGGAGGACTTCTCCCTTGTTCACGAGAGATATTTTACGCCTATGCTTTATTCCCCTAGAGCTGGGAGAAAGCTTGTCTTAGGCGATCTCCTTCGGGAGAACTACCCTCTCGTTCACGAGAAATAACTTGTAGGAGTTTGCTGATCCACCATGGGCAGTGGCAGAGCTTTCTCCGAAGCAAGTTACCCCTTCAAGGGAACGACTCTCGTTCTCGAGAGAAGACCGCCTCTGGGCATCGGCGGTCCCCCGATACACTTATGGTTCTCCTTCAGGGGTGAAGTGAGAGCCTTATCTTAAGCGACGTTCTCCTTCCAGAGAACAAACCTCTCCTGCGGAGGTGTCATCTTTGAACCTGCTGGTTCTACTTAACCCTTCGGGGTCTCATTACAATCACCCTTTAGGCTGGCGTGATCGTGAGCCTTCGGGCTCTCGTCGTGTTGATCCTGCGAGTTCTCATGACAGTAGGAGTCCTTCGGTACTCCGCTCGAAACCTTCGGGTTTCAGTTACACTGAACCTTCAGGCTCTCTTAACGTTGGTAACGTTGAGCCTTCGGGAACTTGTACCATCAATCACGCTGACCTTTCGGGGTCTCGTAACATTAGTTACGCAGAACCCTTGGGCTCTCGTAACTTGGTCACTCTGACACTTTACTGTTTTGTGACAGGGAAACTTCGGTTTCCCGTTACACTGACCCTTCTGGATCTCGTAACACTAGTTACGCTGAACCCTTGGGCTCTCGTAACTTTAGTCACTGACACTTTGGTGTTTTGTGACAGGGAAACTTCGGTTTCTCATTACGCTGACCCTTCGGGTTCTTGTAACTTTAGTTACGCTGAATCCTTGGGCACTCGTAACTTTAGTCAATCTGACACTTCTGTGCTTTGTGACAGGAAAACTTCGGTTTCTCGTTACTCTGACCCTTCTGGGTCTCTTAACATTAGTTATGCTGAACCCTTGGCTCTCGTAACTTTAGTCACTCTGACACTTTGGTGTTTTGTGACAAGGAAACTTCTGTTTCTTGGTACACTGACCCTTCGGGGTCTCATAACATTAGTTACGCAGTACTTTTGGGCTCTCGTAACTTTAGTCACTCTGACACTTCGGTGACTTGTGACAGGGAAACTTCGGTTTCTCGTTGCGCTGATCCTTCAGGGTCTCGCAACACAGGCTACGTCAGGCCTTTGGTCTCTCGTGCCCTTAGTCACACTGATCCTTCGTGGTCTCGTGACAGAGAAACTCCCGATTCTCGTTTGCGCTGACCTTCTGAGGTTTCACAACACAGTTCACGCTGAACCTTTGGGCTCTCGTGATCATAGTCATACTTATATGACAAAGTTTGCGGACTCTCATTGTGTTGATCGTTCGCGCTCACACAACACAGGCTATCGTGAACCTTCGGGTGAACGTAGTAGTGAGTACTCTCGCCACACTGAGAGCTATCGCGCGCACAACCAAATTGGCGTGCACGACCAACCTTATGCGAACATGGCCGACCTGGCTCGCACGACCAACCTTATGCTCGCACCACGGGATTGGCATGCATGGCCATATTGGTGCCCACGGCCGATGTGGCGCGCACGACCAACATTGCGTGCACTCACGACCATATTGGCGCGCATGAACAACTAGGCGCACTCAATCAGTTGAAGTGTGCGAACAACTCTTATAACAGAGAGTTTTTCGAACTCTCATTGCGCGAAGTGTTCACGCGTGCACAAGAGTTTTACTCTCATGACAGAGAGTTTTCGAACTCTCGTCCTGTGAAGTGTTCGCGCGCCCCCATTGTCATCAAGAGTTTTACTCATATGACGGAGGGATGCCTGCTGCCTAAGGGTTTCCGACTCTCTACATGTAACTATGACACAGTTCCTTTGGGTCCGGGTCACGTAACTTGATTCCTAAAAATTCTATCTGGAATCAGTGACAGAGTTCCTGCGGGTTCTCCTCGCAACATCCCTTAAGGTCGTGAGAAAGGAATTCATAAATAGATTCTGAACCTCTAGGATCTCATCTGAATCTCTCGGTTTCCACGATCCAGAGTTTTTTCTGAAAACTCTATGGTCGACCTCCCCCCCTACGGGATGGGTGTTCCAAATGTGTGACCTAATACGTCACTCTACACTCTCAGCTGATTACTATGTCAGCTAGTCTGATTTTGCCAGCACCTATCCTTTCGTTTTTCAAAAGAACCACTGTCATCTTCCTTCCACCTTCCCACCTCGAGTGGTTTGGTTAGCAGCGGAAATTAGCGGTGAATGAAAACAATTCTTTACATTCCAGTTCCTTTCCCCTGGCAGGCCTTGCCTGAATTAGATGGTAGTTTTTTCACTAGTGAGAAAGTGTTCGATGGCAACTCCTTCGGGTTAGCGGTCGATGGCAATTATGTCTGGTCTTCTTGAAGCAAACCCCCACATGAGACTTCACCCTTTTCGTGAGACTCGTTCATGAGAAGTTTTACAGAATTTCAATGGGTGTTGTTAAAACTTCATGAAGGCCGTAAGCTTTCCCGGAGCATGCGTTCTAGCCAAGACGAAACCGCGAGGTTATTGTCTTAAACTCTGGTTCTACCGTTTGATGGAGTCAGCCTCCCCTGTCATTGTACCCTGGGTACAACGACTTGCTGTTTTACACGATAGGCTTTTGAGACTTTTTTATTTTATCCTTACAGGGTTATTGTTTCGAACAATTAGTCCCGAAGGAACATTATTAGCTGACGTTAAAAGAACGATAGTAACAGCGTGGGCAACTTTTCATTACGTTTACGAACGTTTCACACCCCGCCCACAGGTAACCATACATCCGTTTTTGTGTAATGAACACTGGCTAGCCCCTCACATAAAGAGGAGGGGTAAACCAAAGGGGAAAGGATTGCTTCTATGACTGTATATTTTGTTTGAGAACGTGCGGTCTCATTCAAAAAAATATTACAGTTGGTCAACGATCAAAATTCCTTGGGGAAATAATTTGCGATTCGTCGCACATACATTATTCCCGCAACCGGATTCGTTTCAAATGTTTCTTAGAGGCAGAGAAAAGGCATGCACTAGCGCAAATGGACAAGTACATATATGCGTGCAAGCAATCTTTCTGCCAATAAGGGCTATATACATCTTGCAATTAGAACTCCATTCTATTAAGTTGTATATTTATATCCTTTACTGAAACCAGGTCATTCAGTACATTACTTGGCTACTTTCCTGTAACCAGACATACAGCATTTACGTTCTGCCTCCTTATAGGCATTTTTTTTTTTTTTTCTCTCTCTCTCTCTCCTTTCCCCTGATCAGAGGTCTTAGTCTCCTACAAAGGTTTTGGCTGGAAACTTCTCATAAGCATGTTTGTTCCCTAGTAGGGAACATTTAATATAAATGCTAGTTTACCGATCGGAGACGTAGAAGTACGAACATTTTTTTGTCCTAAGGAGAAACCTCTGTTATAAATGTTTTCAACATTCTCCAACTGAGTTTCGGACATGACTTTTAAGTCGAACTACGCATGTATTCTTGTCATGCTCACAGTTCGGTGTTACTACTCCGTAATAGACTTATGCTTTTTACCCATCCAACAATAGATTGAAGATACGTCTCAATCTTCTCTTGGGTTTGGTTGGATGCTTTCGGTGATTACCGTAGTCTCTTGTCCGGAAAGCGATCTCTATGGAGACTCGCTATTATAACGTAAGCTGTACTGATTAACTGGTTTACCGTTTGGTATCGGTTTTATTCGGCCAACCACACTGGATTAGTGGCAGTTGGAGGGAGGACAGGCTGTTCCTCTTCATTGTAAGAACGTGTAAATAGTTACACGTTTTGACATCATCTCGAGATGTATTTATTGCTATGCACTCCCCCCCCCCCCCCCCCTCACCGCTGGACAATCCACGGATGATGGGTGGCAGACGAGAGCTTCTGGAAAGAGGCCTGTCTTCTCGTCTTCCCTCTGGATCTGATGCTCTCTTTAATGCATCAAAAGAGAGGGGGGGGGGTCATATGCCGCACCATTCCAGCCTCGTCCGTTGGCCCGATTCAGAAAGTTACCAGCATTCACCTCTCTGAGAGAACCATCTAGCAGTACAAAGCCTCAGATGGACAGAGAACAACTAGCTACCCCCATCTGCTCATGTCATTCCTGGTGCAGGAATGTGCTTGCAAAACCACCCAGATAGTGGCCTCCCAGTGTCTTGGAATCATCTTATATCCAACAAAGTCTTAACTTTGTGAGGTCCCCGACTGTGGCTATGCTCGCAGTGGCCCTGAACTTCAGGCTCCTGCTCGACCGTTCCCAAGTCCCGGAACACCAGGCCCTCAATCAAGATGTATTCCAAGATCGGTGGGGCGGCCTAGAGGTGTGCCTTTTTTCCCCATTCGGTCTGGTGAAAAAGTCCTCAGCCAATTCAGGATAAGCAAGATCTTATCAATGACTCCAATAGCTTCGCTATGGCATCTCACAGAATGGTTCCCAGACCTTCTGAAGCCCCTGACAGAGTTCCAATAGCTTCGCTATGGCAACCCGCAGAATGGTTCCCGTACCTTCTACAGCTCCTGACGGAGTTCCGAGGGATCTTCCTCCACGACACGATCTTCCAAGCAGCCACATGCTAACACTTTCCTAAGCCTTAGCTTTGCTTCGACTTCATGCCTGGGATGATCCTACACCACCTCTCTTAGAGAGGCCTTTTGCAATGAGTTGCTGAAAAGATGTCAAGGCACCTCAGACACTTTTCAGCGCGGTCTTCCAGTCAAAGTGTTCGGTCCTTTGTGACTGATGTCGTGGAAGGGGATTCTCTCCCATCGATGCCTTATCTTATTCAAGTTTGAGATAATTTATCCCCCGTCGGATCTCAACCTCCTCCTGGGAACACAGTTCGGGTCCTTCAGTCTCTGAAGGCCCCTCTCTACGAACCTTTATGCCAGGCAGCAGATCACTTCCTTACACGGAAGACGACCTTTCTACTCACTTGGGTTTTGACCAAGAGAGTTAGTGTGTTGTATGATCCATCTTCTGATATCTCCTACTCTAGGAGATGGGGAGAAGTAATCCTCAGCGGCGTCCCTGAGTGGATTGCTAAGACTCAAAATCCGAGTGTGTTTTACCCTAGGTGCAGCCCATTTCGAATAAAGAGTCTTCGTTCGGTAACCGAAAACCCATCAACAGGGGTTTTACCTAGTGAGGAGTCTATGGGGTTACTTTAAGAGAACGATACCAGCTCGCCTCCGTGTGTCGGCACTGTTGACCAGCACGGGGACGGTCATGTGGAGGATCTCAAGGATTTCCTTCCCCTCTGGGACCGGAAGGCAATTGAGGTTGCTCTCAATCTAGACTCTCCTCCATCCTAAGACCCAGAGCTCATAACGTCAGTGGCGTTGCTACGTCCCTGGCGTTCAAGAAACTACTCTGTGGCGCAGATACTTTAAGTGGGCATGTGGAAGCGTCAGTCGACCTTCACGGCCCACTACCTGCAAAGATGTAATCCACAAGAACATGGAGACCTTTTCCATCGGTCCTGTGGTTGTCGTACAACAAATGGTCTAAAGGCCTCGGGCTCCTTGATGGACAAGTAGGAGAGGGTTGAGGGCTGAGGTTACCTGGATTAGTCTGGGGTGAATGAGTAAGAATGCCTGGCTCCTTTCTTCCTTTCACTTCTCCCCTCTGGGGAAAACAGCTCCGCAAGCCTCAGTATAGCTGACCTCACCTCGCTGCAGGTAAAACCCATTTCCCTTGTGCCTCCTAAGTATAGAAGAATACTTTGTTACGTCCCCAATACCTTTTAAGGGAGGGTATTGGGTAAGTCTTAAGAACAATAGGTTTTGTACTCAAGTTCCTATGTTAAAGACAAGCCACACTGTTAGTTCCACTCACACACAAGCTTCTGCAGGCCGCTATCAGTGCATTACCTCATATCGGCACTTGATTTTAGCGAGGGTAGGGTCCCTTCTACTATCGATCACAGATCAAAATAAAGAGGACCCCGGGTCATGACCAAGGCCAGTTGGTGAGGACTTCCTCCCTCCTAAGAGTAAGTCACCCTATAAATAGCGGAGGGTTTGTATCTACTTTGGAACAAATAACAAATTTGTGAGTAATTTGTATTTTTGCTAGTATACACACCTGGAGCTTTTTATACAAATTGGCCTGCCACCCTGTCCCCCAAGAAGTCCTGCCATAAAGCAAAGTGGTTACTCAGCCGAGAGGTGTGAGTGATCGTGGTAGCCAGTCTACCCCATCCCCCACCCGCTAACTACCGGATGGGGTAGTTATCCCTCACTAAAATTACCATGGCTCTTGTTTGAGCTATGGCGAAAGTATACCGTATAAATAGCTCCAGGTTTGTATACTAGGAAAAATACAAATTACTTACAAATTTGTTATATTTTTTTAAGTAATTTGTAGTTTTAAATATTTAACTTAGCCGGTGAATAAATAATAGCTGCAACTCTGCGGCTCGACAGAAAACACACTCAAAAAACTCGCGAGCGATCGCTATGAAGGTTGCTGGTGTGCCCACCAGCGCCAACTGTCGGCCAGATACCACTCTTGTATGTAAACAAAACCTTCAATTCTTCTCTGTCGATGTTGACGACAAGACGTATTCATACTCGCTGTAGAACCTGGAGTTTTCTTAACATATTTGGTGAAGTACTTCATTTTGGTTTGAGCTTTCGCAGTACAGGTGTTTTATCTTCAACTTAAATCTTGAACTCATTTTTGGATAGATTTCATTTTTGATGACTTTGGATTGTTTTTTGGACTTTCCTTGACTTTTAAATGGCCGACCCTTCCCTCAGTACGGAAGTGTGTTTAGGCTTTTAGCAATTATCTTATCACGTTATAAATTAATTATAGATTTTCCTCTACTGTATATATTTTATATCTCAACCGCCTTGATTAGGCCTCTTCGATTAGCTTTCCATTTATAATAAACATCAAAATAAATTTTAATGATTTGTTTATATGCGACCTTTCCTGAGAGTAGGCGGTCCTAACTTGGAAACCGAAGTTAAACAACGTTGAGCCCTTTCAATCGTAAATAGCTTTTAAAGAGCTAATGATTTAAAACTTATTAAATGAATATTTTTTAATAGATATTTTATGAAAGATTTTCTTTGAATAGTCTTCGTACTGTTTCAAAGATGAACTAACGTTTAGTTTATTTATGCTACGCAGTTTGCGCTCTATCGTTACGATAGAGAGAGTATCACGGTTTCACTTTGCAGAAAGAGTAAATTGATTCTGACGTTTTGTTCATTCTTCTTTCAAAGCTTAAATGTTTTAAATTCTATTTTAAAGGAACTTTTTAATTGAAAAACCTTTCAGTTTTTTCCTTTGGTCAAATAACCTGTTTTTTTGACGAAACGTAAGTGGGCTCTTCTCTTAGGTGCGAAATCAAGAGAGAGAGAGAGAGAGATAGAGACGGAGGGAGAGAGAGGAGAGAAAACGTTCCGATCTTTATCTCGTCCCAAGCGGGTAACGTTGTTCTCGAGTTACTCTCGTCCCTAGTCTCTGTACGGGGAGAAAGGATAAAACGTTTTTAGTTTTTTATTCTCGTCCCAAGGCAATGTACGGTGAGAGATTGAAAACGTAGTTTTGAATGAACTAGTGTTTAGTCTCTTCCCCAGCCACTGATTTTTTTATCTTAAAATATGTTTACTGTTTTTTTGCAGGTATTAATGTGCTTACATTATACGACTGATTTCGCAATTACAACCTTTTGATGAGGGTAGAATTGCGTGCTTCAGGTAGAAATCAGTTTTATTCATACCTAATGTGAATTGTTAAAAAATTCGATTTCAGTGAAATAAGTGCAAAACAGAAAATCGTAGTGATAAAGTGATATTGCGCAAAGTGTTATCAGTGTTGCGACCGAGGGTTCGTCTGTTCGTGCCTGTCGTTCGCCTAGTCCGGGACCTCTTGCAAGCTCCCAAGCCCAGGGGAGAAGTAATGTCGTATGACTTATGGGTTCGAGAGGCCTTGATCAGCGAACAGACGTTCCCTCTATGGTATCGGGTGTATCTTACCAAGATCACCCCTACCATAAGGCGAGAGAGACGATTTTCTCCTCATCATCCGAAGGCTTTTCGCATAAGAAACCGTGGAACAAGGTTTCGAGGCCCTTTAAGCGAAAGTCAGTCCTTTCAGGACAGGTCCAGCGTCCTGGTTTTAACCATTAGGACAGCTCTGACCCTATGCAGTCATCGGAAGACTGCTCGCCGCTTAACAAAAGCGTAACACAGACTCCGAGAGTCTTTTTGTAGGCAAGGTTTTGCGGTCACAGACATTACCCTCGTCTCTTACCGCAACCATTCCCGTTGATCCTAAATGGGTTGTACGGCAAGACATGCAGAATAAGCTTGCCTCGCTTATGGAAGACTATTCTGCCGATAAGTCCGTTGAGCCTAGCCGTTTATCTCATCGAGATCCTGGCCTTCAGCCACCCTAACGTTCCTTTGTGCGTCCTGTTGACGTTGGCGTAGCCAAGTCACGTCAGTCAGGTTGTTTAGAACCACACTCGATGCGGTCTCGTGTGGATTTTCAGCCACATTTGGACGTTAGGCCACTTGCTGATGCTCCTGTTGACGTTGAGGACGTTCGCTAACAATCGGAGTTGACTTGTTTTGACGCTGAGCGTCAACCTCCGCATTCTAGAGTTGTTTTGACTGCTCAGTCTAGGCGGTCAAAGCAGTCTCGAGTGGACGCTGTGCGTCCTCACGCACCTGTTGTTGTTGACAGTTCACAGACTGTCAAGCAGTTACATGACGTTGCGTCCTGGTCTCACGCACCTGTTGTTGTTGACAGTTCACAGACTGTCAAGCAGTTACATGACGTTGCGTCCTGGTCCTCTACTAATGTACCAGTGCGTGTGGACTCTGCTTGTAAAGCATTGCCACCACGATAGGTCTCTCCCTTGCTTGAGACTCGGCTATTATCGGACAAGGTTCCTTCAGATGAGGAAGTTGCTGTTCCCCCTCCTACTGATATTCCCTTGAGGACTCTGTCAGACGGAGAGGAGCCTAAAGCTGCTTAGCCCTCTATGGACTTTAAATAAATCATGCTGATTTTTAAGGATCTTTGTCCGGATCTTTTTGTAACTGCTGCTCCTCGTTCGCCTAAACGTCAGAGCTTACACTAGGCCTAGCTACTTCGAAGCCGTTGTTTTATAAGCTAGTGCTCTCTCGCTCTTCTAAGAGAGCTTTACGTTTGCTAGGCGACTGGTTTATCACCAGGAGGAGTTTGGGGGAGACAGGCTTTGCTTTCCCTTCTTTTAAACTGGCTTATAGAGCGAGAGTCTGATATGCCACGAGAGAAGTTCTCGGCTTGGGAGTTCCTGCCTCTGCCCAGATAGACTTCTCAAACCTCATAGACTCTCCCTGGCGCCTGGCCATGAGACGCTCCAAGATTTTACAGGTCGACTTCACAGCTATTTTCGAGCCTTTGAAGTTTTGCTGTACAATTATGTCATGCATAAACAAGGCTTTCAGGGATGGCTTCAATGATCTGACAGCCACGTTCTCTGCAGGAACAAGTCCCTCAGGGATGGCTCCATGATTTAGCAGCCATGTTCACTGCAGGAGTACGTAAGAGGCAAGTGCGCTCAATGTGTTCATTGTCAAGACAAACTTCACGATGAAGTCTACCAGGCTGTCTTGACAGCATTTATGGAAGGCGACTGGATGGTCTCTCTCGACCTTCAGGAGGCATACTTCCACATTCCTATACACCCGGATTCCCAACCGTTTCTGAGGTTTGTTTACAGGAATGTGGGGGTACCAGTTTCGAGCCCTGTGCTTTGGCCTCAGTCCTGCGCCTCTCGTGTTTACGAGGCTCATGAGGAATGTGGCAAAATCCCTCCATCTATCGGGGATCCGAGCCTCCCTGTGCTTGGACGACTGGCTTCTCAGAGCATCGTCCAGTCTTCACTGTCTGCAGGATCTACATTGGACGTTGAGTCTGGCCAGGGAGTTGGGACTTTTGGTCAACCTAAAAGTCCCAACTGATCCCATCCCAGATTATTCTATATTTGGGGATGGAGATTCGCAGTCAAGCCCTGCTCGAAGTCCAACTAATGCTGAAACGAAACGTTTATTCAGTCAGGAGTTGGAACAGTCTCGTAGGGACTCTCTCATCCCTGGAGCAGTTTGTCTCACTAGGGAGACTACACCTTCTGCCTCTCCGGTTCCATCTAGCCTTTCACTGGAACTAGGACAAGACATTAGAGACGGTATCATTCCCAGTCTCCGAACCAGTAAAGGCATGCCTGAAATGGTGGGACAGCAATATCAGTCTGAGAGAGGGACTATCCCTAGCAGTCAAGAACCCAAACCACGTGTTGTCCTCAGACGCGTCGGATTTGGGTTGGGGTGCGACCCTGGACGGTCGGGAATGCTCGGGTCTGTGGACCTCAAGTCAGAAGAGCATGCACATCAACGGCAAGGAGCTATTAGCAGTCCACTTGGCCTTGATGATATTAGAAGGCTTCTTCGAAACTTAGTGGTAGAGGCAACTCAGACAACACCACAACTTTAGCGTACATCTCCAAGCAAGGAGGCACACACTCCTTCACGCTGCTCGAGATCGCAAGGGACCTTCTTTTATGGTCAAGAATTCTAGGCATCTCCCTGTTGACGAGATTCATCCAGGGGGACTTGAACGTCTTGGCAGACTGTCTCAGTCGGAGGGGTCAGGTGATACCCACGGAATGGACCCTCCACAATGACGTGGGCAAGAGTCTTTGGGCTACTTGGGGTCAACCCACCATAGACCTCTTTGCCTCCTCGTTGACCAAAAGGTTACCAATCTATTGCTCTCCAGTCCTAGATACAGAAGCAATCTACATAGACGCGTTTCTACTGGATTGGTCTTTTCTGGACTTATATGCATTCCCACCATTCAAGATAGTCAACAAGGTACTGCAGAAGTTCGCCTCTCACGAAGGGACAAGGTTGACGTTGGTTGCTACCCTCTGGCCCGCGAGAGAGTGATGCACCGAGGTACTTCAATGGCTGGTAGACTTTCCAAGAAGTCTTCCTCTATGGGTAGATCTGTTACGTCAGCCCCACGTAAAGAATGTCCATCAAAGCCTCCCCGCTCTTCGTCTGACTTCCTTCAGACTATCGAAAGACTCTCAAGAGCTAGAGGCTTTTCGAAGGAGGCAGCCAGTGCGATTGCAAGAGCTAGGAGAGCTTCTACCATTAGAGTATACCAGTCGAAGTGGGAAGTCTTTCGAGACTGGTGCAAGTCAGCATCTGTGTCCTCGTCCAGTACCTCTGTAGCCCAAATCGCAGATTTTCTTTTACATCTGAGAAAGGTTCACTCCCTTTCAGCTCCCACGATTAAGGGCTACAGGAGCATGTTGGCTTCGGTCTTTCGACATAGAGGCTTAGATCTTTCCAACAATAAAGATCTCCAAGATCTCCTTAAGTCTTTCGAGACCTCTAAGGAACGTTGTTTGGCAACTCCTGGATGGAACTTAGACATGGTCCTAAGGTTCCTCATGTCAGACAGGTTTGAGCCATTACATTCAGCCTCCCTGAAGGATCTCACCCTCAAGACACTTTTCCTAGTGTGCTTGGCTTCGGCTAAAAGGGTCAATGAACTTCATGCCTTCAGTAAGAACATCGGCTTTTCTACAGAAAAAAGCCACTTGTTCACTTCAACTTGTTTTCCTGGCCAAAAATGAACTGCCTTCTCGTCCTTGGCCTAAATCTTTTGATATTCCTTGCTTATCAGAGATCGTAGGCAACGAACTGGAAAGAGTATTATGTCCTGTTAGAGCTCTTAAGTTCGATTTAGCTCGTACTAAGTCATTACGAGGGAAATCTGAGGCATTATGGTGCTCAGTTAAGAAACCTTCATTGCCTATGTCAAAGAATGCTTTGTCATATTTTATCAGATTTTTTTAATACGAGAAGCTCATTCTCACTTGAATGAGAAAGACCGATGTTTGCTTAAGGTTAAGACGCACGAAGTTAGAGATATAGCAACCTCCGTGGCCTTCAAGCAAAATAAATCTCTGCAAAGTATTATGGACGCGACTTTTTGGAGAAGCAAGTCAGTGTTCGCGTCATTTTACTTAAAAGATGTCCAGACTCTTTACGAGGACTGCTACACAATGGGTCCATTCGTTGCAGCGAGTGCAGTAGTGGGTGAGGGTTCTACCACTACACTTCCCTAATTCCAATATCCTTTTAATCTGTCTCTTGAAATGTTTTTAATATTGTTTTATGGGTTGTTCGGAAGGCTAAGAAGCCTTTCGCATCCTTGTTGATTTGGCGGGTGGTCAAAGTCATTTCTTGAGAGCGCCCAGATTAGGGGTTTGATGAGGTCCTGTTGTATGGGTTGCAACCCTTGATACTTCAGCTCCTGGGAGTCTTTCAGCATCCTAAGAGGATCGCTGGGCTCCGTGAGGAAGACAGACTTACAAGGCAGAGTAATCGTCTAAGTCAACTTCCTTACCAGGTACCTATATATTTTGGTTTTGTTATATTGATAACTGTCAAAATGAAAAAACTCTTAGCTTATACGCTGTAAACATAATTAACTCTGGTCTCTACCCACCTCCTTGGGTGTGAATCAGCTATTATATATTCAACGGCTAAGTTAAATATTTAAAAATGATATTTTAATTATAAAATAAATTTTTGAATATACTTACCCGGTGAATATATAAATTAAATGACCCTCCCTTCCTCCCCAATAGAGACGCAGCGGGACGAGAAGAATTGAAGGTTTTGTTTACATACAAGAGTGGTATCTGGCCGACAGTTGGCGCTGGTGGGCACACCCGCAACCTTCATAGCGATCGCTCGCGAGTTTTTTGAGTGTGTTTTCTGTCGAGCCGCAGAGTTGCAGCTATTATATATTCACCGGGTAAGTATATTCAAAAATTTATTTTATAATTAAAATATCATTTTTCCAAGCTATACAAACCCGAGTCTGTCAAGTTACACTTCCCACCTCAAGCAAGTCTGGGGTCTTCCGTGCAACCTGCCAGTAACTACCGACAACACTGGGAATTTTAACCACCGAGTTCTAGTATTGTTGAAAGCATACTACAATTAAAGAACTCAGCTTTGTATAGTTAGGATAAAATACAAAATACTTAAAAAATTTGTGATTTGGTAGTTGTTTGGCTGGTAGAATTAAATGCTAATTTTGCAATAACTGACATTTAGCTCTTGTTGGTTGTCTTGCCTAGTAGAAAGTTATTTTTAATTTGCTTTTTGAATTAATTTTTTTCTTTAGTTGGCAGTGGAGACATCACAGAAGCTCAAGCAGTCATTTTAAGTCAAGCTGTTGGACGTGTGAAAGAAGCTGTCACAAGATTAAGTACAGAACACAGAGATCTTCATTCATCTGTCTCCAAAGTTGGAAAAGCTATAGATAAAGTAAGAATTTTTTTTTGTTATTACATTGTCTTGTTTTTTCAAGTGAATGTAATTTAAAAAGAGTTAAAGAATTGCATTATTAAAAAGATACAAAACTTATTCCACATAATGTCATTACAGTAATATGGCTAACAAGTCATCACTTAAATTTGTTCTTTGTTCTGGTACAAATACAAACCTTTGTCCTCTATACAGAATAAATTATAACAAGGTTTAAACTACCGGCCAGAAACGGATAAGGCCCTGCCCCCTGCTTGCTCACTCAGCAATTATTCTGATTTTAGCAATCAGTGAGAACAGACATTTGGCCACTGGTTTGAATTGCTTGGCTTTTGATTACTTTTCCATCATTTTCTATTGTTTGCTTATCTAAGGTTGAACAAACTTAACTTTAAAAGTTTCTTTATCTATTGTAATTAATAACTTGAAAAAGTCATAATCTTCATTGTCCTATAACAACACCATTGCGACAGTGTTCACAATTGTTGTCCCCATTAGGAGTTTGGAAGAAGACGTTATCATTGTTAACAAGCTCTTCTTTCTGAATAGAGACTACTTCCTTCAGTTTGAGTGTGTGCTTTGGAGCAATGTGTCTATGAGAATGCAGTATTTGGACTCTGAATCATCGATTACATATGAACACGGCTAGCACAGCGTGTAAGGGGGTTTCAAGGCTGGCTATAGATGCCCCCATATAGGAAGAATATCCAAGGTAGCAATCAGGCTTGGTACTGGGTTCAGAAACAAATACTACTAAATCTACCTAACTTTCCTGAGATTGAGGAGTCATTAGACACAGTAAAAACTGCAGCTCCTGGCACCTTAGACACAATCGAAACTGTAGCTCCCAGCACAATTAAAACTGCAGCTCCTGACACAGGCCTTGTACCTGTGTGTGGAGGCAGAGGACCCAGAATCCAAATCAGACTTCAAAGGTGTTGAATCTCATTATGGAGGTTAATTGCCTTGAAGAACCAACAAGAGTGCTGAGGAAGTAAAGGAAAACTTATAATAAGAAGCCTTTTGGTACCTCACAGTGGTCAAAACCTCTTGGGCACTTCCATGATCAGAATTGTCGATGGAGGCAATGTTAATACAGATGCACAATTTTCCTTTCCTTTTGGTACCTCACAGTGGTCAAAACCTCTTGGGCACTTCCATGGTCAGAATTGGCAATGGAGGCAATGTTAGTACAGATGCACAATTTTCCTTCTGGAGGACCTCGCTTGTGCGAGCCTTTCACAAAGATCTCCCCTCCAGTGCTCCCTAGGTAGAGACAATTTTATGTCCTAGAGAAATCCAGTCCTTCACCTCTGCCTGCTGACAGTAGTCACAACCTTGACACCAGGTATGTCAGTAGAGACTGGGGTTGCAATCTATGATCTTTTTTGGGATCGAAGTCTGCTAATATGGACGCTATTATTATTATTATTATTATTACTATCCAAGCTACAACCCTAGTTGGAAAAGCAAGATGCTATAAGCCCAGGGGCCCCAATAGGGAAAAATAGCCCAGTGAGGAAAGGAAATAAGGAAATAAATAAATGAAGAGAACAAATTAACAATAAATCATTCTAAAAAAGGCAACAACGTCAAAACAGATATGTCATATATAAACTATTAACAACGTCAAAAACAAATATGTCATATATAAACTATAAAAAGACTCATGTCCGCCTGGTCAACAAAAAAGCATTTGCTCCAACTTTGAACTTTTGAAGTTCTACTGATTCAACTATCCGATTAGGAAGATCATTCCACAACTTGGTAACAGCTGGAATAAAACTTCTAGAGTACAGTGAGCCCTCGCTACTTCGCGGTTCGACCATCGCGGATTCACCACTTCGCGGATTTTTTTCATAACGCATGTATATACATATATCGCGGATTTTCCGGAAATTTCGAAAATACCGCGATGTGACCGATGGTGCGAGAATGGAGAAAGTAAGGAAAATTGAATCATGATTGATTTTCAATATAAATGAAACTTTGAGGAGCAACAAAGATATCATTCGTTAGAGAGATAGAGAGAGGTAAGGAATGGGAGGTAGTGAAAAGTAGCCCACAGAGAGAGAGAGAGAGAGAGAGGTAGAGACAGAGAAAGAGAGAGAGAGAGGTAGAGAGAGAGAGAGAGAGAGAGGGGGGGTTTAAATGTAATAAACAAAAAAATTTGATAGGTTATAACACATTGGTGCTTATGTAATATCAACTGTATACTGTAGACGGTTTGAATAAGTTAAGAAATGGTATAAACGATACTTTGTTAGTGTATTCATACACTCTCAAGAGCGGCAGCTAGATGTCAGCTGATCTAATCACAGCCAAAAGTAAAACAAAAAGAAGTCAACAATACTCGATTTTTAAAACACAGCCGAAATTTAAAAACAAAAGTACACGCTTTCTTAATGTGCAATTAACTATTTAAAGAGTAGCAATTTTCTAGAATAAAATAATGTTTCCCAAAAAATAGTGGTTTGCTGATGAAATCGGTTGCCGTATTTTTAGCTATGATTGAAATGGATGTAGACTCGGCATAATTTTTTCGTTTCGTATTTAATTGACACTAAGAAAACTAATTTTAGTTTCTTCATCTAAATGTAAGTATTGTATAACACGAGAGAGAGAGAGAGAGAGAGAGAGAGAGAGAGAGAGAGAGAGAGAGAGAGAGAGAGAGAGAGAGAGAGAGAGAGAGAGAGAGAGAGAGAGAGAGAATGAATCAGCTGTTATAATCGAATGCCGTGTTTTTGTTTCGTGAGAATTTCATCGCCACGACTATAACAACAACATACTGTACTGAACTTTACAGTATTATACAGACTACTGTAATATGATAAAGTAAAATATTTGTAATAATCTATTTTATATGAAATGGCGCTATTTTTTTTTGTTTAAAATTTACATTTACGTATGTAAAACAACTCTCTCTCTCTCTCTCTCTCTCTCTCTCTCTCTCTCTCTCTCTCTCTCTCTCTCTCTCTCTCTCTCTCTCTCTCTCTCTCTCTCTCTCTCGTAAATTGTTTTCTTGCTTTGCTACGTATGTATGATTTTATATAGATACGGTAAATAATATTTGTAATAACATATTTTATAAAAGCTTTTACTGTAATATCATTATTTATCACTTTCATCATGCGCGTTAAATGGCTTCGTTTGTTTACTGAGCGTACTTTATGACGCTGTCGTTTCAGGCGGCGTCATAAAGAAAAACATTTCATTTGGAAGTCCTAAGAAAAATTAAGTAAAACATTGGTAATAACAAAATCAACATACTGTACTGAATAATCAATATAATCAATGCAAAAACTAACCTATACACAGATGTGTAAATGTGTTTGTTTCTTCATTATGATCAGAGATAAACGTAATCAAAACATTGGTTGCCATTTTTTATCGTGCTTTTTGGCGTGTTTAGGAAACGCATGATATACTGTAAAGTCGCCTTTAATATTTGTGCCTGTTTTAGTTTAGGGTACTGTAGTACATGCATTAAGTGTTCTGTACAGTAAAGGGTAGTTTGTTAACAGTACTACGTACAAGGGAAGGTTTTAAAAGTGAATATACATGTTAAATAAATAGGTAAATATGGTGTCACTACTTCGCGGATTTTCACCTATCGCGGTCGGGTCTGGAACCTATCTACCGCGATAAACGAGGGTTCACTGTACTGCATAGTATTGAGCCTCAGGATGGAGAAGGCCTGGCTATTAGAATTAACTGCTTGCCTAGTATTACGAACAGGATAGAATTGTCCAGGGAGATCTGAATGTAAAGGATGGTCAGAGTTATGAAAAATCTTATGCAACATGCATAATGAACTAATTGAACGACGGTGCCAGAGATTAATATCTAGATCAGGAATAAGAAATTTAATAGAGCGTAAGTTTCTGTCCAACAAATTAAGATGAGAATCAGCAGCTGAAGACCAGACAGGAGAACAATACTCAAAACAAGGTAGAATGAAAGAATTAAAACACTTCTTCAGAATAGATTGATCACTGAAAATCTTAAAAGACTTTCTCAATAAGCCAATTTTTTGTGCAATTGAAGAAGACACAGACCTTAAATGTTTCTCAAAAGTAAATTTGCTGTCGAGAATCACACCTAAAATTTTGAAAGAGTCATACAAATTTAAAGAAACATTATCAATACTGAGATCCGGATGTTGAAGAGCCACCGTCCTTGACCTACTTACAATCATACTTTGAGTTTTGTTAGGATTCAACTTCATACCCCATAATTTGCACCATGCACTAATTTTAGCTAAATCTCTATTAAGGGATTCACCAACCCCAGATCTACCTTCAGGGGATGGCAATGAAGAGTCTTATAGTGATATCATGGCTGGACCACTGTTCAGGAATGATAGTCTTCTAAGCTTTCTCTCAGGATTTGTCTGATCCTGTGTAAAAGATGCTGCTTACATACCTAGTTCTGTCGGGAACAAAGGAGGTCACCTTCCTTCCTCACCAATTGGCCAACCAGTGGACCAACTAGGTCCTGAAACGGAGAGATTCTACAGCTTCAAAATTCACCAGACACTTTAATCAATGAGAGGCTCTGGCTTTGAGGAGCACTCGATAAGCCAGGGAATGTGGAAGGAACTATGGAAAAGTGGAGGAAGTCCTCCATCATGCCGTCACATTTAACAAGCCTGGAACAGCAGAGCCAACTTCAAGGAATAAGGCTAGGATTTCTTTGAAGTCAGCCCTACAGCTCATAAAGCTGAGCATCTTCAACAAAAGCTCCATCTATTAGAAGAAATGAAGATTAGGCAAAATTCTTTTGTCCTGTTAATGTCATCTAAGAATGGGAGCTAGTAGGGAAGAAAATCAATTCATGCAACTGCCACAAGTAGGGGGATGCCTCGCAAGGCAGTTGGCAAGGTGACGGTACACAGGACTGAGGGCTGTACAGTGGAGGTTAGCAATCACGGATGCCGCCCCCCATTCACTGGCTCTCAGACTCCAACGACGCAGTTGTTGTCATACCATTCAAATTATTAGAAAGACCGGATTCTTAAATAGAAAATACAAAGATCATGGAAAAGGGCACACTACAAGGGGTTCTGGACGAATCTCCTGGTTTCTACGGTTGCCTTTTCTTAGTGGGAAAATCGACTTGACGCTGGAGACTGACAATCGACCTCTCTTCCTTGAAGTAGTTTGTACTACAGCAACCACTGTAAGAGGGGCCATCTGGAAGAACAATTATATGCTTTCTCTCGGCTTGAGAGATACATATATCGAGATCGCAGTCCTTCAGTTATCAAAAAAATTCTTCTTGCTTCATCATTAGTTCTATGCTTTGGCCTGTTCATCACTCCCGAGTATTCATTGGAGTTTTCGCACTTGTATCTATTTGGCCACATGCCAACACGATTCGGGTACTGAGGTACTTGTGCAATTAGCTGACCATCTCATTCTCAAACTTCTCTCCTTATGCCACAATCCAGGGATTCGGGTAGGCCTTAATATGGTGAAGTCCAGCCTCAGACCCAAGCAAGGGCTTGAGTATATAGGGGTATTAGTGGACTTGACAAAGGGAAGAGTCTTTTTGTCTAACGATCTAGTCACAAGACTTAGAAGAGTAGCACACCATTTTCTACACTATCAACCTCTACCAGCACATCATTGGCACCAGTTACTGGGTCAGCTATCATCATTAGGGAAATTTGGCCCTCACAACTGTCAAGGAGATGTCTGAATATCTGTGTATATCCTTTGCAGAAGTCTACCAAGCAAAGTGGGCCTTCTTCCTCAATTGCTTTTCTAAAAAGGATACTCCTCAGGTTAGAGCCTCTGCATCTGAAAGTTGATTTGTTCCGTAACCGAAATACAAACCACGCTATTTACATTGGATTTACCTTTTAGCGCAGCTGAAATGACGAGCCAATAGTTTTAACAAGGGGTTAATTACCCTCGCGCTAGTTAGCGGGGGGTAGGGGAAGGGTAGCTTGCTACCCCTCCCCCCCCCCACACACCGGTGACTTGCTTCACTTTCACTTTTGGCTCGGCGGTGAACAGACGTGTCTGTTCATCGTCCTCGTTGACAGCCTTTAATCTTTTTTTTCTGCTTTTTCTTTTCTACTGCTTGTGTGTTGGTTTGAAGTTGACTTTCATTATTATATTATTATATTACAATGCGTACGTGCCCTGGTGTTGCCGGCCGCCCTTGCGGGACCTTTATTTCGGCCTTAGATACGGACCCTCACACCCTTTGCCCTCAGTGTCGGGGCCGACGGTGTGACCAGGAAAACACGTGTTGTGAGTGTAGGGAGTGGTCTGCCTCCCAGTGGGAGAGGTTTGGCCGCCGGCGTAAGAAGTCCAAGAGAGACCGTTCTCCTTCGGGGGTTGCCTTGAAGGAGGAAGGTTCTCGGGATTCTTCTTTCACCGCCCAAACCTCCTCCGAAGCTCCCCCTCGACCAGCTCCTAAGGAGAGTCATCCGAGTGGTAGCGCAGGCCGTAGTTCTGTTTCCCGACCTTGGGTGGGGGGAGAGGGCGTCGCCTCCCATAGCGGGGCAGTTCCCCCTCCTCCTCCGGGGGAGGCCATTGATAACTCCTTGTCTAATGATGATCTCTTACAGATTTGGGCTTCCCTTGGGCTTAAGGGCTTGCCCTCCAGGGTCGCCTTGATTGACCTTGTCTCGTTGGGGGCCGCCGTTAAGCAGTCGCCAGCGGTAGCAGAGGTAGACCCTCTGTCTATCGTCGACGTCGTGGTGGCAGACGCCTCCGACATGGCTGGGCAATCCTCTGCAGGTGCAGTTGAGGATGATGGTGCTGATGGCTCTCCTCCCCCTTCCGTACATCCTTCGAAGGGGGAAGTGAGTCCTACTGGCTCTTCTGCTGTTCAGCTTCCTTCTAAGGGAAGTGCTTTGACTGAGACTCCCCTTCGGAGGACCGATGGTCCTGATGATCTTCCCCGTGGCCGCCTCCGCCGTAAGGCTTACCGTCCGCTGTGTCGCAAGGGCCTCCCTTCCCCTTATAGGGGCGTCAAGAGGCGCCTTTTTGGATCTTCTTCCTCCAAAGGGGACTCTCCTCGTCTTACTCAGCCTACAGCTCCTGCTCCTTTGGACCTCTCTGCAGACCGTTCTCCAACTCCTGCTAGATCTTCACCTTCTGGGGAACTCGTCACCCGACGGGCAATGGTCCCTTCGGGGCAAAGGGATTCTCCTGCTCGTCAATGCTCTCCTGCTCGTCGGCGCTCACCTGTTCGTCAGCGCTCTCCTGATGTTCGCCCTCCTCGTCAGTGCTCTCCTGCTCGTCAGCGCTCTTTTGAGGATCATCGCCCTGTGGTCTCTGACCATCCTGCAGTTCCTGTTGAACTCCCTGCGTGCCATCAGTCTACTGAGCTCTCTCATCCTGTGTCTACGCAACAACGTTCGCGTTCTCCAGCGCGTGTGTCAAAAGCACATGTTCGCCCACGCGCCTGCGATCTTCCTGTTCCTGTTCGTGAACGCGCCACGCCACCTGTTCCTTCACAGGATCTCACGCGTCGCCCTCCTGCTCGCCAGAGATCTCCTGCTCGCCAGCGATCACCTGCTCGCCAGCGTTCACCTGCTTGCCAGCGCGCACAGGCGATTTTAGTATCGCCTATTCATCAGCGTTCTCCTACGCGTCAACGATCACCTTCGCGCCGGCGATCACCTGCTCACCAGCGCGCACAGGCGATTTTAGTATCGCCTATTCATCAGCGTTCTCCTACGCGTCAGCGATCAACTGATTATCGGCGATCTCCGGATCGCCCGCGTGATTTACAACCTGCGCGCCCGCGTTCTCCTACGCTTTGTCGGCCAGAGGTTCTAAAGGGACATGGTTCGCCATCTATTAGCTCGCCATCGTGCGATCACTCACCTGCGCGTGCTGCGCACTATCACTCGCCAACGCGTCACCATGCGACAACGCGCCATTGCCCACCTGCGCGTCAGCGCTCGCCAGCTCACCACCGATCGCCTGTTGATCTACATCGCCAGCGATCTTCCTCGCCTGTTGATCTACATCGCCAGCGATCTTCCTCGCCCACGCTGCCCGGGCAGCGCGTTTCCTCGCCATCGCGCCAACGCTTTCGTCGCCGACTCGGACACGCGCTCATTCACCTGTACACCCTCGCGCCCACTCGCCTGCGCGACCGCTCGCCTGAGCGCCCGCGCGATCATTCGCCTGCGTGCCCGCGCGACCGCTCGCCTGCGCGATCATCCACCTGCACGCCAGCGTGATCGCTCACCCGCGCGACCATCGTTCGCGGCGAATTTTGCAGCCGGTGGTAGCAGCAGGAACGCATGTTCCTAGACAACGCTCAGGATCGCCTCCACCCAAACACAGGATTGTAGTGCAGGACAATGATAATACTGAGGAGAGGTTAGTGCATCATTCTTCCCCACCTTTTCAGGCAGGTACTGTGGTGTCCACTCCAAAGGATCGCCCGATCCCTTTCCCTTTAGCGAGGATTTCGGACTCTGTGTCCTTGGAGCAACAGACTTGGTTTGGTCCCCTGGCGCGGGCGTTAGTAAGGGTTATGAAGCCAGCATTCGCCGACCAGGGTAACAAACCAACGGGTGTGTCTCCTACGCTGAAGAGAAAGAGAGGAGTGGACTTCGTGGTGACTTCCCCCAGGGCGAAGTTGGTTCCCAAGAGGTCTGTCGCGAAGCCCCCTTCTCCTACTCGAGTGCTTTCTCCTTCTCCCGTGGACGAGGCCTTTCCATCCTCGGGTGAGTCCAGTGAAGCGGTAGTCTTCCCCTCGGCACCAAGGGGGGAGACTTCGCTTCATGGAGGAGAATCGTCTCGTGAGGAAGGGGCTCCTCGAACCTCTTTGTTGGGATCCTGTATCCCTCCCAGGAGGGAATCCAAGGACTCCAAGACCATCCCGAAGTCATCTTCGAGGATTCGCCAGGAGCCCACGGCTCCCCAGGGGAACGTCCACGCTTCACCCCAGGAAGAGATCCCTGGGACAGGAGACTTAGCTGCCAGCTCGCAGGGAGGAGATCAGCAGGAATCCGAACATGCCTTCTGGCAGGTCCTAAGCCTGATAAGGCAACTTAACGGGCTTATGGATCCAGTCATCACCCCCCGTGAAGGCAAAGACACTATCTTAGATGAAGTGTTTGACGTTCGGAAGGCCCCTAAGTCCAGTGCGGCTCTGCCCTGGTCTCGGGGTCTGAAGAGTGCCAACGCTCAGCTCGCGATTCTTGCCTCCTCCAGTCGTTCCTCTGCCGGGAACAAGCTCATCCCTCCTCCTCGTCTTCAGCAGAGGAGGTATTTCGAGATTCTGGGTGAGTCCAGCCTCGCTCTTCCTCTCCATCACTCTGTGGAGGAGCTGGCGAAGGGAGTTCCCTTTGAGAAGCTCTCTGCCCGGCAGGTTTCGTTCTCGGCGGCAGAGATCCTTAGCCACGAGAAGGTCGCTAAGTGTGCCATGCAGGCCACTTCGTGGCTGGACTTTTGGCTAGGATCTCTGGGCATCCTATTGTGCTCGGAGGACTTGTCCAAGGAGACCAATAGGAAGGCCCTGGAGACCTTCTTGCTCTCGGGCACCCGCTCCATCGAGTTTTTGGCGCACCAGGTTACCACCCTGTGGGCCAACTCGGTGTTGAAGCGTCGCGATGCTGTGTCCGAGAGATTCCATCCGAAGGTCCCCGCCGTGAATGTGTGTAGGCTCTGACATGCTTCCCTTCTGGGGGAGAACCTGTTTGAGCCTCAAGACATGGAGCGAACGGCTGAGAGGTGGAGGAAATCCAGCACGGACTCCCTCCTCCATAGGGCCCTTACAGCTCGGCCCTATAAGCCTCCAGCTCCGCCGCAACAGCAGCAGCAGCCTCGTAAGGCTCCAAAGCAGGCACCAGCAGTTAAGAAGGTGGTGTCTAAGCCCCAGCCCTTTCCAGCCAAGGTCAAGAGGGGCGGTAAGTCCTCCAGGGGAGGCAAGACTCCTAGGGGTGGCGGCCACGGCCGCAAGCCCTAGGGGTGGCAGTCCCCCTGCGTGTCCACCTGTGGAGGGATGCCTTCAGCTTTGCGTCCGCAGGTGGCAGCAACACGGGGCCGATGCTTGGATGGTCTCAGTGATCGGCCAAGGCTATCGCATCCCGTTCATAACATCTCAACCTCCCCTGACAGCGAATCCAGTGTCGTTGAGCTCCTATGCCACGGGATCGGCAAAGGGGCTGGCCCTTCAGGCCGAAGTCGAGACCATGCTCGAGAAGGGTACTTTCCAGGAGGTCGTCGACGGCTCCCCAGGCTTCTTCAGTCGACTCTTTCTTGTAAAGAAGGCTACTGGAGGCTGGAGACCTGTCATCAACCTCTCAGCTCTGAACGGGTTTGTCAAGCAAACCTGGTTCAGCATGGAGACAGCAGACACGGTCAGACTTGCGGTGAGACCACAAGACTTCATGTGCACACTGGATCTAAAGGACGCGTACTTTCAGATCCCAATCCATCCGTCTTCCAGGAAGTACCTGAGATTTTGCCTAGACGACAAGATCTACCAGTTCAAGGTGCTGTGTTTCGGTCTCTCCACAGCTCCTCATGTGTTCACCAGAGTGTTCACCCTGATTTCATCTTGGGCGCACAGGAACGGCATTCGTCTCCTTCGTTATCTGGACGATTGGCTGATCCTAGCAGACTCGGAGTCGACCCTTCTTCGGCACCGAGACAGGCTTCTGGATCTTTGCCAGGATCTGGGGATCGTGGTAAACCTCGAGAAGTCCTCTCTGCAGCCGTCCCAACGACTGTTTTATCTAGGCATGCTAATAGACACCAATCTCCACAAAGCCTTTCCATCAGACGACCGGATAGCAAGGCTGAGGAGGGTGGCGGAACCCTTCCTCAGGCGAGAAGAACTCCCCGCCCAATCGTGGTTGCGTCTCTTAGGTCACCTATCCTCCCTGGCTCATCTGGTTCCAAACAGCCGCCTCAGGATGAGATCCTTCAATGGCGGCTCAAGTCCCGGTAGAATCAAGGATCCGATTCCCCGGACATTCTGATCCCAATGGGGTCTCTGGAACAGGTCGACGAGAACCTACGAAAGGGAGTGAGTCTTCTCGTCCTTCCCCCGGAATTGACTCTGTTTTCGGATGCGTCAAAAGAAGGGTGGGGGCCGCACGTTCTGAACCAGAGGGCCTCAGGCCTTTGGTCAGAATCAGAAAAGTGCCTACACATCAACCTGCTAGAATTGAAGGCCGTCTTTCTGGCTCTTCAGCAGTTCCAACGGTCCCTGGCGGGTCACTCCGTGGTGGGTCACTCCGTGGTGGTGATGAGCGACAACACCACGGTAGTGGCTTATATCAACAAGCAGGGAGGCACTTTTTCGCAGCAGCTATCCCATCTTGCAGTAGAGACTCTGAGGTGGACCGAAATCCACTTGATAACACTATCAACTCGCTTCATTCCTGGCAAGAGGAATGTGCTCGCCGACAGTCTGAGCAGGGCCTCGCAGATAGTGAGTACCCAGTGGTCTTTGGATCCTCAGATAGCCAACAAAGTCCTGACTTTGTGGGGTTCCCCGACTGTGGACTTGTTCGCGACAGCTTTGAACTTCAAGCTGCCCCTGTACTGCTCCCCAGTCCCGGACCCCAAGGCACTCTGGCAAGATGCTCTCCAGCAACGGTGGGACAACATCGACGTGTACGCCTTCCCACCGTTCTGTCTGATGAGAAGGGTGCTCAACAGGACCAGACTATCGGTCAACTGTTCGATGACTCTGGTAGCTCCGCTATGGCATCACGCGGAATGGTTTCTGGACCTTCTGCAGCTCCCGAGGGAGCTTCCTCCACGATACGAGCTTCTCGGACAACCCCACTCCGGCGTCCCTCACAGGGCCGTAGCCTCGCTTCGGCTTCACGCTTGGAGACTATCCAGCGTCTCCTCGCGGAGAGAGGCTTTTCGCAACAGGTTGCGGAGAGAATGTCTCGGTACCTGCGAAGGTCCTCTGAGGGAGTCTACCAAGCAAAGTGGAGAGTCTTTTGTGGCTGGTGTCGTGGAAGGGGTATCTCTCCACTCGATGCCACTATTCCAGCAATAGCGGACTTCCTCGTTTATCTGCGGGAAGAAATGCACCTTTCTGTCTTGGCAGTGAAAGGCTATCGCTCAGCCTTAAGCTAGGCCTTCAGACTGAAGGGCGTGGATATTTCTTCATCGCTAGAACTCTCTTTACTCATACGTAGCTATGAGCTTACCTGCCCCCAGTCGGAAGTGAGACATCCTCCTTGGAACGTGGTTCGAGTCCTCAGGTCTCTTAAGAGACCTCCCTTCGAACCATTACGCCAGGCCTCCGATCGCCACCTGTCTTGGAAGACGGCTTTCCTACTCGCTTTGGCTTCGGCCAAGCGGGTTAGTGAACTTCATGGTCTCTCGTACGACATCGCCCATTCAAGGGGATGGGGGGAGGTAACGTTCAGGTTCGTCCCTGAGTTTGTTGCCAAGACTCAGAATCCTGGGGTGCCGGATCCTCGCTTCGACTCTTTCAGGATCGCGAGTCTCCGTTCTGTAACAAGCGACCCAGACCAGCTGCTACTATGTCCAGTGAGGTGTCTGAGGCACTACTTGAAGAGAATGGCTGCAGTCCGTCCTCAAGTGCGAGCTTTGTTTGTAAGCACAGGCAGGACTAAGAGGAGGGTCACCAGGAACACCATTTCAGCTTGGATTTGAAGGGTTATCCACCATGCCTTGAATCCTGACCCTCCTCCGTCACGTCACCCTCGGGCCCACAATGTCAGGGGTATTGCTACATCCCTGGCCTTCAAGAGAAACTTCTCTGTGACGCAGGTACTTCAAGCTGGGGTCTGGAAGCGTCAGACGACCTTCACAGCCCACTACCTGCAAGACGTGACCCACAGGAGCCTCGATACGTTTTCTATCGGCCCTGTGGTGGCTGCACAACAGCTGGTCTAACCTCAGGCTCCTTTTTGGACAAGTAGCAGTAGGTTGAGGGCGTTGTTACCCGGTCATAGTCTGCGTGAATGAAAGAGTATGTCTGACCCTTACTTCTTTCTTCATTCTCCCCTCTCTTGGGGAAGCAGCATCCTGGTCCTCGCATAGCTGACCTCGACCTCAGCAGGTAACCCATGCTTCTTTGTGCTCCTAGTATTAAGCTTAATACTGTTGCGTCTCCCATACCCTGACGAGGTGGTATTGGGAACGTCCTATCCTAGAATTCCTATCTGAAGGTCTCAAGGTCAACTTCATTGGACGAGTCACACACTCCTCCACACACTGCTTATGTAGGCCACTTGTTCCTAGCGATGCTAGGAACTTGTGAGGTACAGGGGCTCCCTTTCTCTAGTGCTGCTCACTGAGGGATCGAGCCCCCGGGCAAGCCGAAGTCAGTAAGGCTGGGGACTTTCCACCCTTCCTAAGGGGTAAGTCACCCAATGTAAATAGCGTGGTTTGTATTTCGGTTACGGAACAAATGACAAATTTGAAGATAATTTGTATTTTTCCTAACCATACAAACCTTAGCTATTTACACATATGTGCCCGCCATCCCTGACCCCCAAGTCAAGTCCTACCTCTAAGTGAAAGTGAAGCAAGTCACCGGTGTGTGTGTGGGGGGGGGGGGGGGAGGGGTAGCAAGCTACCCTTCCCCTACCCCCCGCTAACTAGCGCGGGGGTAATTAACCCTCGTTAAAATTAAAACTATTGGCTCGTCATTTCAGCTGCGCTAAAAGGTAAACCCAATGTAAATAGCTAAGGTTTGTATGGTTAGGAAAAATACAAGTTATCTTCGAATTTGTCATTTTCTCGTCTATCTTTACTTGCATACTGTTACTTAACTATCTTGTGAACAAACTCAGTAACCGATCCAGCTGTCACTAAGATACTCCTATATATAAGTCTTGAGGTTTGCATACTCATAGGAAAAATGCAATTTGTTTTTCAAAATTGTGATTTTTAAAATTTCTTCCAGATGTATTCACACATGTAGATATACAGTATTCGCTTTCTTATCGTTTAATTTTTTGTTACAATGTGATCTTTTTCAGGATTTTCTTCATCATATAAAGAAAAATATTATTATATAGAAAAGGTGGGCTTCTATTTATAGGTAAAGTATTAAAGACTAAATGTCTTTGGCAATAAAATCAAGAGAGGGTGATCATTTAATTTGGATAAATCTGTAGTAGGCAAGGAAATGATAGATTTTGCAAATTTGCAATGGGATTGGACACAATGGTTAATAAAAAAAAATTTAATGTAAATTTTTTTCAGAATTTTACTGCAGATTTTGGTTGCATAAACAATGACTCGGTCTTCAGTGGTGAAAAGCAGAATCTTATCAATGAAGTTATATGTCAGCACTTCTTCCGTGAGGGTCTACTAGACATTGCCGAAGAACACATAAAGGTATGTTTTGAATTGCTTCTTTGAAAATCAATTAAGGTTTTAGATATCATATAAGTGTGAGCTAAAACTGTATGCTACTGTGATATATCAGAGAAATCTTTAGATTTAGCAGGATTTAGAAAAGATGTATTTCTGTAACTTCTCTGTTTGATACATATTACCTTACATAGCCTGTTATGTTCAAAATGTGTTGAACCTACTAATTTTTTTTTTTTAAAGAAAAATATGATAATTCAGTTGTGGGGAGATCTCCAAAGATTATCTAGCCTCTCAATGTTTCTATAGTATTAGTATTAAACTTCACTTCCGTAAGTAGGAAGTAGAATTTTGGAAACTGTCTCAGAAGGAAAGAGGTACCTCATTGTAATAGTTACAATATTGAAGATTTATTTTCTCCCATGACCTTGTATTTACAGCCACGCCCCTTCAGCCAGATATGTAGTTTGTCCGCAGTTGTATCAAATATCGTACTGTAGTAGGATGATGATTTAGTAATCTAATAACATTTCTCTTTCAGGTTTAGTTTTAACCATTTTAGATTCCAGTGACAAAATTCACTGTCCACTTGTCAAACTTTCAAATTCTGATGACATAAATTTTCACTTTGATTGTAGAGAATAAAGAAAATTAGTGTAAGCTACTGCTTCCTCTGTATGATATACACAGCTTTTCTTGAAAATGCCCTGACAAAATCAATCTTATGTAATAAGAAATAGCTTGATGATAACCCCAGAACTAAATTGATCCTTCAAAATTGTGATATCTCTTAAGCAGTGATGAAAGTGTCAATGAATTGTTAACGGGATAGTTGGTAATGACAGGTGATGCGAGGAGAAGGACTTTCCACCTGTCTCAAAATACCCACTCTCATTTTTGGCTGGAACTTGTACAGATGTACCATTGTGACTGCTCTCTTGACTGTTTGATCTTTCCTTAAAAGTAATAACTCTCTTTACATTGGTTCAACATGCATTAGTTCTGACTTTACGTCACTTATGCTTAAATATTAATTACAGATATAAGAATGTTGTTACGCCGTTTTATACAATCTTACATCGGTCTTCACTTCAAACAACTATAAATAAAACTTGCATAGAAAAATATTTTATAAGATTAGGCTAGTAGATACATGTAGTATACAAAGCATGAACATAAAATATACAATAAATAATGGAGTACATATGAAGGATAACATAGGCTACCTTTGACAACTTTGTTTACATCTCAAAGCCTTTTAATTAGTACATGTTCAAGTGTGTAACTATATTCAGACCAAACTTGCTGCTGGCTTCATTACTTTGAAAGAAACAGATAGTCCCTGTCCTTCTTGGAGGGAGTCCAACAATGTATTTCCAGACGACGACGCTGCTAAAGACTGCCCTAAGGACACTGTGGCATACCTTACATCTCAAGGGCATCTCATCCACAGGGAACCTCCTGCAAGCCATAGCAACGTCCTCTCCCTTCAGCACTTCATGGATCGTCACAAGTACGGAGTACGAATCTATTACTCTTGGCCAAACCAGCACTTATCAATCTTGTTCAGCTGGAACTTTAGCTCTGTACTCAGCCTCCAGAGAGGAAAACTTCATGTTTATGGTGACTCAAGGGACTTGAAGTGTTTGCACACATTCTGAAAGCGCCTCTTTTGTTTTTCAGGCGTTCAAATATGTGTCTACCCGAGTGTAAAGCTTATGCCTCTAGGAATGACATCTTTGGAATCCGTCCAGGATAAGATTGAGACTACTCTCTCTTATTACTCTCTGAAGATCGTGATTGAGGAGAGTCTTATCTAATGCTCAGGCAAAGGATGAAAACCTGGGACTGCTGTTGGATTGGGAATTTTTCCTTATACTCGTATCATAGAGGTAGCACATCATTTCCCGATCAGTGGGAACTGCTGAATCACTCTTAGTGACAAGGAAGAACTGTTGGTAAGGATAAGTTGGCTCACTCTTCAGACAATTTTCAGCAGGAAAAATAATCAGAAGTAGAGGTGCCAGAGGTCTCATAAAAAGTTGCCAGTTACTCTCTAGTGTGTGCTCTTCTCCTTTGAGAGGGACTGACATATCTCACTCACTGTCTGTTGCCTTAAGGTTTGGTTTGGTAGCTCTGCAGACCAGGTATAAATGACCATTGCTCCTACCTTTTTCATTACTGTCATGACATATGAGGAATATCTTGGCCCTTGGGAAGCTGGTCTCCCTCTTCAAGAGGGAGTATCGGGTCTCTTCCTTTGACTGATTTCTTCTTGGATCAGGCCGGGATCAAACCAGCTCCATAGGCCATGCGAAGGCGAGACATTTCGCCACCTTCCCCATTCTTGCCATGATAGGAAGGGCATTCATGTCTTTAGAGAGCTGCTGCTCTTCATTAGGAGGGAGTAACTGAGGTCACATTCTGACCAATTCCTTTGTGGTCAGTCAAGCAGTAAAATGAGCTTTTGTGACAGCTTTCACTACAGCATTGATTGCAGGTAAGCATTCCCACTTACACCAGTCACTAGCACCATATGCCAAATAAGGGTAGTGTTTATGTTGCCCTAGAAACCACTTCCCTTTCTGGGAGGGAGTAACAAAGATCATCGATAACTGTTTCCCCCAACACTTGGGTATCTTGACAATGAGCTTGCTATGGCAAATACTGTACATCTGATATATAACTGCGGCAGGCAATGCCCCCTCCCTGTGGGATACAAAGGGATGACCCAAAGTTGAGTGGTGTCCTGCTTTGCTAGCTCTCTGGTAGGTTATAAGACTACATTGGGGGCTGTAGAGAATGTTTATCTCCAGCTAGAGCCCTTTTCAGCAGATTTCTTGACTAAATCACTTGCTTTTGCTAAAAAAGCTCCATAGTAGAGTTTGGATTCCTCCTCCTTAAAGATAGAATGACTGGCTTTTCTTGTTCTCCTCTCAAGAGGATGCAACAGCTGTAGGCATTTCATGATGAGCAACTATTCCATTCTCCTTGTAAAGGGGAGGATGGATTGATTTACTAAACATTTCTCTTGGTGTGCCAGGTTTGACATTGTTGTTGTCATCTTTCTGTTAGTGAGATATGTTTTACATGTCCTAGTGCTGGTTTCATTTTAAGCCAGTGTATATACTGGCTGAGGTCCTAAATGCTTCTACATCCCCATGATTGCCTTTAAAGAGGTTGTTGAAGTCACCTTCCTTGCTCCCATACGAGACCAGGAAATGAACACTCACTCATTGGTGGGAGGAAGCTCCCACCAACTAGTGAGTCTTCAAATTTTAAGGGAAGAAAGTTTTCTATACGCACAGGAACAAATAGCAAATTCTAAAATAATTTGTATTTTTCCTTGCTATACAAACCTGAGTTTTTAGATTTAAATTAACCCTTCAATTATCCCTCTAGGTCTGAGGCCTAAGGACAAACGTGGCTATTCTTTGACAGGTGGGTCAGTGGCTTCATACCACCTGTCAATACTAACTACCTTGTTCACAATTCAATGGTAATTCCAGTGCTGCAGAAGAGACATATTCCTATTCTAAAGATGCCTTTTGTAAAACTAGGAAAATTTCTAATTGTTTTAAATAATTTTTTATACTGTATTTCAACAGGAGACTGGCTTAAGTCTACAAGATGAGTCACGCGAACCATATTTTGAGTTAAATAGAATTTTGGCTGCACTAAAGGATAGGAATCTTACTCCAGCACTTCAGTGGGCAGAAGAAAATAGAGATAAGCTAATAGCACAGGTGAGTCAATAATAAAATAGTTTAAACATTAAAATGTAATGTTAATAATGTATTTTCTTTATTTACAGTAGGATTATTTTATTGTGCTTATTTGCTTAGGTTTAGCTACTAGTCTTTATGAATATTACATTCGTAGAATAATAAATGTTTTGACAAAGCTTTCCTGTCAATCTAGTATTATGGTAATTTGATGCTGTTAACATAACATTTATCGCATCAGTCTTATCACATATTTTATAGTAAATGGTTTACCTTTTAATGAAAAGTGCTTCACAGTAGAAGCTAAGCTGTTATACATAGTTATTATTAGTGATGTTCATCATAATGATAGTTGCTTTTTATTATCACCTTCCTTATTATTTCAATGAATCTTACTTGCTAGTCTTCATGCTTTTAACATGTAAGTTACAGGCTTCGCGACCTCCTAATTAAAAAAACACAATTTTTTCCCACTCTCTCCCATTTTCTCAACTTTCCATCCCGTATGATGCCTAGTCATCCTAACGGATGGTGCGACGAGAGAATAATTAACCATATGCTTAGTTATAAACTAGTACTGACTTCATGTAATCTTTGTCATTGACCACGTGCAGACCTGCCTCTCCAGCTGAATTAGTATTTTAAAGGACAGTGTACTAGTAATTTGATATTAGAATTTGAAGATTAAATATGGATATTTGCCCAATTATTTAAAGAAAATATGGCAGAAGAGGTCAAGTTTGTAATACAAGAAATGGCAGGTGGTAAGATTAAACCCCACCCAAATGGCTGTCACAGAATTCATAGTCACTTTAGAATATAGGGGTGTGAGATACTACCGCTAGAGAGTTATTGTGTCCTTTGACTGGCAAGAAAGTACTACATTGAATCCATCTCTGGTAATGGCTAATTTTTCCTTTACCTACACATACACCCTCTTTCCTCATGCACCTGACAACACTTGCGGTAACAGAAAAATTCTGGGGTTAACTACTGTTCTGTAATTGTTCAATAGGTATTATCCACTTCGTAAGGCTAAAGAAGACTTTTAGCTATGGTAAGCATCTCTTCCAGGATGACTACAAAATCAAGCCATTGTTATCTAGTTTTGGGTAGTGCCATAGCCTCTTTACCATGGTCGTCTACTGTCCTGGGTTAAAATTTTCTTGTTTGAGGGTACACTCGTGTACACTGTTCTGTTTTCTTATTTTCTTCCATCACTGGGCTATTTTTTCTGTTGGAGTCTTTGGTCTTGTAGCATCCTGGTTTTCCAACTAGGGTTGTGGCTTAGCTGGTGATAATACTCTACAGTATCCTAATTTTATTGAACTAATGTTTATGATTACTTCAGTTAGCAGATTTGTATATACAGTAATTCCTCCGCTCTCCTGCGAGAGCTGAAATACGGCGAAGTAAAAACTGTACTTGAGAAATTGTTAATGATATTGAGTCTCAGGGTAACTCTGCTGGCTCCCAAGCAGCCACATACCATATAGTATCCAGACCTGCTGATACTCCTATCGAGGTACCAAGAGAGCTACCCCAATGGTAGCTGCACTTGCAGAGGTACCACATCTCAGTGTTATTCCTTGCACTTTACGGCTGGCAACTATCCAGTATCATCTCTGAGTGAAAAGCTTTTTGCAAGGCACTGCACTGAAGAGGGAAAATGTCTAGATATCTGCAAAGATATTCTGCTGCTGTCTAACAAGGAAAATGGGCCATCTTCTGTAATTGGTGTCAAAGGAGGAATACTTCTGACAGAGTATCTCTGCAATTGATTCTGATTTCCTCATCTACCTTAATCGAGAGGAGTTCCTCTTAGTCTCCACGGTGAAAGGATATCGCTCGACTTTAAGCCAGGTTTTCAGAATGAAAGGTTCGGACCTTTTCTCTTCATGGGAATTGTCTATGCTTATGAGGAGTTTTGAACAATTCTGCCCTCCAAGAGAACTCAGACTCCCGTAATGGTACATCACCTGAGTCCTCAGCACTCTCAAGCGGTCCCCTTACAATTCTTTGAGAAAGGTGTCAGGTAGTGATCTGACCCTGAAGAGTGTTTTCTTGCTTGCATTAGCAAAGATAGTAGGAGAGCTGCCTGGCATTTTGTATGTAACAAGTCATTCCAAAGGATTCATTGACAGAACCCAGGGTTTCATGACTGGTGCTTCAAATCATCCATCTTTTCTCTACAGGAAGCGACTTGCGGAGACTGTTCCTTATGACTGGAATGGGGAAGAAGATACCCCAAAAGCAATCAGATCCTCATACCCTGTAACTATGGACAGCATGGACAGTCCATCCAGGGAATGAGGGCACCCTAGCCTTGAGGAAGAGCCTGTCTGTGGTTCAAGTCTTGAGGGTAGGAGTGTGGAAACACCAGACAACCTTCACTGCCCACTATCTATGGTAGTGTATCCACAAATCCTTGAATATCTTTACCCTTGAACCCGTTTTTAGCTACTCGACAAGTTGGGGGAGCAAGTCTGGCTCCCTCACGGGACAAGAAGCATCTCTTCCAAGATAGCTGTTGCTATCATAATGAGAGGTACGAATGTCTGGCCTTTTTGCTCTTCCTTCGTCCCCGCCCTTGAGGTACAGCAATTGTGCCATTATGTGCTGGACCGGACGTTAAAAGCACACGAGTCTCAGTATTAAGTAACTTTACTTTATAACAAAGTATGCATTGAAGTATCTCCCCCATCCTCCTAGATGAGATAGAGGATGAACAGAATGTATGCAAACCCGTTTTCCATGAATGACCACACATTCAGACAACATAACCTTACGGATATACGCTAGGTTCTTTCAATACCACCTATCAATCCCTTGGTAGGGACCAAGCCTAACTCCTGTGACATCTTCATGGCCAGGCTGTTGGGATGTTGGCATGAGTCATCACTTTTGCTTCCTTACAGGACCAAATTTCTTTTGACATTTCCTGGGTTAGTAAACAAGTCATTTTGACTATAGGGACCTTCTCCCTCCTAAAAGTAAGTCTTCTATTAAAGAATGATGGTTTGTGTCGGAAGAAATCACAATTTTTTTATTTTTTCTGTTTATACACACCTGAGTCCTTTAAGTATTGGTTAATGCGTCTCCCGTTGCCCCATTTATTGTAACGACTAGGTGGAGAGGGAGTGTAAAACATATTTTTTTTTTTATTAAATACTGGGAATATAGTGGCATCGATAGTTAAGGCATGATGATTACTAGCATATTGAAATATTAAATTTTATTAAAATTGTATCATTTGACAGTAAAATACTTATATACTTATTTGTTTCCTTGCGAATGCAAACCTTGTGTCTTTTAGAATAAGGAATGTGTTCAGACGAGCTGAAATGGCTGTTGAAATCTTTGATGAGATATTTAGGATGGTGATTGAAGACCTATGGCTTGGAAGATTTTAATGAAAACAATTGTTTTATGGCCATAAAGTCCTTTTTATATAGTTTTGTAACTATCCAGTCCTGCAAGCAATTCTTTTCTTACCTGAGAGCCTATTTATTTTAGGGAAAGATAATTATTTTCGTTTCCGATATAATTCCACCATTTTCTCTAATTTCTGAGGAATAGATTATATAAATTACTAGTACAGTATATGGGATTCTTTAATTAAAGTTTGCTGCACGTCTATTTAATGTATGTTCTTATTTCTTTGTCTACTTGTTTATATATTCACAATTATTTTATGATTATCCTGAAATATGTATAAAGTGTCTAAGACAGTAGCTAAATAGGTTAAGACCATAACTAAATAGGGTTAAATCATGAAATGTGCCAACAAAATAATAGACAGTGGAATATATTATGTTAGCTAGTCTTGCTCATGTGCACATTTGGTACACATAGCCATGTACGTGTGTGTATGGGAAGCAATATTTTTGGATTTGAGGATAGACGCTGAAATCCCTTACATATACATAATGCAAAATCTTTGAAGTCCATTTTCTCAAAATATGAAATTTTTAAAGAAAAATTGTTTTTACTTTTTTAATATACACCAATTTTTATCATTTAGATATGAAAAGATGTGGAATTTACAGTTTACATTTTGTAAATTTGCTTTAAGCAGAAAAAGAAAAGAATTACATATGAAAAACACAATAAAAAATAACACAATACTGTATGTAGATTGATGAAATAATAAAGAATATGCAGTATAAAAATTAAAGTACAAAGAAAACTTTCCAATGTAAAACTGTATAGAATTATCATTCAATTGGTACTTAAATAAGAAATATAAGTTGAGAAAGAGAAAGTAGATAGCATTTAAAGTAAACCCCAAATAATGTTTAACGGAGCCGAGTCGCACACCTTAACAACAGGTGGTGTTTGTGGTAAAGGTAGCCCCACCTATCTTCTTGTCAAAGATTCTTCAATTTTATCTGAAGCCTCGGCAAGTACAGTAGTACTGTTGTGCATTATCCTGGGTTGTTTAATATTTTGCTCATACTTTTTAATTTTAATGGTTTTTATTGACTTTGTGTTCATAATGGAAGAAAGCAGTAATGCAAGTGTAGGTTAGGCACTCCATTGGTTTATGTTTAATTTAGCGATAGTTGTATTCATTTTGCAATTAGGTGCATAATTGTTTGAAGTTATCTTATTTTTCTGATTATGGATCATAGTCTCCCTTAAAAGCATGCATATTCTTTGAGGATCTGGAAGGGTAAGTCTTCTCTGGCATTATTCTTGGAAACTTTTCCTTGAAGACTGCTAAACTTAAGTTATCTAAGGAAGGTCAAGCATTTCTTAGCTTTTACAGGTAGACCCTTGGTCTTTTTGAGGGAGAGGGTAGCTAAGGCTACTTTACCCCAGGTATTCCCAGTGTCGATGACCCTTGTGTTGATCCTTGAAATGCTCCTCGCCAAGGCTTCTTCCCCCATAGTGCATGTCGTCTGGTGCTTGTCCCGTGTGATTAGTTTCAGCATATTCTCCTGTTCCTGTCACTCCTATGTGACTACTCATCCCTGTGATGGCTGATAGGAGGTTGCTGGAATCATCTCCTTCACTCCTGTACTGGACAAGGGAGACTGCCATTTTCTAAAAAAAAAAAAAAAAAAAAAAAAAAAAAAGAATCAGTTACTGTACTTTAGTTCTAGGAGGACTTCCAACCCCCTGATTAGTGAGTTTTGATATTTTAAAGGATGGAAGCTTGGTATATGCATAGGAACAAATGACATATTTTTAAAGTAATTTATATTTCTTATAGCCATACAAACAAGGAGGATTTATAAAAGGTAGAAGTTGCACTGACCAAATTTTCATCTTAAGACATGTACAACAATGCGTAGAATATAGAAATCCCCTTTTGATGGCATTTGTGGACTATGAAAAGCTTTTGATAGTGTGCACTGGCCAATTTTATGGACAGTTCTGCATTATTATGGAATTCCTCATAAATACAGTATGTAAATTTGGTTAAGTCTGTTCATAAGCATAGCAAATACAAAGGTAATGTTAATGGATCTTGTCAAATGAATTTCCAGTGAACAGCGGAGTACTCCAAGGGAGTGTGTAGTCATCTATGTAGCTTATCCTCCTCATGGATTTTGGAATGCATAGAACATTCAGAGATAGTGGAGAAGGATTGGACTGGATTAGTGATAGGAATTTAGCAGACCTAGAGTATGCTGAATATGCTGGTGGGGAAGGATTGGATTGGATTGGATTGGTGATAGGAATTTAGCAGACCTTGTGTATGCTGATGATGATGTCCTTGTTAGCAGAACACCATAGGATTTGTAATGCTCGCCTACCAGAATGCATGAAATATCACACGAGGTGGGGCTGAAGATAAATAGAAGAAAGACAGAGATGATGAGAATGGAGTAGGCAGTTGAAGATGAAATATCTTTAGAAGGAGGAAGGATTAATGAGGTAGAATCATTTTAAGTATTTAG
>NC_090725.1:59100034-59105034 GCF_036898095.1 Palaemon carinicauda | reverse complement strand
CTACATTCTGTCTAATCCAATGTACAGTACATTCTTATGTAAAGGGCGAACCCCAACATTTCTTGATGCTGCTACACTTTAATTATAGATATTTTACCACCTATTTATAATCTTTATTTATAATAACATCTTTAGCAAAAGCTCTTCAATATCACTTTCAGGATTAAATGCGTTTATGATCGACGATGAAACGTAAAAAAAATGTTTTCCTTTTAAGGAGGCTTTTTTCTAGGAAAAAAAAAACTCGAAACAAAATTGCTCATATTTCATTTATTTTGATTTTCTAAGGATAAATAAAACAACATTAATTATAACATTATTATTACATAGTACCTGGTAATATATCTTTTGCCGCAAAAGTTAACCTATAGACAGATGTTAAAATTGGTTAGCGAGTTCGTTATGATCGGCGATGGAACGTACTAAACAAAGTAATGGGTTTGGTTGTAGTGACATGTTTGGCAGTAGCATGATATAAAAGTCTTTATTTAATTTAATTTTTGGTTTCAAAAGTACTATATAAAAGAATTTCAAACAATTTAGATGAAACGGAGCACAACGCACTACTACTGGATGATAGCGGTAGTCTTGCACACGAAAGCAACGAAGGTGTTCCCATGACGATGCTGTTCTGTTGATTTTTTTTTTGGAAACTTTTCAATATTTCAAATGGCACTGTTGATTTTGATGGTTTTTAATTTAAAGTTTAATGAATAACGATTTTTCACCATAATCACAACGTAAGTATAAAAATTAATTAGTACAAATATGGAATATTATACATATAGGTGTTGGACAGTTAGGCTAGCCTAGCGACAAGTTCACACAACAGATGGGCAAACCTTAACATTTTTCATCCAAAACTAGTCTTAAAATGTTTGAACATAAATCTTTCTCTCATTCTCCCCCCCCCCCTTCTCAGACATCGGGGAACCATCACCCCCCCCCCCCCCAATACAATTAAGAAAACAATAGATTTCCTACGCTTCGCGGTGCTTGACTCGCGGATTTAGAATGCTCCTCGCAGATACAGGAAATTTAATTTTTAAAAACTATCGATCGCGTAATTGAGGAATCGCGTAATTAGAACACGTGTAATTCGGGACCCTACTGTATATATATATATATATATATATATATATATATATATATATATATATATATATATATATATATATATATATATATATATACAATATATATATATATATATATATATATATATATATATATATATATATATATATATATATATATATTTACATATAAATATATATATATATATATATATATATATATATATATATATATATATATATATATATATATATATATTTACATATATATTTACATATATATTTTGTATATTTCACTCACAATTCTAATGAAATATATATTTTCTCTTCATTAGTGTTAATGCAGGCTGTACAGCACTCCCTATCCTTCTTAATATCAAGCAAGTAATGCAGCAACGACAAGTCCCAAATATATGGAACACTAAGGAAGAATTGCCTGTAAGTTTCGATTTAATTTTAGTGTTTATTGGATATTTTCGGAACAATTTTAAGGCTATATGTACTAAAATTTCTTTGCTATTTTTTTTTTCTGTTTCTTGAACAATTGGTTACTGTACTGTTGCTTCAGAATTTCTGGCATCTAAACAAATGTATCACTGCCACAATGGAGAAAGTTATTAATAATAAAAATTCTATAAAATCTAGAATTATTGAGAATCTTTAAGCATTACTTCACATTAAATTGAAATCATTAAAATAAAAGTAAAATCCTGTTTTACTTTGACTTATGATCTATGATAAAATGGTAATTTATTTTATTTGCATTTTGGTCTTCTTGAATGGAGTAATTCATACTTCTGTTTATCCCTTTTTTTTCTAGATTGAGATAGACCTAGGCCCATCTTCACGATATCACTCTATATTTGCGTGCCCTATTCTACGTCAGCAATCAACGGAAAGCAACCCTCCCATGCGTCTAATCTGTGGACATGTTATATCTCGAGATGCTCTAAACAAGCTAACTACCAGTGCTAAGTATGTTTTTCTTCAACTTTTTTATACAATTATATTATTTGCTCTTACTATTATTGTTATTTTTATTACTAGCTAAGCTACAAACCTAGTTGGAAAAGGATGCCATAAACTCAAGGGCTCCAACAGGGAAAAATAGCATAGTGAGGAAAACAATTAATAAACTACAAGAGAAGTAATGAACTATTAAAATAAAACATTTTTAAGAAAATTAACATTAAAATAGATCTTTCATATATTAACTATAAACACTTAAAAAAAAAAGAGGAAACAAAATAAAATAGTGAGCCTGAGTGCACCCTCAAGCAAGAGAACTCTACTCCAAGACACTGGAAGACCATGGTACAGAGGCCATGGCATTATCCAAGACTAGAGAACAATGGTTTGATTTTGTAGTGTCCTTCTCCTAGAAGAGTGGCTTATCATAGCTAAAGTCTCTTTTACCTTTGTCAAGAGAAAAGTAGCCACAGAACAATTACGGAGCTGCATTTAACCCTTTAGGGGAAGAAGAATTGTGTTTGGTAATCTCACTGTTGTCAGGTGTATGAGGACAAGAGAAAGTGGAGAGAATAGGCCAAGCTATTTGGTGAATGTGTAAGCAAAGGAAAACTGAGCCCTAACTGGAGAGGGAGGTCCAATATATTATTGACTGGCCAGTTAAAGGATCCAATAACTGTCTAGTGGTAGTATCTCAATGGGTATCTGGTACCTTGGCCACCATACTACCTATTCACAAATTAAATGTTTATGACTTGCAGATCTAGACTTCAAAATTAGTTTATTGTTATTAAATTCAACTATTGCATTATATGCTAGATCCAGTAACTACAGTAGCTACGCTGATCATAGGTTTCATTGACAGTATATGGTGGTCATGTTCCAAACTGTGGTTACCTTTAGTTTTATATATTTTCAGGAAAGCCAGTGTTTTTCTTTATCAGCAGCTTTTGTGTATCACAATCTTTCTCTAATAGAGCTGTCAGTATTCTTATTAATTTGTTAATGGAGACTAGGGTATTTACCAATTTTTATCTCCCCCATGCAGTTATAGTGGCCATTGGCCTAAACTTCATAAATCCAATCCAATCATGTAATCATAGCTTGCAGGTTTCAGTTAGGTTATATTTATACTTAGATAAATAGGCAAACTTTAATTGTTGATACATTAGGAAGACAATGAGAAATAGCCTACTTGAGCCTGGACTTCAGGATTCCTTAATATGTATATAGTACTTAGCTATAGCTTAAAACTGTATCATATACAAATCCTTTGAACAAGTATGAACCTTCTGGATTTGCTTTCAGTCATATTGAGACATTCTATATCTACAACAAGGAAGGGAAAGCAATGAGTTTTAACCCACTGGACTCCTTATTGTGCATTTTAAAACATGAATCAAAATTAATTTCAAGGCCCTTCCAACCGTTGTTGTGCGTAAGGTTTCTGGATATACATGTACTGAAGATATTTGGATAGAGTGCAGTTAATCAAGTTTGCAAATATTCTATCTTGTAGACTTAGACTTCTTTAATTCCACTATTGGAAGTTATTCCAACACTTAATACAAACCCTTTTGGTCTTTAATATAAATATATATATCGTCTAAAGCTGAAAACTAGCCATAAAACTTTTAACTAGGTATAACAGCCCACTGCTGGTTAGCAGGTATTTGGACCAGCCATCCCGCTGTCACATACACACATACCCACACACATCGGTGATATGATGTCACATTTTATTTTGGCTTGGCAGAGAGCTGACGTAATGTCACTCTATCCCATTAACCCTCAATCCTTTTGAATAACCGGCTGTAATTCTGTATTTTCTTTCTCTTTCCAAGATTGCTTGTGTATTGTGAGATTCCCTTATGATGTGGGTTTGTTCTGGCATGGAAGGGCACCCTTGTGTGTCACGGAAATGGATCCCCATGTCATTTGTCCTGCGTGCAGAGGCCATCTTTATTCGCATGAGTCTCATTGTGATGAGTGTAGGAAGTGGCCATCCATCCTCCCAGTGAGTGCGGTTTGGTAGGCGATGGAAGAAAAAGTCTAAAATGAATTCTTCTCCTTCGGGGTCTTCCTTGAAGGAGAAGTAGTCCTTACTTCTTACCTGGCGTCTCGTTCCCTCCCTGTTTACTCTGGGCAATTGGTCTCCTCCAGAGGATGATTGAGTTAAATTGGTGGCCTTGTGAGCCCCGGAAAACCCTTAGGTTCAGAGGACTCCGCTGCTCCCCCTAGTGAAATGGCGCTGCCCACAGTTTTAGGGGAGTCTCTTGCTGCTGACATTGTACCTACACCAGCTTTGGCCTTCTTTTGGGATCTTGGATTTCCCTTCTAAGGAATGGCTTTTGGAGGTTCTACAGCAGGAGCTCACACCTGCCTCCTCAGGAGTTGACTACTGTCTTCCTCCTCGAGAGTCTGCTGTAGGTGGCCCGCCACAGCTTCTCATGACCTTATCTGCAGCTATCTTCACTCACCCTTTTTTCGTCTGCTTCGGCATACAAACGAGAGCGGTTGCAATTGCAGACTAATAGGTTTGCCAGGGCACTAGCCACCTGTTGAAATACTACCCCTAGAGAGTTATTGGGTCTTTTGACTGGCCAGACAGTACTACATAGGATCCCATCTTTGGTCATGTCTTATTTTCCTTTGCTTACACACATACAAATCGTCTGGCCTATTTTTTTGACATTCTCCTTTTTCCTCATACGCTTGACAACAGTGAGATTACCAAACAGTTCTCTTCTCAAGGGGTTAGCTGTTGCACTACAATTGTTCAGTGGCTATTTGCCTCTTGGTAAGTGTAGATGATAATCTTTAGCTATGGTAAGCAACTATTTTAGGACACTCCAAAATCAAATCATTGTTCTCTATTTATGGGTATTGCCATAGCCTCTGTACTATGGTCTTCCACTGCCTTGAGGTAGAGTTTTTTTGCTAGAGCATACTCTC
>NC_090725.1:59087534-59092534 GCF_036898095.1 Palaemon carinicauda | reverse complement strand
TACCCTCTGTTGCACCAACTGACTATGAAGTGTGCAAGGATTTGGACCAGCAGAAGTTGTGACCTTTCCTGGGAATTGATGGTATACCATCTATGGAGAAGCTTCTGAGGTTTTTTGCTGATGCCAGGACCTCGATGACTTCCCTTGCTGTGCCCACCTTGTATGCTCATCCCCCTGCAGGAAAGGCGTTAGACATAACTATCATCAGCAAGTTGTCACCTGTCGTTGGAGAAGATCCCGTGTCCTCTCCTGCCACAGTATCATTGCGAGCCTTGAAATCCTTGTTGACTGAAGCCTGATAAGGTAGAGAAACTGTGGATGCACCTTCTTCTTCTTCCCCCCCCCCCCCCCCCCCCCCAAATCCTGCATCTTCAACATCTCCGTCAGGTGCGGAACCTTCAGATATACCAAAGAAGACGTCACCAATAAAGAAGACCCTTAACTTTGACCGACCAATCCTTGCTTATGCAAGAGAGGATTTAGTGCAGTAGTGAATACTATCCTAGCTTCGAAAGGTGTATCCGTATTTTGTGCAGGTGTTCATATGCCGGCTACCAGTGCTCGGTTTTGTACAGGAATGGGTATGTACACCGATGCTCTGGATGAAGGGAACTCCCCTCTTCCCGTTCCTTCTGAAAGTTCCAGAGATACATCAAGATTATCTCCTAGGAAGACAATAGACAAGCATAAGGTCAATTGTGGTGGATAGTATGATTTACGAGCTCTTCCTATGACTTCAATATCTGTCCCTTGCTAACTAGTCCCATGAGGATGGATTGCAATGAGACTGCTCTCCACGTGCTTGATCTCCTGCACCAGGTGTCCTCTCGCCTGGTCTCCTGCACCAGGTCTTCACTCTCCCGGTCTCCATGTGCTCACTCTTCACACGAACCATCACTGCGTAATAGGACTCCTCTCACGGTTATTCTTCCAGAAGCTATGATGTTGAGTCTTAGGGCACGTATCACTTGCTTCTTCACTATGTTCTAGGTTGACATATAGGGATCTTCCAATGTACAGAGATCATTCCTTGCCCTGAAATCTTTGTACGTGCCAAGACCGGTCCATGTCACAAGATCTGCCCACCTGCTGAGACTGTTTACCGACTTGAGACATTTCAATGCTCTGAAAATTTCCTATACGCCGAGACCTTCAAACGCGTTTATATGATAAGTCGAGACGTCGCATCTTATGTCTGCGATCATAAGGAATGCTTCTCACCACCCAGTAACAGGGTTTTACATGACACACCACAGTGCCACACTCTCCCATTCACTCTTCAGAGACTAAAGATGCTTCGTTAGCCTCTGAAGGTATGAGGGCTAAGGGCGCCTCGGCCCCGAGGAGTCAGGTCTTATATCAGCTGACCCTTTTTCTTCACAGTATCATCCTGGTGCCATTTTTGGTTCAGTGTGCGAATGCACCAAGAAACATTCTACACATCAAGATGACCTCTTTTGTGAGAGAGGGCATGTATTTATTGATGCAAAATGAAATAGGTAAATGTTGATTAAACTGAGCTTCTGGAGAAGAAGCAATATGAACAGCAAGGGAGATTCATAGAAAAATTAATTGAAATATAAAAAGTATAAAACCTATCTGCCTTTAGAAACCTGCGATATTTATTTACGTTAAGTAAATATATAAATCTGCGATGCACTGAAGTTTGCTTTTGCTTTCTACAATGGATGTTCCTGAAATGTGAAATTGTTTGGATATTCCAAGCAATATAGCTACGGCTTATTAGAGCTTTATTGGTGTGGCATTTTTCTGCTATACTTTACACCTCTATCCACTTTGTGCAAATTCCTTTTATGAGTCATGTTGGTGCTCCCTGTCTCCTCCTCACCTGAAGAGACTTCCTCCCTCTTAAGCTGCTGTATCTTCTCAGTGGTCAGCTCTTCCTTGTGCCCATCCAATAAGTCCTCCACATTATCCTTATAGGATTCCAGGCCCTTGGACCTGCTGAGAGAGATTATACCTTCCATAACAGACAGCCTCAAAGTTCTTTCATTAACATCTTTTTGCTAAATTCTCCTCCAAGCAGAATGCATGGTCTTATAGGAAACTTCCTATAAGAAGTTGGGAAGCTCTTTTTCAGAACTCTCTTATGGTTAATTCTATCAGAGGTCATTTCAAAGTATAGAGTTTTTTTAAAATTACAAATGACCAGCTGGTCCATGAGCTGAACGAAAGGAGTTGTTTGAAGAGCATTGTCCATAACAAGGGCTTTTAGAAGCAGTTGGTTCTCTTGTAAATATTCTTTTACACTTGATCCAAACTCTCTGGTCAGCAAACCTTGATGTTTGGCCTCCACATGACAGGTAACTGGGTTTCTTATACATTGATTTTTTAGAATTATCGAGATCAGAATTAGATTACTTTGTTTTTCAGGCCAAATTTTTGGGTCTTCTTGCATTTTTTTATCAAACATTGGTTGAGAAATTTCAAGTTGAAAATTAAAGCAAATGCTCTTAACATTAGCTCATAATTTCACACAGTAGGATCTGCCCATATGGCATCAGCTTCCCCTTTTGACTTTCTGCTGGTCCATTTAGTTTTATACTTTATACATACAGTATCTAATAAGATGTTGCTTATATCACTACTCTCAGTGTTCTGTGTAAGCTCTTAAATTTTTTGTCGCTTGCATGTGTTTAATTAAAAGATGGCGTTATTGACTATTTATGTTTTTTGAAATATGGTTTTTGCATTTTATATTATCTTTTTTTTCCAGGCTAAAATGTCCATATTGTCCAGTTGAACAGAATCCTGCAGATGCTATTCAGATCTTCTTTTAATTATTGCTCTATAAACGTCTTAGTAATGTGGATTGTTTGTATGTACAGCAAATATCTTGGAGTGAGGTGTGAGTCCTTATTTGTTTACTGCCAGTTATAGGGTAAAATATGGTTTGAACTAGTGTTTTTATGTGATCGAAGAGCCTTGACTGTTTCCATAGCATTCATTGAATTTTCCCTGCAATCTTAGAAATTTGGATAGTTATAATATTTAGACATAACTTATTGTTGAAATATGAGTCTTTCCTTTTAAAACAAACTAGTATATCATCTAGAATGAAAATATCCTCAGATTGAGTATTTCTTTGTTTGATAATGGTCCCTTTTTGTAAGATGTATTTAGATATGTTAAAGGTTGTTTATCAATTTGTTTTCAATCCTTGTGAAGGACTTTTATGATGAAATATTCTTTTTGGCAGCTAAGCTAAAAAATTTAGTAATTGATTTAGTTTTCTACTAGTTGAATTCAAAAGACAGGAGAGAGATTTTTTTTCAGTAGCCTATTTATGGCTTTCATTTATTCTTACCATCATACTAAATGTTTTCACAAAGTTAGCTATCATGGGAAATTAATGAAAGGGAACAATTAGTCCTTTGGGTCATTATTAAGCATTTTTGTTTTATGTATTTTATTATGTATACTTGGGTTTTTAAAATCATGCACTTCACTTAGGGAGCATAATGTTATTACTACTGTAGTATCTAGATAAATGGTAGGGAATGGTTAAATAAATTACAATTTATATTTATTTAGGCAATTACAGTTTTTCTAGAATGCATTTAACACCTTAGATAGTTAAGAATTGTTACGATCAGAACTGTTGATGAGTTCTGAGATATTTGACCTCAATTTGGTCTTTGTCATGTCATACTGAAACAGACTTACTTTAGGCTGTGGTGTTGTGTATGGCACTCACTAAGGTTATAATGATTTCACTGCCCTGAGAATTCATTTGCATTGGCACTTTGGTGTCACAGTATTTCTATTCATTTCACAGAGAACCTGTCCAAGAAGAGTGTGTGAGACTATAACTTGTAGTGTAGTTATTTATTTTATGATGATAGTAACAACATTGTTAATGTTAATCATAATGTTATAAATAGTTGTATTGATAAAAATTATAATTATTTTATATAAAGACTTATGTATGATTATTTGTGTTTCCAAGCAAATGAATGTTTGAGCCAATGCAATGGTTTTGAGTGCTCCAATGACACATTGATATTAAAGATAAACATTTTGAGAATTCTTAATTGAAATCTTGTGATTTGTAGTCATATATAAATTTTTACTGTAGAGAATACATTTTGACGTAAGGAGTTGTAGGAAAGCGCATTTCCTAGCCACTGCTTTATTTTTTTTCCAAGAACTTGCACGTGGGTAGAGGACACAACCGTACTCAAGCTACTTTTTCTTTGATCCATAATCTTATCTTGCATGGTGATATTTGTAAAGGAAAGTCTTTTATAGTTTGATATGCTTCATTATTGTGCTATGTATGAAAAGTTTGTAAGTCCTTAAAATTATACTGTATTAATGTTTTTAAGAGTGGTTTTCTTTTCCATAGACAAGACAGCTATAAGATTTAACATGTTTGAACTTCAGAAGTTGAAGTTGAGGTTCATTCCACGATTGCCTTGACATACGATTGTTCCAACATCCGAAGTAAAATTCGATCAAATTTTCGTCTCGAGACCCGAAGTAATGCTCCAACATCCGACATAGATCTTGTTTACACCGGTAGACGGCAGCACGTTGGAGGGACGCCACTGAGCGTCGAGTCGGTCAGTTCTCTGTTCTCTGGCACATCGTGTGGTTGTTCTCTGTTCGGTCTGTTATTAACAGTGCTTATTATCTTCCTTTTCTCACGTTTCCTTTTTGATTTTACGTATAATCATGGGTCCTAACAAGCTTAGTTTCGGTACAGGTATTAGTAGTGGTGAGAAAAGAAAGAAGGCAATGCTTTCATTAGAATTGAAGCAAGAAATTATAGAAAAACATGTGCGCGGTGTGCATGTTAGTGATCTGGCTAAACAATATAGCCGGAATAGGTCTATGATCTCGATGATCATCAAACAGAAGGAAGCCATTAAAGCAGTCAAACCCTCGAAGGGGATCAAAGTGAAGCAAAGAGAACTAAGATTGAGAGAAAGAGAGATGTTTATTGTCAAGCATGCAATAAAACAAGCTGAATAAGT
>NC_090725.1:59067534-59080034 GCF_036898095.1 Palaemon carinicauda | reverse complement strand
AACTTCACATCAAATGTATGGGGGTTACCATCCACACATGTAGTTTCTAAGCTAATGATATATGGAAAGCAAACTTCCTTGTCAATTTCGAATATATCAAGGTAAATGCTGTTTTGGTCCAAGTCACTAGGTGCAAGGCTATTTTTTGGCTATATCTTAACATTTTGGCCAAACAATTTTATTTTCCCAAAATTAGCATTTTTGGGCTCAAGCCATGGCGTCCTGATGGAAGGTTCCTTTTTGGTAGCTTCCTTGGGTATATTAACTACTAGGATATTCCCAGAGAATTAAACCACAGGTTATCACAGAATTCTTACTTCTGGAGCGAGTATCCTAAAGGTTTCCCTTTAAGACATCGTATATCAACAGGGGACGCATGTATTAACATGCCACATAGCTATCTGCACCTCATATAGAGTTAACACTTCGATATAGAGGGGCGGAGAATAACTGGGGAGCCGTTCCACAGCTACACTCGTCCGTGGCTACTTTTGGTTCTCGAAATGTAAACAAACGGGCGCCATTGCTAAATGACATCACGTCCGTCCTCATCCTTCTTTTAGTAGCTTGCCTTGCTAAGACGGATTTCCCCTTTTGCTTTTTTATCGGCTTGCATCTTCGTAATGTCGCTACCTTCAGCCTCGCCTTCTTCTGGAAAGTTGAGTACCAGGTCCCAGTATTGTTTAAATAAGCTCTGACCGTAAAGTAACTTATACTTTTCGAGATATTTCATGTTTTCTGGCGGAGCTGTGCTGCTACCTGACGCCATTTTATGGCGTCGCTGTTCCCTTGCATGCCTTATTTAGCTAGCCTGAACAGCTTATTCCGGCCTATTAACTAATTGATACTGTTAGTTATTTAGTCTTCATAGCTAGGAACTTTATATATCATGTTTTGACGCTCTTTTATTCGGTCATCGCCTGACCCCATACTAGATTGCTAGCTTAGCCCCTAGGCCAGATTGCCTAGCACCAGTGTTCATGCATGATGTATTCCAGTGATCCTAAGTTAAGTTATGAAGATAGCGGCATTATTTATTATACTGTTTACTGTGATGCAAGTGTTTTTCGCCTCCAGGGACCATATAGGGAATCGGTTTGATAGTGTGCCTTTCTAACCTAACCTAAATGTAGGACCCCTATATGCTCCCTTCACCCCCTGCCTTCGGGCATTCCCTCTGTGTGGCCATGCTCCCCCTGCTATGTAGGGGGATCAAGTCCGTATCAGAGTATTTATCGCTTCTCTGTCCTCCCTAAGGGAATGATCCCCCCTTAGGGTTGCGTCCGAGAAAGAGGAACGGCCTGTCCTTCCTCAGTTGCTGTGGTTAGGTTACTTAACCTTCCATGCAACTTGCGATGTGTCTTTCAGCCTACCTAGCTTGGGGTTTAACAACCCATATCTAGGTTAGGCCTCGGGGGGGGGTGGGGGGGGGGCTAGTTCTGTACTATTTAGTTTGAGACGGTACCCATGCACCGTTCTCATTCAGGTTACCTACCCTAGGCTAGGGAGCGTCTTCCCTTCCTTGGAGGCCGTTTTTGTACAGAGCCTCCCCTATGGAAGACCCCTCTTCTTCTCCTTCCCCACCTATCCCTTGGTATGGTCTAGCCTATACATAGGCTAGCCTATACACATCTGTCCCTAGTCCTACAACTCCTCCTTCGGGTGGAGTGATAGGGCTATCTTGAACTCCTGTTGGCAGGCCGCTCTGGTACATATACCCTTCATAGCGTCCTATGGGGTTAGCCACTGGAAGCGATTTGTCCGCAGGGGTTCCCCCTCTCTTGGGTGTACCCTAACCCTCCCTTGGGTTACTCTGGCACCCGGCCGACTGCCGGCCCCCTGCCATTGGGTGATAGGACCCACTCCTATCATGGGTACACTCACTCAGGTGGGATGCCAGAGGGGTTCGTGTTCTTACCCCTCCAATCCCTCCTTCTGTCTCTCTACCTATCCTGGTGCCGGTCCCTTGCCGCCTCTACTGCCGGCGATACCGCCCCTCTCGGTGACACATTCTTGAGATACCCTCCCTCCCCTAGTCGACCGCCTTCCGCTGGCGTATAGCCGATGGCCCACCCTTACACTACCTAGCTAAGGTTGTCCGTCTTTCGGGCCGGCCTCCGGCGTGCCGGCATTGATTGCCGGCGGTCTGGGTATACCATACCTTCCTACCTTATCTTATGAAGTAGTCACCAAGCCAGCCGCCGCCTCCTGCCGACGTGCCGCCGCTGTGCCGCCAAGCTGGCATTATACCTGAATTCTCTATGTGTTTTCCCTAATGCCATAAACCCTGCTGGAGTGGCCTCCGGCGTGCCGCCGGTCTGCCGACGCCCTCTGGAGGCACCAAGGGACTTGCACCCCTTCTACCAGCTATCAACTACATGCTGATAGCCCTACACTGCAACCAGATAGCTTGGCTACTCCGATGGATAGGTATTGTCTTACCGTTCTATTAACGGCCGTGCTGTCTTCTTGCATATCACAATTTTCCAGCATACTGTGTGTGTCTTAGCGCAGCTGGTTGCCGGAACCCGATCTCATATGGGGTCTTCTACTACCCCCCTTTTACTATAAAGGTCTGAGTGGTCTCAGTCCTTGATATACATCGCAGGCAATCTCTGCTAGAATTATCTTCTGCCTTCTTTGGCGATCCATGAAGATTTCCGCTTTGTGTCCAAGGTCACAAACGAAATTGCCTACTGATAAGGTTACGGTAACCAGCTGGGCGGGATGCACAAGTATGTGTCTATCTACTTCCTTTCCCGCTCCACTCTTTAACATTACAATTTTATAAATTAATTAATGTTAAGTTAAAGTTTAACTACTTAAAATTTAACTTTAGGGTAATGTAAGTCACTCTTATGACTTCCGTATACTCATGTTCTCTTTCTTTTACAGGAGGAGTACATCAAATGTGACCACAACTTCTGTGGAGTGAAGCGCCCGCACTTCTACGGGCACACGGCGTGTCGAACCCACGCCCCCTGCGCCAATAAGAAAGGCGAACTGAAATTCTGGGACCCGCAGCACTGTACAGTCTGCAAGAGTCGTCTGGTCGAAGCGTTTGACGATAATCCTTCAGCGGAGGTAAGGGACACTGCTCGAGAGAAGCTACGCAAGTGGGTGCGTGGCTTCCAGAAGAACGCCACCGGACCGTATCTCGCCACTGAAGATTTGAGGGCCTTGCTTTTCCCGAAGGCATCACCAGACTCAGTGGTCCCTAAAGATCAGATTCCCACCGTCCAGATAGTGGTGGAACCAGATGTGGTCATGGCTCAGTCCATGCATGAGTGCTGTTTAGACTCCGACAACGTGGAACGTATGTCGGAAGTGTCGGAGAACACGGAGAGGAACCTCATTGCCGATGAACTAGACTATGAGGAAGATCAGGTGGAATATCCTGAGTCGGAGCAGGAGATCGCTCCAACATCCACCCCTACACCAACTCCTACACTGACGAATGTATCACTCCGTTCTACATCCGCTACCCCGGATCCTACCCCATCCAACACTCAGGAGATCTTCAAGATGCTTGAAGCTCTCATGGATAAGAAACTTCGCGAGACGCATGAGTTCTTCAGGTCCAACCTCTGAAGTTCGAAGCAACCGAAAAGGATTTCGGTTAAGGACCTCCCTGCATGCTCGGATACTAACCCATGGAGGTATGCCGAGCACATGCCGATCACCACGGGCAAGATCTTTATTAGCGAAAAGGTCGGCTCAATCGCGCTGGAAGAAGTGGAATTCTTCCCAAACTTTGAGGCTTACCCGGACTGTTACGTCCGACTTAGGTCTGAACCTGCCTCTAAAGAAGAGACCGAACCAAAGGAGGTTATCATGTTCGATCTCCCGAAGGCCCAGGCTATGTTAGCCAACACGGTGAAAAGTAGGGGCTTCACCTGCTCTAAACTACCGGCGCTTAGCAAAAAGCACCCGACCTACGTCGCACCAGACGATGCGACCTTCCCCTTTCTGGAAAAGGCCTTCACTGCGGTGCATAAGGCAGTGGAAGAAGGGAAACCTTGCCCTGCACTGGAGGAGTGCAGACCCTTCTCCCTGACCACTCCCCCTGATGTTAGACACTGGAAAGACGTCCAGTCAACCTTTGTAGTGGGGAAACTAGAGCCTGACGTCGCTGGTCGTCAGTTTAACGAGGACCTCCCGAAACTTAACGATCATCTCCTTCGTCGGGAACATGATGCGAAGGAAAGGCTCGCCGCATCTATGTCCCTCCAAGTACAGCTCGAAGTCATGGCCGGTGACACTAGGGTCCCTGACTACTACATGGTCCTCGCCAAGACACACCTGGCGACAGTAGTAAAGGATCTGTACAGCTTCACGAAGGCTCGTAGAGCCTGTCGTGAATTCGTGTTCTCAAGTGCTACAGTGAGACACGAACCCCGGAGGCTGATTTCCTCCAACATCTGGGGTAAACACCTCTTTCCCTCCTCCCTAGTGAAAGAGATCACCGACAAGGCCGCCACGGAGAACAGGAACCTTCTCCATAAATGGGGCATGTCGAAGAAAAGGAAATCCTCTCAGGACGACGGCCCTCAACCTAAGAGGAAACCCACAAAGCCGAAACCCCAGCAACGTCAACAGAGACGGCAGTTTCCGGGATCCGCTACTCCCCAAGTGGCAGCTCAGCCACAACAGACCTTTCAATTGGTCACCCAACCGGTCTTGTCACAGTCGCCGGTCTTCACCCCTGCATTTGAGCAGCAGTCAACTACCTTTCGTCCCAAAGGTAGAGGCTCAAACAGAGGTGCGGGCAGAGATGCATCTAGCCGTCCCTCCAGAGGCAGAGGAGAAAAGGGAGCTAGTGAAAGAGATCACCGACAAGGCCGCCACGGAGAACAGGAACCTTCTCCATAAATGGGGCATGTCGAAGAAAAGGAAATCCTCTCAGGACGACGGCCCTCAACCTAAGAGGAAACCCACAAAGCCGAAACCCCAGCAACGTCAACAGAGACGGCAGTTTCCGGGATCCGCTACTCCCCAAGTGGCAGTTCAGCCACAACAGACCTTTCAATTGGTCACCCAACCGGTCTTGTCACAGTCGCCGGTCTTCACCCCTGCATTTGAGCAGCAGTCAACTACCTTTCGTCCCAAAGGTAGAGGCTCAAACAGAGGTGCGGGCAGAGATGCATCTCGCCGTCCCTCCAGAGGCAGAGGAGGAAAGGGAGCTAGCGGCCGAGGTAGTAAGCCCTCGGGAAGCCAGAGGCAATGAAGTGCTTCCGGTGGGAGGAAGACTCCGCCAATTCCAGGATCGTTGGACCTTCGATCCCTGGGCACACATCATCGTCAAGAAGGGTCTAGGCTGGAGCTGGACTCAACCACCCCCAACCTTCCAGCAATTCTTCCAACGGTCAACCCCCCTTCTGGAAGAATATGTCCTAGAACTCTTGAACAAGAAGGTGATAAGGAGGGTAAAGTCAACCAGGTTCCAAGGGAGACTGTTTTGCGTCCCCAAGAAGGACTCCGACAAACTCAGAGCCATTCTAGACTTATCCCCCCTCAACAAGTTCATAGCGAACAACAAGTTCAAGATGCTGACTCTTCAACAGATACGGACCCTTCTGCCTCAAGGTTCCTACACGGTCTCGATAGACCTGGCGGATGCCTACTGGCACGTTCCAATGAACCACCACACTTCCTCCTACCTAGGATTTCGACTCCAAAGGAAAAGCTACGCTTTCAGGGCCATGCCCTTCGGGCTCAACGTGGCCCCACGGATCTTCACAAAGCTGGCAGACGCCATCGTTCAACAGCTCTGCCTCCGCGGCGTCCAGGTGATGGCCTACCTCGACGACTGGCTGGTCTGGGCGACATCGCCCGAAGATTGTCTAAGATCCTGCAAAAAGGTCACCCAGTTTCTAGAACACCTGGGATTCAAGATAAATACAAAGAAATCTCGCCTCTCTCCAGCTCAGAAGTTCCAATGGTTAGGAATCCAGTGGAATCTTCAGTCACACCGCCTTTCTATTCCCCAGAAGAAAAGGAAAGAAATAGCGGGGTTTGTCAAAAAACTGCTGAAATCCAAGCGGATCTCAAGACGTCAGCAGGAACAAGTTCTAGGCTCTCTACAGTTCGCCTCAGTGCCAAACCCAGTGCTGCGTGCACAGCTAAAGGATGCCGCGGGAGTCTGGAGACGTTCTGCATCCATCGCTCGAAGAGACCTCAAGAGACAGCTCCCAAACAGACTTCGGTTACTCTTAAAGCCGTGGTCGGAAGCAAAGGCCCTGAAAAGGTCCATTCCTCTTCAACATCCACCTCCATCACTCAACATCCACACGGACGCTTCGCTGGAGGGTTGGGGAGGTCACTCCCACCAACAACAGGCTCAAGGGACATGGTCTCCCCTATTCAAGACGTTTCACATCAACATCTTGGAGGCCATGGCAGTCCTTCTCACTCTGAAGAAACTCTCCGCCTCCCTCGATCCACATTCGTCTGACCCTGGACAACTTGGTGGTAGTCCGATGTCTCAATCGTCAGGGCTCAAGATCGCCCCAGATAAATCAGGTGCTTCTCCCAATCTTCCGCCTGGCAGAGAAGAAGAAATGGCACCTGTCTGCAGTTCACCTACAAGGATTCCGCAACGTGACGGCGGACGCTCTATCTCGGACAAGCCCGATAGAGTCGGAATGGTCTCTAGACGCAAGATCGTTCTCCTTCATCTCTCACCAAGTCCCGGAACTTCAGATCGATCTCTTCGCAACGAGCGACAACAATCAACTTCCTCGTTATGTGGCCCCGTACGAGGACCCCAAGGCAGAAGCAGTGGACGCCATGTCACTGGATTGGAACAGATGGTCCAGGATCTACCTGTTCCCTCCCACCAACCTTCTGCCGAAAGTCCTCTCCAAGCTGAGAACCTTCAAAGGGACAGTGGCCCTAGTGGCTCCCAAGTGGCCCCGGAGCAATTGGTACCCCCTGGTCCTGGAGCTGCAGCCCACGCTGATCCCTCTCCCGGGCCCAGTTCTCTCCCAGCAAGTACAGAAGTCGACTGTCTTCGCTTCATCATCGAAAGTCAGGGACCTTCATCTCATGATTTTCTCTCCCTAGCTGTGAAGAAAAGGTTTGGGATCTCGAAGAAAAGTCTAGACTTCCTCAAGGAATACAAGACCGAATCCACACGACGGCAATACGAATCATCCTGGAGAAAGTGGGTCTCATTCGTCAAGGCAAAAAATCCTACGGAAATCATCATCGATTTTTGCATGTCCTTCTTCATTCACCTTCATGGACAGGGCTTAGCAGCCAACACGATTTCTACCTGCAAATCGGCCTTGACTAGACCACTACTGTGCGCCTTCCAGATTGATCTGTCCAGCGACATCTTCAATAAACTGCCGAAGGCATGCGCTCGTCTATGCCCAGCACCTCCGCCAAAACCTATCTCCTGGTCCCTGGACAAGGTGCTCCATTTTGCCTCCAACTTGGACAACGATTCGTGCCCTCTCAAGGATCTGACTCAAAAAGTTATATTTCTTTTTTCTCTTGCCTCAGGAGCCCGAGTCAGCGAAATAGTGGCATTATCAAGAGACGAGGGTCACATCCTGTTTACAGACTCAGGAGACCTTACCCTCTTCCCTGATCCGACGTTTCTCGCGAAAAATGAACTACTCACCAAGAGATGGGTCCCTTGGAGAATCTGCCCCCTGAAAGAAGATGCCTCTCTATGTCCGGTAGAGAGCCTCAAGGTCTATCTTCGAAGAACTTCTGACTTTGGTGGAGGCCAACTCTTCAAAGGAGAAACATCGGGTAGCGACCTGTCACTGAAACAACTAAGAGCAAAAATCACCTACTTCATTCGCAGAGCGGATCCTGACAGTACACCCGCAGGTCACGATCCTAGAAAAGTCGCGTCGTCTCTGAATTTTTTCCAGAGCATGGATTTCGAAAGCCTCAAGAGCTTCACAGGATGGAAATCTTCGCGTGTTTTCTTCAAGCACTACGCGAAGCAAGTGCATGAAGTCAAACATTTCGTGGTAGCCGCAGGTAGTGTTATGAAACCTGCAGTTAACTCTGCATAGAACAGTGAGTTACTTGGGACTTTAACTCTTCGGGTGCCTATGTTGACCCTCGTGTGATACGTAGTGATTTCATGGACACTTAGTGTTTCTCATAGACTGTTCTTTACAAGGTGAAATGTCATAGTCGTCACATGAGTGCCACATGCCTAGAGCATGGTGTGTTTTTTCCTTATTAAAGACTGACGTTCCTATGGAACTTGTGCTTTCTAATAATTTGAAATTTTCTTTCAGATTCAAGAGCGAAGTCATCTCATTGCTATGTACATTATAATTTATTTGTAAATTAACTTTACATCCTTTATTGCATTTATTATTACTATATCCTGCAATTGTGAAATAAAATTTCTATTTTATTACTTGTGCGTCTCTCTCCACTCCTGCTCATACTATGAAATACATGGTTGTCATAGTTTCATTATCCCCTTTCTCTTGAAATAAGAAGAAAAATAGGTTTCTATCCGTATTATATACTCACCTATGCTGTGTAATATTCCTAATTGAATACTTACTTGCGCCATATCTTCGAGACCAGACTGTTCTTTAGCCATGAAATATAGTGCCTAACCACCACTTATCTGTTATTGAGAATGTTCCTACACGAATATCGACCATTCTGTCTTGTCTCCGAGTTCTTCACGTACTCTCTGCAAGGTGAGTAGTCCTTCGATGACCACTTTGAACTTTGGCATGGACCGTTGGGACTTCTCTGCTAGGGGGGGCAGGAAGTTGCATCCCCACGGAACCTCTATCGAGGTCACAATGCTTATCTTTATTCAAAGCCCTTGGCACTTACTCTATAAGGGGAAATCTACCACGATACATTGATTCTCTGGTACTCTTCCATCAGGACGTCATGGCTTGAGCCCAAAAAGCGGATTTTGAGCGAAGCGAAAAATCTATTTTTGGGTGAGATAGCCATGACGTCCTGATGGACCCTCCCTGCTATTCTAGTCCAGCCTTTCAGGCCCCGCCCTGTCCTGCTGTATCATGGAGATTAGCAAGCAGCTGGCATCAGGATGAGGACGGACGTGACGTCATTTAGGAATGGCGCCCGTTTGTTTACGTTTCGAGTACCAAAAGTAGCCACGGACGAGTGTAGCTGTGGAACGGCTCCCCAGTTATTCTCCGCCCCTCCATATCGAAGTGTTAACTCTATATGAGGTGCAGATAGCTATGTGGCGTGTTAATACATGCGTCCCCTGTTGATATACGATGTCTTAAAGGGAAACCTTTAGGATACTCGCTCCAGAAGTAAGAATTCTGTGATAACCTGTGGTTTAATTCTCTGGGAATATCCTAGTAGTTAATATACCCAAGGAAGCTACCAAAAAGGAACCTTCCATCAGGACGTCATGGCTATCTCACCCAAAAATAGATTTTTCGCTTCGCTCAAAATCCGATTTTACAACCAACAAATGTCTAAATATCTCACGAGAGATGTAAGTCAACTTTATTTAAATTTGTAAATATATCAGCAGTAAAAAAAAAAATCTTCCATTTTAATATTTCATGAGATTTGCCTTTTTGTATTTGCAAAGACTCCAATACAGGAACCCATTAATCCCTAAATGTCTCAGGCATTTGGCTTTTGATACCAGACTGATGCTTATTGGGAAGAATCAAACAAAATTCATCTAAGTATTCGAAAAGTTGTCAGAATATTCAATTATTGTTGTCGTATATTTGATGTTGTATTTGAACGAAAAAACAGAAGCAATTCCAAGAGAGAAAAAATGCACGAATTTTGTATTAATGGTATTATCATTATTAAGTGGGAAGAGAAAGCGTTAACATTTCTCTCAATATTGCACAATATAATCTGAAAAGAACTAACCTTATTTTGAGGAAACCAAATAGATTATACAATCCAAAGAATTCCACATCTTCTTACTTAATTAAAGTGTACAACAATTGGTAAAAATTGAACAACTGCTAAGACAGTCCTAAGTGAAAGCTATCGATTCAATATTAACTGAATTCACTTTTCATTTTCATAACTTCAAAATAAATAGTTTCAACAAAGTAACAGATTGAAATTAAAACACACATTGCAAAACGATAATTGGATTTATTGCATGTACTTTTCTTTTAGTTAAGATAATGCCTTCTTTAAACAATTCAAATATACTGAGCTATATATATGAAATTTTTAATTTTGACGGAAAAACAGCCGTCAAGGTAAAATCATGAAAGTATGTCAGTAATCGGTCAAAGATAATGCTTTGGAGGAACAAGCCCTGTATCTGCTATCATGACTTCACTAATCGGGTCATATCTAACTGCTTCTTTAGCTGCCTCCAACCCGGAGACAACTTCACCAAAAGGACAGTATGACTTTGCTTTTGGGTAATCTGTCGTACTGATGCAAAAGCAAGAATTGTACCTAGGTTGCCGTCCCCTGGAACCGCCAATAACTCCTGCTCTCATCGGACCACTGTATTCTCCTCTCCACTCGAGGCCTTCAATTACTTGATATCCTGTGTATCCTTCTTCGGTTTCATAAATACCACCGATGAGGCGTTCCCCCAGCTCGCCTCTCTTCGCAACATAGGAAAACCGTGAACCTTTATAAGAGGGGCCAAAAGTTCCCAAACAAAGAGCCAAGAAGTTTTGCGCACGGCGAAGATGACCCCAGAGCCGTATTTCAAGACGTCCTAGGTTCTTGCCATTTGCACTTAATTGGAGGTATACGTGGGGATTTTCAGGAGGCACTAGCAGCTGCACTACAGGGACCTTCAACGAAAGAAATATACAGAGGAAACTTAAAACAATTAAACCTGTAAGTGCATATTGATTTTGAGAGTTAGAATTACAAATATGTCTTTGTTTTAAAGATGATCATCCCAAATATTTTCATTATATTATGCAATACAATTAAACATGAAAGCGCATATTGATATTGACAGTTAGAAGGACTAATATATATCTGTTTCAAATGATACTCATCCCCAGAAAATTATTGGACTCTGCTAATGCTTGAAAATTTGAATAGGGAATATTCATAAGAGTTTTTGAATGGAATTAGATGAACATTCTTATACGTGAGATTTACAATGGGGAAGAGATGTGATAAAAAACTATGATTAAATATATTTTAAAAAATAATACAATAAATGGCAGTTGGTTTTCATTGAAGAAAAAAAATTCTATGGTCATTAAAAGATAACGTGTTTATGTAAGAATTTTATCTTTAGATTTTTCACGTAACAATAAATGTTAAGGACGACAGGACTAGAAAGATGTGTGACTAGTGTCTACCACTGATCAGTGGACCTTGAAACACCTAGATAAGCTCCATACTCCTTCCACACACACACCTCACACTCATATATATATATATATATATATATATTATATATATATATATATATATATATATATACTGTATGTAAGTATGTATATATATATATATATATATACATACTGTACATAATTATATATACATATATACATACATACATATATATATATATATATATGCATATATATATATATATATATATATATATATATATCTATGTATACATATATAAATATATATATAAATATATATATATATATATATATATATATATATATATATTCATCTATTTATCGATATATGTATTCATATATACTGTATGTTATATATATTTTTTATTACCTGCATGAGGAAACGATACCAGTTTATTTTTGACCATTCAGATTTCCCACCTGGAGTATGAGATGCCAATGGCCACAGAGCAATAACCGAAGAAGATATTTCCGTTGCTTTTGCAATCTCACTCACAACTTGCGAATCATTATCTTGGTTGGAATCCAAATCATCATCATATACTTCATTAGTATCATTTACTGAGCCTATCTTCTCGAGTGACTGAAATTCATCTTGAGGTAAAAATTCTTGGATGGCTTCTAAATCATCCTTCAGATTCTGTTGGTTGTCCTTTTTCATTGCTGTCATCAAGAGAGTAGGCAAATTGGGTTCATCCTTAGGCACCATGTCTTTGCTCGTAGGCGTCGTACGAACTTCTCTTATCATTTCTTTCAAAAGTTTGTGGTTTCTAACTAAAGCTTTGAGCTGATCTGATGTACGAGCATTCTGAAGAGTGACCTCGCTTCTTTTGGAATAATTTTCTAAGTTCTGACTTCTCTTGTATAATATTCCAAGCTGACGGGCTAGCTCATGGAGCTCTTGTATCAACTGACATTTTTCTTCCTTGATAGATACGGTGAGCTGTTCAAATTGATCCTCTATCTCCTGCTTCAGTTCGTCAACAGCTGCTTCTGTTTTAACAACATCATGTCCCTCTGTCATGTGATTCTCAAATAAACATTGGCCACATAGCTCTTCATGACACGAGCGGCACCAAAGGCGTATAGGATCTTCGTGTATTTTACACATGTTGAGAGTGCCCTATTAAAAGAAAAAAAAAAAAAAGCATTAGAAATAGGGGGTACCTAAAATGCCAATCAGGTGAAGAA
>NC_090725.1:59057534-59062534 GCF_036898095.1 Palaemon carinicauda | reverse complement strand
CATTAATCTATCTCTTTGTTGAGGCAATAGTAAAATATAAAGGTTTATGGAGATCTTTCTATCATGAGGAAATGTTATTATTCTTATTACCTCCGCCAAGAAGGTTATAAAATTGAATTGATTTATCTATTTATTTGTGTGTCTGTCTGTCTATGGACAGGATTACGTCAAAACTACTCGATGGATTTTGACGAAATTTACACCACAAATATATCTTACGTCATGGACGACCCAATAAAAGTTTGGAGATGAACTGAATCCTGATCCGGATTCTAGATGCAGATTTACATTTCTCACCACTTTGAAGATAATGTCAAAACGAATTGACGGATTTTGACAAAATTTCCACCATGGACAGATCTAGTCCAAGAACAACTCCATTAACTTTTAGAGATGATCCGGTTCCTGATCTGGATTCTTGATACGGATTTGTATTTTTCACACTTTGAAAGATTACGTTAAAACAAAATGAAGGATTTTACCGAAATTGTCACCACCGATAAACCATAGGCCATGGAAGACTCCAATAAATTATGGTGATGAAGATCTGAATTTTGGATCAGGATTTGATTTTCAAAGGCTTACGACAAAACTAAATTGACGAACTGTGGTGACGGATGTTTCTAAATTTGTCAATTCTTCAGCCACGGATGATTTCGCTGAGTAGATTTTAGACGTAATCCGGAACAGGATCAGGAGTTTGCATCAGATGCAAATCAGATGTCACCCTTTGGCGGAGGTCAGAAATCTCTGATTACTCTTGCTCTTTGATATTTTCAAATAATTTTACTCAGTTTCACCTCCAGAATCTGACCATATCTTTACTATTTGAATACAATTGGAGTTCTGTTAAATTTTCTATTTCATATCTAAGTCATAATTTCTCACCCGATAATTGATTAGCCTATTGTCATTGTTCAGACGATCAATTGTATTAGCCATCATGTAATACAAAATTTGCAGGTAATTGAAACAGTCTTAACACTCCCAAATATCTACAGGATTCAGTAAGTGACATTCATGCGTCATCCTTATTAATGGTTTCTGTTCACTGCCCTCCTTACCTTAATCTTCCAATCTCTTACGTTATTCTCCCGCTCTCTTTTATCACTACTCCCAGTCATCATAACATGATCTATAAGCAACAAATAATCCACCTTACTTTCACATCAGATTATCGCACTCTACTGTACGCTTAATGACTTCTTGTATCAACCAATTTGAATATGAAAAAACCCGTTTAAATGTGCAAAATTTATCATATATATATATATATATATATATATATATATATATATATATATATATATATATATATATATATATATATATATATATATATATTTGGCAGATGCATATACGTACGCCTGTGTATTCTGTATTTATTGATTTATCTATCTATCTATATATCTATCTATTAATGTATATGTGTGCATTTGTTTGTGTGTAGGTGTGTGCCAAATGGGTACTATATCCTTTATTTGTTGTAATTATCTCTCCCGAGTGAATTTTAACTATTAATGTGGTTTTACACTAGTTTTTCTTTCTTTCTTTTTCTTTTTTTTTTTTTTTGCTTTAACATTTGCATTTTAAGTTGGTGTATGGAAAGGTTTTGAAATTCTCTGTCAAAATAATCGATGTGTCGATAAAAAGAACGGAGATAAAGCATACAGTTTTGATAAGTTTACTTAAAATACCATACCACACTTAGATAAAAGGAATGCAATATTACAAGTAATAAAGTAGATAAATTTATAAGGCTATATAGTAGTGTCACTGTTTTATTTAACGTATGATCAACATAATTCTCCATGTAAAGTTCCATCGATGGACATGTATGTTATTTCAATACCATTATCATTGTCATTCCCATTACAAGATAATCTGTAACCCTGGCTAAAGGAAATAAATACACTACAAGAGAAGTAATGAACAGTGTACGCTATTCGAAATTTGTATTAGAAAACGGTATTTGTCTGGCAACATTTATTCCAGTATTTTTATCGCTTTAAAAAGGGATTTATTGACGTAAAGTAGAGATATCACGTTCACCAACCCGTAAAAGATAATAACAAAGTAAGGTAAAATTACGGTCGCCTGTATTTTACAGAAATACGGCTGTGAACAGTATATTTTTACGGACAGTTTCCAATTAAAATTACGGTTTTTCAACAGTGTATGAAATATTTTAAGAAAAGCAACCACATCAAAATAGATCTCTCATATATAAACATTAAAAACTTAAAAAAAAAGAGGAAGAGAAACAAGACAGAATAGCAAGCCTAAGTGTACCCTCCAACAAAAAAACTCTATTCCAAGACAGAGTAAAGAGGTATTGAAGAGCTTTAAGAACAATTCTGTACTAAGATTAATTTTTCTTAATATTTCATTCTAGTTATGGTTTAAACCAGATACAGTGATGAATTCTTGCAAGGAAGGAATAAAAGTAGTGAAATTAGGCCTTACAATATTCAGATTGATGACCTAATGTCAGAAAGGTCACAGCGTTGAGTAGGTCTTCTTTAAATCGCTCGTGGCTCTTTCAAACCTGTTCACATTTTGCCACAAATGTTGAATGCGGTGTCTGGATTCGGAGTAATTTGCGCTCATTATTTTCCCCTTTTTAATTCCGGTGAGTGCAAGTTGTGGGGAAAGATAAAAGTAGCCTGAATAGTTGTTGATTCACGCAGTTGCTTTTTTTCAAATTACTGGTCTCTTATAATGGTGAACTGTACATTTTATTCTTTTTTGTTCTATTTACTGTAAACTGACATGAATACGCAAATTACTAACCGCCTCTCTCTCTCTCTCTCTCTCTCTCTCTCTCTCTCTCTCTCTCTGCTGACATGTATAACCGATTCGTTATGCCTTAGGTCGTTCGATCAGCAAAGTAGAGCAAAAGTTGGTTTATGTCATTTGCTGAAAACATGAAGGACAACACTTCTTATCAACATACCCTGCTGTGGGAAAAAAGCAGAAAGGAGAAAAAAAGAAGAAAGATAAAAAAATATATACAGCAGTACCGCAGTTTAAGAGTTTAATTTGTTTTGGAGCTCGTTCGCAACCTAAAATGCTTGCAAGCTAAAACAATTTTTCACATACCAAATAAAGGAAGTTCACTTGATGCATTCTGCATCTATTAATACATATATACACTTATTTTAAAAAGTTTTTAATGAAATTTAGTGATCAATTTATAACCCCTAAAATCAGAAATAACTACAATCTAAGAATTTATAATAGATATATTTGCAAATTAACTCACACTTTACCTTTGAGAACTTCTGGTAAAATATAGTAATTTCACTATTACTAACTGAATTATTTAATTTATGCTATTTAGACACATTGTCGTTCCTTTTTTTTACACTCTTAAGTTCCCCATCCAGAATGAACCTACTTAAAGATGATCGCATTTGCACTTTCTTTAAAATTGTACGAAAAGGCTGGTTGCACTGCCAAAACATTATCTGGGTAAAGTGTTTCAACTAAATTTTATAGGGTTTCTACAATTTCAACATCCCCATTTCTCTCGAAGTGAAACATTTATCATTCTGTCCCTCCTCCTCCTCCGTTGATTTCTCCTCTGCAACCTCTTGTTGCTGCTCCTTTTGTAACTCCCCTAGCTTCTCAGCTGTCAGTTGCTCTTTATGCTCATCAGGGAGATCGTTGATGTAATCCTTGTCCACCTATAAAACCTTTATCTTGCCAATGAACACAATTTTATCGTCAACTGCCTCTTGGATTGGTTCGAATCCTTCAAAGTTGTGTTTAGGAATGCATTCAGGCCACATTTTCCTCCACGCAGAACAGAGGGTTCTATGATAGTAACCCTTCCTCAGGCTTTGTAAATCAATTTGAGGCAGCTGACGATATGGAAATGTTCTCTCCAAGACATTCAGAAGGTGAGATTGGTCCATTCGACGACCTCGAAGTATTGGTAGAACTATGGTTTTATGTACAGCTTCTTAAAATTCCAGATCACCTGCTGATCCATAGTTCGGAGAACTGCAGTGGTTTTGGGAGGCAAGAACATCCTTATAATGTATTCAAACTCTTCAATTAGGTTGTTTTCAATGGCATGAACATGGACAGGAGCATTTTCTACTATTAACAAAGCTATAAGTGTGAGGTTCTTTTTCGTTTTGGACATCAGGACCAAAAACTTCATTGAACTATTCCCCCCAAAAATACAAGTCACCCAAGCCGTGTTGTTTGACCTTCACATAACGTTCAGTTGCTTCTCCTGCAACTTGTACCTTCTAAAGGCTTGTGGATTCGTAAGCGCGCGCGCACACACACACACACACACACACATATATATATATATATATATATATATATATATATATATATATAAACATATATATATATGTACAATTTATATATATATATATATATATATATATATATATATATATATATATATATGTATGTATATATATATATATATATATATATATATATATATATATATATATATATATATATATGTATAATATATATATGTATATATATATATATATATATATATATATATGCGTGTGTGTGTGTGTGTGTGTGAGTGTGTGTGCGCTTACGTATTTTTGTTTGTAGTTTATATACGTCTGTATATGTAATAGGGGTTGTTAATTGGTAAGTACTATATACCGATTACGTAGTTTCTCTTCGATGAATTATCATAGATAATAAATTAAGCAAGATTGCACAGTAGCCATTGTTGTAAAAAAAAAATATTGCATACACAGAATATAAAAAATGTTTGAATTCCTATTTATTAATAAAAATATCACGGCTATGAAAATTGATCGAATAAAAATTGTTTTCATATGTATCATGCTGGGAATATGTTACCGAGGTACTGGTCTAAAAACAGCTAGTACCTAAACTGATAGCCCAAATGAGATAGTGTAACCAAATAAAAGGTTTCAAGGTATATTATATCCAAGACAAAGTAACGGAGACTTACAAAATAAGTTGTGCAACAATCTCACTAGTCC
>NC_090725.1:59032534-59045034 GCF_036898095.1 Palaemon carinicauda | reverse complement strand
TACCTGTAAATGTAATTTTCTTCCTCTTTCTCGAAAAAATAAGAGTTGCTAAAAGGAAAGTGTGAGGCTGGGGGTAGCCCATTGCATTCTGAGATCTAAAGGGGGCTGGAATTTGTATGCAGGTCGTATTCAGGATATGAGAGGACTTCCATCAACAGCCTTTCGTACATATTGTTATGGCGGAGATGGAGGAAGTTCGGAAAAGACTGAATTCTGGTATGCACTTCAGCTGGTGCCGTTTCAGTCGACGAATAGTGTATTCATGAGAGAGAGAGAGAGAGAGAGAGAGAGAGAGAGAGAGAGAGAGAGAGAGAGAGAGAGCGAGAGAGAGAGAGAGAGAGAGAGAGAGAGAGAGAGAGAGAGAGAGAGACCTTAAACTTCAAAAAGGAAATTGCAACATTAGCTTTAGAAGTAATAATTCTATTGCTAACTAGTTCATAGCTTTTTGAATATCATCTGATATATATATATATATATATATATATATATATATATATGTGTGTGTGTGTGTAAGTATACTGTATATATATATATATATATATATATATATATATATATATATATATATATATACATGTACATATATACACACATATATACACACACACACACACACATATATATATATATATATATATATATATATATATATATATATGTATATATATAATCTACACAATTTTTAGATTAGAGAACAAAGCCCTCAGAAGAATATTGGGAGTTAAATGGCAGGACAGGATTAGAAATGAAACTAAAAGAGAGATTACGCAAATTATCATTATTATTATTATTGCTTGCTAAGCTACAACCCTAGTTGGAAAAGCAGGATGCTATAAGCCCAGGGGCTCCAACAGGGAAAATAGCCTAGTGAGGAAAGGAAACAAGGAAAATAGAATATTCTAAGAAGAGTAACTGCATTAAAATAAATATCCCCCATATAAACTATGTAAACTTTAACAAAACAAGAGGAAGGGAAATAAGATAGAATAGTGTGCTCGAGTGTACCCTCAAGCAAGAGAACTCTAACCCAAGACAGTGGAAGACCATGGTACAGAGGCTATGGCAGTACCCAAGACTGGAGAACAATGGTTTGATTTTGGAGTATCCTTCTCCTAGAAGAGCTGCTTACCATAGCTAAAGAGTCTCTTCTACCCTTGGAAAGGGGAAAGTGGCTGCTGAACAATTAAAGTGCAGTAGTTAACCTCTTGGATAAAAAAGAATTGTTTAGTAATTTCAGCGTTGTCAGGTGTATGAGGACAGAGGAGAATATTTAAAGAATATGCCAGACTATTCAGTGTACGTGTAGGCAAATGAAAAATGAACCGTAACCAGAGAGAAGGATCCAATGTAGTACTGTCTGGCCAGTCAAAAGACGCCATAACTCTCTAGTGGTAGTATGCCATATGTGGAAGAAATCATGGTGAGGAGTAGATGGAGATGGTTTGGACATGCCCTTCGTACTCACCAAGAGAGATTAGTTCACCAAACTTTCAATTGGGCTCCCTAAGGTACTAGAAAAGTTGGAAGACCCAGGCCCACATGGCTGAGGACTATGAAGCGTTAATTAGATGATGAATGGGGTAGTTTGGATTTAAAAGCCCAAGATAGAGATGACGGCGAAATCTAACCGAGGCCTTTTGCGTCAATAGTCGTAGAACGAGATGATATATATATATATATATATATATATATATATATATATATATATATATATATATATATATATATATATATATATATATATATGTATTTAATATTACGAATCTAAGTCTTCGTTACATGAAATACAGAAAATTAATTCTAGCTACTCTTACTTCACCCCTTTTTATCTTCCTTTTGCAGAATGAAGGATGAAAATAAGAGATAACATCTATAAATCATTGGACTTATTAAGCAATCATAAGATAATAAATAATCTCGTAAATCACCGAGGGATAAAAGTTGATATCATTTCAGAACTAACAAACAAATCACTATTTTACAGCTGATCTTAACAAAGTCTTAAATTATTTTCTTTTATAGGAGAATCTGGTAGAGGATGGAATAGGTGTTGAAGACATTCAAAAATTATTCTTTATAAAAGAAAGAAGATTAATCAAAGTTTACCCGAGAGAACAATAGCGATTGCTTGCTAAAGACCGATGATGATCTGTAAACAAGATGAGAAAGTCCTGATCTCTTTACAGTTTGAACCTCATGACTTCATGTTATGGCAGGAAACTCGGGGAAGAAAAGGATTGAAAGATTTCCCTCTTTAGGTGTGCATAAAAGAATCAGCAAATTCTGAATCTGAGAGTAAAGTAAAGTTCTAACACCTGAGTAGGTTATTTCATATAGTATTACAGTGAAGAAGAATCCTCCACACCTTTAGGGTCCGTGTTAATCCCAAGGAATATCATTGTGTCGTACTTTCTCATGAACCATTAAAAGATATTCAGCAACAAAAATCAATACTATTTTGCTGTTTACTCAAAACTGATATTTGTCTACGCCGAACGTAATTCTCTGAATATTAATTTGCAGAAGAATCCTTTCGCAAAGACAAGTGACTGCCTATTACGAGAAAACCTAATTGTAAAAATCATTGGATCATCTTGAGCTATTGCATAATCCAAAGAAACTACGTAAATACGAGTAGTCTTGCAGGAAACACGTTGACCCCACCCTTACTTCTATGACATTGTATAATATATATATATATATATATATATATATATATATATATATATATATATATATATTTATGTATTTATATATTTATCTTGTTGAGGGTTTAACTACATCTTTAACTATTTTGTGGTGTTTGTTTTCTATATACAGTAGTAACCTAACTTTAGTCTTTTCTTACTTTAGCTTGAATGGCAACAAGTATGCTTGAAACTTTAAAATAGGTAGATACATTTAATTCTTGATAAGGTATAACAACTGTTTCTAAAGTAGGTTTCTGGGTGTGGCTATTATGGTATTTTAGTTGGGGATAGTAATGAGCTATTATAGAAGATACAACATCGCAAGGCGACCATACATTGATGGATATAGAAAGTTTACTCACAATAAAGGGAGAGTAAAAGTAATTTAAAATAAAGTATGATTGATAAGATACTGAACTACAGAATATTTCTATGAACTTGCTTAAGGTTCTTGGATGTGCTTCTGAAAAATTGTATTCCATTACACAAAAGTAAAACTATTCCACTGGACAGATTGTATTTTATTGAATCTATATTTGTAGTCCTATACGCTAACATGTATATAGCTGTATTGGAAGAGTCTTATGTGAGCACACAAAACCTGCCATTTATCTAATGCTTTATGATGATATATTGCTTCCCATCAGAACTGAACAAGAACCACAATATATATTTTCTTTTCAATTAATATTCTGCTCCAGAATTTCCTGATGAAGATAATTATGACAAAATTTCTTTTGGAATTCAATATCCTTGATCAATAAGGGAAAATCTTTAAGTTTAGTAAACTGCGATCCACAAAACTTGAATAAATAATGAAAATACAATGAGGCCCACCAGGGGCTATCTTCACTTAAGGGGGAAAGGTATTCCGTAATTGCCGTAGCTAGAAACTCTCAACAGGTAATAAACATTAACTTCTGAAGTCTGTGTTACAGGTACCTTTGACCTGCAGTTTCAAGTCTGCACAAAAGTGATATGAGATTGAGGTAAAAAAAGAAAAGAAAACTTTTTTTTCTAGATCTAAAGGACCTTTTAATTTCAAAAATATAGAATTGTTTAAAGAAAAAGTACCCGAATCAGTGCATTTGCAGTTACTAAAAATTCAGTATTTGGTTGATAAAAAATTACATTGATATTGATTTACTTGGTTTTTTTTTTATCCATGAACTTGGAGGAAATTGGTTGAATTACGTATCGGTAATAAGAACATTTCAATATGATATACAATAAGATTTCTTTAGTTAATAGAATACAGTAATGTCAGAAATATGACGAATAGCAAGGTGTACCACCCGTGTATCACACACGCTCGTACACTAACAGTATTTCTGTTTTTTTTTTTTTTTTATATATATATTATCATTATCGCTCTCCCTCGCACTGATAACCTGTTTAAGCTTGTATTTTCTTGCATAATTGTGTTTGAATTTTTGTGCCGTTTTTCCTTTGAACGGGTTGTATATAAACTCATGCTCCGTCGAAATAAAGTTAGTTGCATTCACTTCGCTTCTCAGTCACTCTTAACTGGTGCATCTGCACAAGGGTTTCTTAATGATTATTTGCTATTTTAATAATTCATAAGGGTCTTTTTAAATAGATTGGCTTGCAAGTCATATAAATTATAAAATTGCTAAGTTTTTCATGGGTATTAAAACAGAAAAAAAAAAAAAAACACAGGTGATCGGTCAGACGAATGAGGACGGATTTACACCCAATTTAAATACCTGAAATGTTGGCAAATAAGGTTTCTGGGACTTTGATAACTTTTATTTAGAGAACGTCTAGTTTCCGGTCCAATTAGAAAGTTTTTATGAATCAAATAGTATGATTTAATTACAAATATATAAAGAATATTTTTTCTATTGGAAAAAGTTATGGATTAATGTTTGGCTATACGGATCTGAATTTCCCAGTGAGGGTACTGTACTAGTGTGGATAAATGTGGATGATTTTATATATATATATATATATATATATATATATATATATATATATATATATATATATATATATGTATATATATATGAATATATACATATATATACATATATATATATATATATATATATATGTATACATATATATATATATATATATATATATATATATATATATATATATATATATATATATATATATATATATATATATATACAGTATATATATATACTCGGTGTGTGAGCCACATAAGCCCTAAGCCACAAGGATACATAATATATATGCCAGTATATATATATATATATATATATATATATATATATATATATATATATATATATATATGTATATATATATATATATATATATATATATATATATATATATATATATATATATATATGTATGTATATGACCCGTGAAGATGGATAATGAGACGTCAGTATATGGGTTTTCTTCATTTATTACAAAAGGTTCGTTCGTAAGTACACAATACACAACTACCCTCTCAGGTGAGGGCCTAGTCAACTCGAGAGCTCACCGGTGACTAAAACTCCCTCTGGTTATAAAATGCAACCATTGCAAAACATGCTGATACATAAGTTTTTGTGGAATACTCATGAATACTGAGTTCATTTTCTTGTCGTACAAGACATCTACATACAAGAATTAGGGCATTACTATCCCCCTGCCCCCGCTCCTCATTCTGGGAGGAGATTCACACTCGCCCTCACTAGTCTATGATATATGGAGGACATTCCAACCTGGAATAGGCATGGCATGTAATAACAGAAATGCAACATAAAATATATATATAGAAATCACCCCAAAAAATAACACATCTTCCACAAAAAAATTAAAAATGAAATATTGCATGTAAAAATGTACACAACAATATAAATAATTCCACTCATTTTTTTTAAGACCTCTGTAACCAAAACACAGAATACCCAAAGTGGAAAGAAAAATTATAACATCAGGTCTACACAACCTCATCAATAACCTGCCTCTGGTTGCGGGCAATACGGGCTTCTTGGGCGAGACAAGGGTAGGAATAGATATTCCTTCATCCCTCGATTTTACTTGTCCGGGTTTACGGCATAACTTCGCAACACAACTCACTACCACCGTTTCACCATTTATTTAAATTACTACAACACTTGCACTTGCAACTTTCAACCGGTGGCCACTAGCCGTTTTCCAGAGAAAATCATTCATCTTCCCGCCCTTCTCCTATAACATTAAGTATAAGGTATTCACATCTACACATTCTTTAACACTGCCTATCCTCAAAGCTGAACTTTAATCCTGCAGCCACTTGCCATTCGGGAACTGGCCGGCCCCAGTAACCAGGAATCACATAAATACATGAATAATACAGCATTCACCTGGCGGATCACACTTGACCTATTTAACCTCTGATTGTTTTTAGGTCCATTCAACAATGTTAAGCCCCCTGACACTTGCACGCATTCGTGACACGCACTGGCACGCATTGATGCGCGAACTCGCGTGAACGAGCCGTGAAAATGTCGTGAACAGTGCGGGAACTCGCGTGCCAGAGCGTACCAATGCGTGCCATGCGGGCCCAAAACTTTGAAATGTTTAAAGTTTGTGGCACGCATTGGCACGCACTAAATGGCCGTGAAATAGTCGTGAACGATGCGCCAACTGGAGTGAACTGGAGTGAACAGTGCGGGAACTGGCGTGAACTGGAGTGAACTGGAGTGAACGATGCGGGAAGTGGCGTGAACTTTATAATGAAGAGAAACAAAAAGGAAACGAAAATATTAATGAAAAGGAAAGAAAAATAAACCTAATAAATTTTTATATTTGCTGTTTTAATGTGAAAAAAAATAATATCTTATTTCAAACTATTTCTATAACTTTATAATGAAGAGAAACAAAAAGGAAACGAAAAAATTAATGAAAAGGAAAGAAAAATAAACCTAATAAATTTATATATTTGCTGTTTTAATGTGAAACAAAATTATATCTTATTTCAAACTATTTCTATAACTTTATAATGAAGAGAAACAAAAAGGAAACGAAAAAATTAATGAAAAGGAAAGAAAAATAAACCTAATAAATTTTCATATTTGCTGTTTTAATGTGAAAAAAAAATTATATCTTATTTCAAACTATTTTTATAACTTTATAATGAAGAGAAATAAAAAGGAAACGAAAAAATTAATGAAAAGGAAAGGAAAATAAACCTAATAAATTTTTATATTTGCTGTTTGAATGTAAAAATAAAATGATGTCTTATTTCAAACTATTTCTATAACTTTATAATGAAGAGAAACAAAAAGGAAACGAAAAAAAATAATGAAAAGGAAAGAAAAATATAAACCTAATAATTGTTTATATTTGCTGTTTGAATGTAAAAATAAAATGATGTCTTATTTCATGCACACACTTATTTTCCTCTATTACCAATCAAGACCCAAAACTTTTGTTTTAAATAAAAATGAACTGAAAAATAAACCCAAGAAATTTTCAAGTTTGCTGTTTGAATGTAAAAATAAAATGATGTTTTATTTCATCAACATACTTATTCTTCTTTATTACCTTAAAATGAAGGGCAAAACAAATTTTCTCTGTTTGCTGTTTTAATGTAAAAATAAAATGATTTCTTATTTCAACACACTTTTTTCTCTATTACCTTAAAATCAACAGCCTAAAAACTTTTCATGTTTGCTGCTTTTAATGTTAAAATAAAATGCTTTCTTAATACTTGTACATATTTTATGTCTGCTATTTGTATGTAAATCAAATGCTTTCTTATTGAAACAAAAATAAAGGGCAACAAAAAATACAAACGAAAAAGATACGTTTCTTCTCCTCAATGCAATGGTGTCTCTGACAGAAAGCATTGTTGTCTCTTCCGAAGCCAATCCAAGAATGTCCTCGGGTTGGAGAAGCCCCGTTTTTATATGGAGTGGCCAATTCGTGAACTGGCGTGAACTGGTGTGAACGATGCGGAATGATGAGGGAACTCGCGTGAACGTGTCGTGAACTTCTCGTGAACTACGCGTGCCAATTCGTGCCATCACGTGAACGTCGCGTGAACGATGCGCGAACTGGAGTGAACTGGTCGTGAACAGTGCGGGAAAAACACCAGTGCGTGTGGCACGCACTGGCGCGCATCAATGCGTGCCAGTGCGTGGCAAAAATGCGCGCAAGTGTCAGGCAGGCTTTATACGTATTTCCACACTCAGCAAAATTACCACAACATTTTACATATAAATTTAGCATCAACATAACACATTGTTATCATCACCTTTATTCAAAACACGTCGAAAGAAGAAATGAGGTCTGTTCAAACAACAACAACAGCAAGGGAAAAAAAAAGTTTTACTCATCAACTCGAGGGATGTCATATATGCAGGGGTAAGGAGGAACACTTGAAAACTACTTCTTCAGGTACCACATGTATGTGTGCTTGATGATGTTCAGACACTGCTCCATTAACAATGCTTTGTATCACAACTGTGTTAGACTTAACCATCTTTACTCGGTAGGAACCCAAATACGCTGGCTCAAGTTTGTGTTTCCTAGGTTGTAATCCTTTCAAATACACACGATCGCCCACAAATACTTTTACCGGTGCGGTTTTGAACCGACCATCATACTTTGAGCTGTGATTTTCATTAGCTCTTTTCAAAAACCTTTCAGTGGTGTTCATTACTCTCCTCAATAGATTTAATAAATATACACGGTATTGTTCATTTGAATAATTTGGCAATAGTTGAGAATCAATGAGTACCATATGTGGTAACACAGGATCCTGTCCATACACTAAAAAGAAAGGCGTGTCTCTGAGCGAAGCATTATAATCAATGTTCAAAGCTAGCTCAGCTGTAGGAAATATGGAGTGCCAATGAAAGGGGTCATCAGCCACTGAGTAACGTAAAATTCACACTACTTCCCTATTATGCGACTCTACTAAGCCATTTGCTGAAGGCCTATATGCGGTCACTGAAAAGTGTTTAATTTTCATCAAGTCCGTGACCAATTTCACCACTTTATTTATAAACTCAAGACCATTATCACTTATCAAAATTTTCGGGCAACCAAACCTTATAATGAAAGAGCACAGCCCCTGGGCTAATGAATTTGCAGATTTATCCAACATTGCGTAAGTATGAGTGTACCGAGTAAATGCATCCACAAATACACATATATACTTATGTTGTGTTACCCCAGTAGGAAATGGTCCTACTACATCAATATGCACTCTACAAAATTTAATGGGAACTACAGGCCACTTTCTGGCTTCCGTTACAGAGTTTTCATGTTCTTTGAAACAGTTACATGTATGACAACCTTTTATATATTTCTCTATAAACTTTTTCATTCCTAACCAAAAGAAGGATTCACGTGCTCTCCTTAATGTTCTATCAATACCTAAATGCCCTACATACGGACTTGCATGTACAATGTGGGTGGCTCGTTTAATTAAAGAGGGAGGAAGAACTACCCGTGCACAAAATTCCCCTCCCCTCTTCTCCTAAGTACAATATAAGACATAATTTTCAATAAAAAATTTCTCACGAGGCACATTCAGAAATGATGGATAACTCTCCGATTCCCCTTTAATCATTGTTTGCACTCTTACCATCCATTCCTCTTTTTTTCTGTCCCTCTCGGACTTCTTTTATGTCCCAACCTACCAAGTCAATCAAACCTGCATTATCAGGGCATTCATTCTGGACACCCCTGGTCATGTCCTTGGTCACCCACATATATTCATCTTCATCTCTCTCTCTCTCTCTCTCTCTCTCTCTCTCTCTCTCTCTCTCTCTCTCTCTCTCTCCCGTCTACTGCATGTGCATCGCGAGAACTCTCATCCCGTTCCCTATTATGATGGGGGTCTTCACTATTTTGGCTACGTTCATCGTTCCTCTTGTGTCCTGGTTGCTACTCCTATTATATCAAACTATAACAATCTCTCAATCTATCTCGCTTGACGAGAGGTCAAATCATTTTTTACAATACAAATCACGTAAGGGGCGATGATCACTTTGCAACTCAATTGATTGACCTAATAAAAAGAACCGATGCCTCTCTAGAACCCAAAACATAGCCAAAGCCTCTCGATCGAATGTACTATAATTCTTTTCTGCTCCTTTTAACGCCCGGGAAGTAAAAAAAAATGGTCTCTCTCTGCCTTTATCATCTCGTTGAGGAACTACGCCACCAATAGCTACGCTACTCGCAACTGTTGTCACTAAAAACGAGCGATCAAACCTAGGATATGCGAGTAATTCATTGCTAGTTAAGGCAGCTTTCAAATGGTTAAAGGCCCTTTCTTCTTCCCCTCCCCAATTTATTACTTTTGGTTTCTTTAAAGCATCTAAGGGTCTTGCTATCTCTCCAAAACCTCTTATGAATTTACGGTAATACCCAGCGAGCCCAAGGAACCCAGCTACTTCCTTAGAGTTACGTGGCCTGGGAAACTCTCTAATAGCCGCTACTTTACTGGGGCAGGGTTGGATACCTTCTGGGGTTATTATGTGACCTAAAAATTCGACCTGCTTACAGCAAAATTTACACTTTGACAAATTCATTTTCATACCATTACGTCGCAATGCTTCCAAAACTTTACGAATATTATTATTATGTTCTTCAGCCGTTTTCCCTGTAATCATGATATCATCTAAATAAACAAGAACATTATGGCCAATTAAGGGCGACAAAACCGCCATCATTACTCTAGGAAGATGACTTGAAGCATTTTTAATACCGAAAGGAAGAAAATTAAACTGAAATAATTGATCGTTAGCTATAAATGCCGTTTTAAATCTACTGTCTTCCTGAATGGGTATTTGATAGTATCCAGATTTTAAATCGACAGTTCGATTGAGGGCAATGGGAATGCATTATCTTTAGTGACTGCATTCAATTTTCTATAATCAACACACAATCTTACCAAGCCATCCTTTTTCCTAACAGCTACAATTGGGGGATTCGCTCTCCTCGATTATCCTTTGTTCCCTTGATTTATTAATTTCCCTTTCTATCTCTCCCTGGAAATGAATGGGTACCTTATAAGGCCTTGACCTGATTGGCTCCGCCTGCCCAGTTTCAATGCTAAAGGGAAATCAATCAATCCTCCCGGGTGGCTCATCTCCAATTGCAATTACATTGGAATAATTATTGACAATATCACTGACTACAGGCTGATATTCTGACGGACATAATTTTCGCGCTTGCATAATCAAATTCTGAGTGCGTTCATCTGTGCGGGCTAGAGTTGTGGCTCCCAGTATCCCATTATAAGCAATTTCACATAACTCTAATTCACACACAGAATCACTTCCTAAAACAACTCTTTTATTTGACAAATTAACTATCGTTATATCAGCTCTTTTCTCTTTAATTTCCGTCAAGCCCTCTAATATCATATGGGCACAATTGTCATTGGGTTTAACAACGACCTTGGTTCTTTCCACAAGAGGGCGACACGGGGTCACAGATATGCTCGTAAGGGTCTGGGGGGACAACACTTCTCCTCTCTCAGGTAAATCTGTTACCCTACTTAAATGTCTATCCGAGCTAACACACGCACCTACTATCTCAGTACTTTCTATCGGCAAAATGTACCCTCCTGCTATTACTGTTATTGTATGTTTTCCCCCAAAAATGCAAATTTGATTATTAGATATGAGGTCTATTCCTAGGATAGCCTCGATTCCTGGAATTCCCAAGGTGGGCAAGACAAAAAAATCTGTGTTAACTTCACAGACCCCACCTTAAACTAGACGATTGATGTATGGTTTATGTATAGTTTATATCCTCCTGGCGTGTCAAGAACAATGGATGCCACTGGCTGTAGTGGATTTGATGGGAATTTTTTTCAATCAATGAAACACTGGCTCCCGTGTCAATCAGCGCTCGGCTATGTCTATCTTGCAGTTCGATCCTAACTGCTAACATTCCCAGCCGGCCATTATGAGATATGGAACTCGGGCCGATGACCTCAGCTGCCATGCCCCTGCCCCCTGGTCCTCTCCCTAGTGCTACGGGGGTGAGGTCGGGGCTACCAATGGAAGTCCTAGTGCCTGCTCTGTCACGTCTGTCGTCACTGCTTCTTCGGTTACTGCTTGTGATGTCATGCCAGAGGGCATCGAACTCCCTCGTCTCCCCCTTCCTCTGTTTACTTTTCCTTGGACGTTGGGCGGGGGGAGGTGTGCGTGTGCCTCAGCCCGCCCGCCCTGGGCGTTTTTTGCTGGGCACTCTCGAGATAGATGACCGTAGGTCTGACAAGTGTAACAGCGGGGGGATCCTTGGATGGGGCACTCCACTCGTCGGTGCCCCTCTCCCCCACAGTGCCAACATCTGAAGACTCTGCTAATCTGCTGATTGCATTCCCCCTTACCTCTCTTCGGGGGTCGCCTTGCTCTTATGGCTGCCAACTTCTCGGAATCGGCCCCGTTATTCCCAGTCCTTTTTTCTTCTGGCAAACTGTCTAAAATGTTTTGTATCGCACTCACTACGTCTGATAATGAGCAATTGTCATCGAACAAATAACCACATAAATACGGGTTTACTAATCTGCGAATATGTTTACGGGCAATTGCATTTTTATCACCTTCTAGGAGATTAGCACTCCGGGTAGCAAACGAATCGCAATCCTGAAAAATGTGAGTTGCAAAACTAAGAACGGATTCACCTTCCCGTATTTTGGGTTTGTGATTTTCTTTTAGGTCTCCCTTTCTCGCATCAGGCAATGCATACTTCTCAATTAAACGTCGTTTTATTTCAGTATAACTTCTTAAACTTTCTTGTGGCTAACACATTAGCTCCATTGCCGGAGCATCTTTCAGCAATCTAATTACTTAAATTGCTTTTCCTCTTTCTGAC
>NC_090725.1:59020034-59027534 GCF_036898095.1 Palaemon carinicauda | reverse complement strand
ATATATATATGTATATATATATATATATATATATATATATATATATATATATATATATACACGCACACACACACACATATATATATATGTATATATATATATATATATATATATATATATATATATATATATATATATATATATGCATAGCCTAATAAGTTGGACAACACAAAGCTCTTCTCAAGTGTGGGATAGAGCATATTGTGGTAAGGAGGGGAAGCTTAAAATATGACGTTCACACCCGATAGCTTGGTAATCTTGCCTCTTTAAGAATGGAAAGTGGCAGTAGAAACAAACTTCTATAATCTATTAGTAACCTAAATATAAATTCGCCAGCCTGGTGAGCTGATAGTTACTTAAACGCAGAAAGAAATTCGAGGAAAACTTGTCTGGAATTAATATGAGAAGAGAAGGGACTCACACGATTCAAAACTTTATTTATAGAAATCCCCTTGCAATGGAAAGAAAGGATCAGGTGGAGAAGCGAGGAAGGCTTATTGAAAAGTTGTGAAGGCAAGAATGCAAACCATCATGACGTATAAATGCTAACAAAAACCTATGTAACTGCTTTAAAGGAAAGAACTTTATGAAAACCTTTGTGTGAAATCACTGTTTTTCAGATGCACATTTCAAAACTTGTACCGTATGGTTTTACCAGACATGTTTGAAGTAACATGGGATACCAGAATGTTTATAAGGTGTTTGTATAAGTAGTAAGCTGGAGAATGTCATTGATAAAGTGAAGTAAAGCGGACGAGGGAACTTAACCAAGCTGTACACCGCTAGACGCTGGGATGGGAGTTGATATTGTATCATCAATAACAATAGGTATAGACGGGGCAGATACAAAGAGAGAAGTTAGAGGAAGAAAAGAGAAATTTTGATTAACCAGGCATATACTATGTCAAATGAGCTTAAAATGTACATATGGCCAATTATTAGTATGATAAGTCCTAGTCTGTCAGTGGAAGGCGATTGCATTTGTTAATACTTTGATGAGGTAGAAAGTGAAGAAATAACACAGTTGGCCATTAGACACTTTCTGGAAGAATGGATGTGTAGTATTAATAAAAGCAAGCGGCAAAGCACCCAAGTCAGTCTGCATGTACTGTAATCTTTCAAAGGGCTGCAAATAGAATCTTGCTTAAGCGACTCGGTGATCAATAACAATGTAGGAACCCTGCAGACATTGTGAACAGAAAATATAGTGGAGAATTTAGGATTTATTTTGGACGTAGTAGGATGTTAAGAAGCATCATCATTGAATGGAAAGGAGTAGGCTAAAACATGATGGCCTAAGCCATATAGACTTGGAGGAATTGTTTTGTTAGTTTCATTGAAACAAGATCAAGCAGGAAAACCTTTAAGATTTTAGATTTTCCTCTTATGCAAGAAAAATTGATTCTTAAAGTAAAAATTTACTTGATTTCTGAAGGAAACTTGTTTCTGAAGGAAACTTGGTTTGCAATGGAGAAAGACGCTTTCTGTCTTCTTGTCAATGTGTTTGTAATGTGTATATACACCTTCATAATTTTAGTGGTCTTATATGTGATAAAATTGTAAACGTTCTTTTGTAGAGAGCTTATTCAAGAAAATTCTTCAAAACAATTGGGTACTGCTACTAATTTCAAATGGGAAAGTTATCCATAGATTTTCAATAACTGGCATCTCGTTTAGCTTGAAGCTCAGCTTCGATAAAAAAACATAAATATTTTTAAATTCTTTAAAAATAGTTATTTACGTTTGATATACGTATTGAACATTGTAGACGAGTTTGCGTATATATCTATTTAGGGTTTATCTTTAGGTATCCATCTCACCATTGTAGGATTAATTGTTTGAATTAATAGTGAAGATATACGGAAAAAATAATAATTTCATGTCTGTGAAATACTCAAAGGACTATGATTTAATCACAAACAGTATCTAGTATATTCTTTACAGGTTTGGTCTTGACCTAACTTCGACTTTTCAAATTATAATTTTCTAAGTGAAATGAGATGCATGTATAAGATCCAATCCATTCATTAGTACAGCTCAATGTTGTTCCAGAACTGCAATATCCAATTTCTGTAATTTGCTGTTTCTATTAAATCATGCTCTACGGGGAAAACAAGAAACTGAAGCGTTATTGTAATGTCTCGATATGTATGCTCGTAACTAGAAACACCAACCGGTATCAATAAATGCAAATAGAGAGAGAGAGAGAGAGAGAGAGAGAGAGAGAGAGAGAGAGAGAGAGAGAGAGAGAGAGAGAGAGAGAGAGAGAGAGAGAGAGATGATTTATTGGATATTCCATTGGATATGAGAGGTCAGGAGTTATCGATAATTGTTATTAGGGATCACATTCAAATACTTTTGGAAACGTCACAGAATTACGAGGAATGATGTTTACCAAAAATGGATCTTTAACTTATTACAAGAGGTTAGATCTTATTGTAGTCAGCACAAATAAGAAACATTCCTTCATCTTCCCCTCTCTGTTAAATTATTTCCATTCTGCTTTATGTCACAGCGATGGGAAGTCGCCTACTGTACTGTATTTAAGATATTCCGAAGACAAACTTTGAATATAATTCACAACGTATATTTGCCGTTTCTCTTGGGTGTTGTTTCTTTCTTAAATTGAGCTCTTCCCTAGTTATTTTCCCTCTTCTTTTTAGAGCTATTTTACTTATCGGGACTTGTTGTAATTCTCCTTTCTCTCAGATTGACTAAGTGGTACGCAAGGTCTATAAATGTTATCATTGTATGGATCCTGGATATTATATCCATAGACCTTGGTTATACGTATCTGAGGATTCAATGGGGTTGCAACCTCGCCTGTTACTCTTCTTTCTTTCGTTGACCTATAAAAGGTTTCAGTGCCTTACATATAAAAAAGAATGACCAAGAAATAACAAATACCTATAATTCAAAGTCTATCTTTTTTCGCCTGAATATTTTTTTTTTTCTCAGCACTTAACGGGCAAGAGCTCTTGTCTGGCCGGAAGGGCCAAGCAATCAACAACATCATAGATAGTTACTTGGTAAGTTATGAGTCCCTTAGAAGAAGAAGAACCCATTTTAGATTAATCTTACTTAGTTCCTTACCAATATAAAAGTATCGTCGAGCATTTCCAATATTGGTAAACGATGCAAGGTTAAACCACGCACTAGCCACTAGAGTATATTTGAAATATGTCACTCCCATGGCGTATAATCTTTATTCAAAATAACAATGATTGCAAATCAATAGAGAAGAAACAGTGTTAGCTGAAATAGAATACGATACTAAAAAGCGATCTAAGTGGAGGTAACTAAATGCAAGAAAGAGGAAGTGAATCACGTGTCTGAATATCTATGAAGCGTTTTACTGTTCACTATTTAATGTCCTTTTCTGAGTGGGAAATAACGTGGTGAAATGGTTTCTGTAACACCATGTTCAACAAAGCCGTACAAGCCAGGGCCACCCATGCTAGGTTGGTTTGATGTGAGTAATCAGACTAGTCTCCCACCATCACCAATCCGCAGTGGCCAGCGTGGTGATGAAAACTGGCCAAACCTCAGACATGAATAAGGGCATGTCTGAAGCCTTTGTCCTACAGTAGACTAGAAACGTTTGCATTTGTTATTGTTGTTGTTGTTGTTGTTGTTGTTGTTGTTGTTGTATATTTAATATGTACAACGGGACGAGGATAATATGCTAACTTTTAGGGACAGAAAAAAAGATCGGAAAAATGCAATTGGGATTTATACAAAACCTATGGTAATAATAATAATAATAATAATAATAATAATAATAATAATAATAATAATAATAATAATAATTTGGGAGTGAACAAGATATTTTATTAACATATACATCATGAATCATAATAGTCCCGGGAGTGAAAGATAAAAGAAAATCCATACCTCAGTTCATAATGCATAAAAATCATTTCTTGAGTCATGCAGATATAAAGATCACAGTATGTCCATTATGCTCATAAAATTGTCTAGTATAAATAAAAAGATATCCATTGTCGTTTATAAAATGTTCCTGAACATTTCAATATAAATCTTTGTCGTTTTTATTCCATGGGGTATGAAATTCTTTAGATATGATATAAAAATAGATAAAATGGTATGAATTAATAGCAGAGATTCATTAATAACAACATTCATTGTGGAAACAATTAAACGATTCATAGTTAGAGAGAGTCGATTAATTCTGAATCGGATGCTCTAATGAAATAACATTACCAGATTTATAAATGCACGTTTTATATGGAATAGCCGAAGACAATCTATTATGCGTAAACAGAATTTAAAAATGATATTTTTATTGCATATGTTTTTGGCATAATTTTGATTTTACCTTTTATTTAGTCTCTTTATGGCAACTGCAGGGGTATTAAAGTAACAGAGCATGATTTGAAAGTTTTTGAGAGGGTAATAAATGAGAGATTAAGAGAGACTGTAAAGATTGGGAAACAGCAATCTGGTTTCATGGTAGAGAGAGGGACTGCGGATGATATCTTTTTAGTAAAGCAGCTACAGGAAAAGAGGGTAGAGGGAAACCAGAAATTCTTCTATGCTTTTGTATATCTAGAGAAGAATTAGCCTATAATAGATTCCGAAAAGAAATGATGTTTCAGTTCTTGAGGAAGAGAAAAGCCCAGGAGAAAGTGGTTAGAATAGTTGAAATGCGGGGCTAAAGAACAAGGACAAAAATAATACTAGCTGTTGGGGAAACAAAATCCCTTGAATCTAGTGTAGAGTTAAACCACCGGGCAGCATTAAGCCCGCTTTTATTTGTGCTGGTCATGTATGTATTAAGTGAAGAGATCAGAAATGAAGCGTTGTGTGAGTCGCTATATGCAGATGATTTGGTGATTACCACTGAAAAGGAGGAAGACTAATAGAGAAGGGTTGTAGAGTGGCAGGAGCCTTTGGAGAGGGGTGAGTAAGATTGAGGTTATGATAACCAATATGGATGGCAGGGACAGGATAGTCATATATGAAAGTTGAGGCTCGGTTACAAAACTGGTGGAACAATTTAGATACCGTGGATCTACTTCAAGTTAGGAGTGAGGATGTGAGGCTGAAGTTGAAAATAACATAAAGGCAGCATGGGGGAAGTGGAGGAGGCAGCAGGAGCGGTGGGATAAGAAAATGCTAATCATTTTAAAAGTCAAGGTCTATAACACAGTAATAAGAACAGTATTAATGTATGGATCGAAAACGTGCCCTCTGAGACGAGAAGAGGAAAAAGAGAACATAATGTGAATGTTGTGGTGGATTATGGGAATATAACTGCATTAAAGACTGGAAAATTATGAAATAAGAAGAATGACAGGCGTAGTAAAGATTACAGTAAGAGTGTAACGACTGAGATGATGTGAGCATGTATTGACGATGGATGGTGGGGAGGGAGTGAGGAGGGTTTAGGAGGAACCAATTAGGGGAGTGGGGGAGGAAGTTCGAGAGGAAGGTAGAAAATTAGATGGTGATATAAGGTGAAGGATGATCTGAAGAGAAATGTTTGGTGGAAGAGATGGCTTATAGAAGGCATTGGAGAGGGCTCACCAGGCAACCGACCCCTGAATCATGTGACGTAGTATGATGGGGCTTGAGTTTCACTGGGGGAAGGTGTGAATTATCATGGGAGATGTTGCAAATAACGGCAATATGATTCACCTTTAATATTGCGGAGTTTAGTCTCCCGAACTATTTTCGATAAACCTTTCAAAAAAGAGAAGAAATTCTCTTCAATAAAGTTATGGTAACGTGTGAGTTTTAGATACTTAACATTCATTTTGTTTCCATTTAACCCTTTTATCCTATAAGCATTTAATTTCTAACAACGGGATGCTTTTCAATAATTTCTCTCTTTTCTTGTGTCGCCTTTGATACTTGATTTAATTCTTTTTTTTTTTCACTAGAAACCCATTAAAATTGTTGTCATTATCCCCTTAAATTTCAACCTACATTCTCGAAGTCAACTATTATTATTATTATTATTATTATCATTATTATTATTATTATTAAATGCTAAGCTACAACCCTAGTTGGAAAAGCAGGATGCTATAAGCCCAGGGGCCCCAACAGGGAAAATAGCCCAGTCAGGAAAGTAAACAAGGAAAAATTAAATATTTCAAGAACAGTTAAAACACTACTGAAATAAATATTTACTATATAAACTATAAAAACTTTACAAAACAAGAGGAAGAGAAATTAGATAGAATAGTATGCCCGAGTGTACCCTCAAGCAAGATAACTCTAACCCAAGATAGTGGAAAACCATGGTACAGAGGATATGGCACTATCCAAGACTAGAGAACAATGGTTTGATTTTGGAGTGTCCTTCTCCTAGAAGAGCTGCTTACCATTGCTAAAGAGTCTCTTTTACCCTTACCAAGAGGAAAGTGGCCACTGAACAATTGGAGTGCAGTAGTGAACCTCTTGGGTGAAGAAGAATTGTTGGTAGTGTTGTCAGGTGTATGAGGACAGAGGGGAATCTGTAAAGAATAGGCCAGACTATTCGGTGTATGTGTAGGCAAAGGAAAAGAACCGTAACCAGAGACAAGAATCCAATGTAATACTGTCTGGCCTGTCAAAGGACCTCATAACTCTCTAGCGGTAGTATCTCAACGGGCGGCTGGTGCCCTGGCCAACCTACTATCTAATGTCTATCGACTTGCTGCTATTGTATTTTCAAGGCTGCTCCACATCGAAAGTAATTCTGCCAGTGCAGGCAGGAGTGGGATGAAGCTGGAATTTAAAATACTTTGACCGTTCAAGCCAGCGTCTTCTGACTGAACGGTTTCATTTGGAAACGATGTGTTTTAGATTCGAAGCTTCAGTCTTCTCTTGTCTGCCCCCTGCCGAATCACCGCAGTGGGGAGGCAGACTTACATTTCCTATTTCATTTATATCCTGTGCTTAATTATAATAAACAATAATAATAATCATCATTATTATTACAATATTCTTATGCTAGTCTGCTTTCTTTTCTATTCTTCCTTAGTCTATCATGTTTCTGCTCTTTCATTTCTTGTCATTTCAGTTAGTATGTCAACCAGATACTCTGCACTTGGCTTTATGTTTTTCTTTGAATTTCTTTTGGAATTTTACAAAGCTAACCAAACAATATACTGATATAGTTATAGCTATTTAGTTTTAATTACTGAAAAAAATAATAATAACCAATGGACTAATGATCAATTAATCAAGATAATTTTTTCTATATCCAATAATCAAATCAACAACTTAATCTCTGTTTGAAATTTCCAGAAAAATATACAAACATTAAATAATTAAGCTCAGTTTGGCTGCAATAACATACCATCACTAAGAATTACCTCTAATGCTATCCTTTTTCGCCGTTCGTAAGTTTCAAAACAAGGAAGAGATTGAAGAGAAAGTTGTTATTAAACCCATAAACTAAAGACGTGTCTCTAAACAGGAACTGTTGGTCGACCGTAAAACAGTAATTTCACTCGCGAGATCATTTTGAATTTTCTTGAGAACATTCTA
>NC_090725.1:58997646-59019534 GCF_036898095.1 Palaemon carinicauda | reverse complement strand
AGCACGGCCGACAGTCAACAAATCAACACGTCAGCTTTGCTGTTTACCTGCAGATTGCGCGAATTGTAGTCATAAATAATGCAATGCGTGAATTGTGAATTCAGTGGAGATATCCAGCATGAGTGACCGTACCCTTCAAGTCAGCTTTCGGTGGGAATGAATAATCCAGGAAATTCAGTCTTTGATATTATAACACTATAACCGTATTATCATTGGACTGGATATATTGGAAACTCTATTACCGTAGTGGATTGCAGAAGCTTAGTGAACCTGCCATGAAGACTTTCAGGTATTTTTTTTTCTTTTTTATGCCATTAACTTATGATGCAGCGAAAACAATTTCTTTTTATTTCTATTAGAAAATTTATAAGTCCTTTCGATGATGAAAGTTTCTTTTTACGTTTAAACCAACGTGAAAATCATCGAAGCTTAGTATGATTTGCGACAAGTCATCTATACCTGGAAATTATGCACAAAGATACCAAAAGTCGGAAAAAAAATGAGAAGTCAAAATGAAGAAATGAGGTCTGAAACAACAAATGCATAAAAGCTAACGAAAAACAGTATTAAATTCTTCTCAGAGAAACCTAGACATTTCCAGCAAAGAGTATATAAAATAACTAAATTATATAAGACATTCGAAATACATTCAAAATACGAAAAAGACGCCAACAGGTAAAACTAGAGGGACACTCAGTAGAGAGCATGCTTTCGCCACGCCAAAAATTGCATACTTTTACTTTGATGCGTTTTCCTCAAAATCTAATGGATTCGTCCCTGGGTCTTACCCCACGCGTCCACAAGGTTTTGTTGAAATTAGTTCAGTAATTTTATGCTTAATGTTCTTCACAAACAAGAAATAAACTAACAAAATATCTGACATTTTCTTAGTATTCCGATAATTTTTAAAGTGCTGCCTACTTGTAGTTTTATGTACTTTATCCAAAATGTTATAATTTATCGTTGGGTCATACCCAACATATCTACAAAATTTGGTCACAATTTGTACTGTAGTTTTTGTGTAAAGTTGCTTACAAAAAAAGATAAACTAAATAGACAAGGGTGAATACAACGGATTTTGAAACGAAGCAAAAAATCTATTTTTGGGTGAGGTAGCCATGTCGTCCTGATGGAAATTCCTTCATTAGTAGCTTCCTAGGTTATATTTGACTACAGTGATATATCCCAGAGAATTTACCAAAGGTTCCAGAATTCTAACTCCTGGAGCGAATATCCCTTAAAATTGGATATCGCGTAATCAGAGGACGTATTCTTGACACGTCTCATAGCTATCTACACCCCTAATAGCGTTTCCACTTCGAGGGGAAAAGGTGGCAAGAATATAGGAGAGTCGTTAAAGAGGCAACGCTCTCGACACTCCTACTGTACTGTAAATAGTGCGCCGAATCGCCACCGCGAGGCGCCACCAAGCCATTCTTTGTAGCTTTGTAGGTGTTCCAGATACAGTACCATAGGGAGGAATTCATTATCCTTTTGTCAAAAAGAGGGTGGGTCCATCAGGACGACATGGCTACCCTACCCAAAAATAGATTTTTCGCTTCGCTTCAAAATCCGTTTTTTGGGCTCAGCACATGTCGTCCTGATGGAAGTTTACCAGAGCATTAATGTATCTGTGGATTTTCAATAGTGCCGTTATCTCGAGATAAATATTTCCTATTTGGTCTTCTAGACCTAGAGACACTTGATGTTACCGTTATACATCAATTAACTGATCATAAACTATGTCAGCTCTTCCTGCCCCCTACAGGGAAGAGTCTGGGTAGACTCTAGGAAAAAACCCGAGGATTGTGAGTTCAAGGAACAATCTAGCGAACAGTTTGTGTATTAGTGTCATCATATACATAAAGAATAGTTTGTACTTAGATGGTATATCTCTGTATAGGTTACTGATACCTCCCAAGTCTGGCTGAGAAGAGACAGACAGGTTTATATACGTGTAGGAAACCTTAGTTCAGTAAAATAAACAGTTTAGTACAATCAGTTCTTACCTGTTTGCTTGGAACAGTCTTAACCTTAGTTCCCCAATATTTTCATAAATATTAAAAGAATCAAGGATGCTCTGACTTTATTCTTAATCTAGAATGTTTGAGGCCAAAGAGACGCAAAGATTCCTTCTATTGTTTATCACAAAAATAGAAATCATAGTTGTATTCAATTACATCCTATGCAGAACAATTCTGCATAAAAGCATAAATAGTAATAACAGAATTAAAATAAGTTTCACCTGAAAAGGAAAACATTAGCCACTCTAAGGGAAATATAAAATTTCACTATGTATTCTGTTGTTACTAGGAACACTGTGCATATAAGTATGCCTATTATGCTTAATGTCACCGGTTATCACTAAACACAATACTTGACATGATATGTCTTACGAGTCTATCATGTACACCCTTCACTAAAAGTCCCAATTAGTGCACTGTTCTTCGCAGTAATCAAGCGGCGGGTTTTATAACACTGCCTGCCGCCACCACATGAAATTTTATTTCCTGTAATTACTTCGCATAGTGTTTGAAGAAAAACTCTGGATGACTTCCATCCAGTATAAGCACGAAGGCTTTCAAACGACATCTTCTGAAAGAAATTCAGAGACGAGGCAACTTTTCTCAGATCATGACCTGTGGGTGTACTGTCTGTATCAGCTTTGCGTATCAAATAGGTGATTTTCGCCCTTAACTGTTTCAAGGATAATGTTGAACCAGACGTCTCTCCCCTGAAAAGCTGACCCCCCTTAAAGTCTGTAGTTCTACGAAGATAGACCTTTTGGCATTCCACTGGGCAGAGGGATGCTTCTTCCTTCAGAGGGCAGATTCTCCAGGGACCCCATCTGTTAGTGGGCAGCTCGTTCTTGGCGAGAAACGTCGGGTCCGGAAAGAGGTTCAGTTCTCCGGAGTCTGTGAACTGAATATGGCCATCATCCCTCGAGAGGGCCACTATTTTACTAACTCTGGCTCCTAAGGCTAGTGCAAATAAGAATATCACCTTTTGAGTCAAGTCTTTCAGCGAGCAATCCTCATTGTTCAGAGTTGATGCTAAGTGAAGAACCTTATCCAAAGACCATGAAATGGGCTTAGGAGGAGCTGCAGGCCGAAGTTTAGCGCAGGCTTATGGAATCTTGTAGAAGATTTCATTAGAAAGGTCTACCTGGAAGGCATATAGTATTGGTCTGGCTAGGGCAGATTTACATGTAGTAATCGGGTTGGCTGCTAAACCTTGTTCATGAAGATGGATGAAGAAGGACAAGCAGAAATCCATAGAAATCTCCTTAGGTTTCTTCGCCTTGACAAAGGCCACCCATTTCTTCCAGGAAGACTCATATTGTCTTCTTGTTGACTTTGACTTGTATTCTTCTAAGAAGTTAATACTGTCCCTAGAAATCCCGAACCGTTTCTTGACCGCTAGGGCAAGAAAATCATGAGATGAAGGTTCTGGGTTTTCTCTCATAAAGCTGAGACAGTCAATTTCTGCACTTGTTGAGTCAGAACTGGGTCCGGCAACGGGATCAGCTTCAGGCGTAATTCCGTTATCAAAGGGAACCAAACACAGTTGGGCCACTTGTGGGCCACTATTGTTGCTATCCCTCGAAAGGATCTCAGTTTGTCGAGGACATTCAGCAGAAGGGTGGTTGGAGGGAACAGGTAGATCTTGGACCACCTGTTCCAATCTATGGACATTGTGTCTGTCACTTCCGCTATAGGATCCTCGTACGGGGCTACATACCGGGGTAGCTTCTTGTTGTCGCTCGTTGCGAAGAGATCTATCTGCAGTCCTGGGACTTTACGTAATATGAAGGAGAATGATTTTGCGTCTAGGGACCATTCTTACTCTATCGGGTTGACCCTGGATAGAGCGTCCACTGTCACATTGCGGAACCCTTGAAGGTGGACTGCTGACAAGTGCCATCTCTTCTTCTTCGCTAGACGGAGGATGGCCAGTATCGCTTGATTTATGTGAGACGATCTCGAGCCTTGTCGATTTAGGCATCTCATTACAACTTCGCTGTCTAGAACCAGACGGATGTGGATTGAGCAGCGAAGTTCCAGTTTCTTCAGAGAGAGAAGAACCGCCATGGCTTCCAGAAAATTGATGTGGAAGGTCTTGAAGAGGAGAGACCAGGTTCCTCGGACTCTCCGATGATGAGAGTGACCTCTCCACCCCTCTTTTGAGGCGTCCGTGTGAACGGTGACTGCCGGTGGAGGTGGTTTCAGAGGTGCCTTGCTCTTCAGGTTCTTGGCTTCCGACCATGGTTTGAGTAGTGATCGCAGACGATTTGGAATCGGTCTTTGCAGATCTCTTCGAGCGTTTGATGCGTAGTTTCTCCAAACTCCTGAGGCATCTTTTAATTGTGCTTTCAATATTGGATCTGTCACTGAGGCAAACTGGAGTGACCCCAACAATCTCTCCTGTTCCCTTCTTGATATCCTGTCGGATTGAAGAAGTCTCTTGACAGATGCTGCTATCTCTTTCCTCTTCTTTGATGGAATGGAAAGGCAGTGTGACTGCAAATCCCAGTGGACGCCCAGCCACTGGAACTTTTGAGTTGGAGATAGACGAGACTTTTCCAAGTTGATCTTGAATCCTAAGTGTTCCAGGAACTGGATCACTTGCTTGGAGGCTTGCCTGCACTCTTTCTCGGATGCTGCCCACACCAGCCAGTCGTCCAGGTAGGCTACTACCTGGATCCCCTTTAGGCGTAGTTGATGAATGACTGCATTCGCAAGCTTAGTGAATACCCTTGGGGCTATGTTTAGGCCAAAGGGCATGGCTCTGAAAACGTACTTTCTTTTCTGTAGTTTGAACCCCAGGTAGGGGGAAACTTGACGGTTGATTGAAATATGCCAGTACGCATCCGTCATGTCTATGGAGACTGTGTATGCCCGTTTGGGCAAAAGGGTCCTTATGTGTTGAAGCGTCAGCATTGAGAATTTGTGGTTCACTATGAACTTGTTGAGTGGTGATAAATTCAGAATGACTCTGAGCTTTTCCGAATCCTTCTTCGGAACACAAAACAGCCTTCCTTGGAATTTGATGGACTTTGCCTTCCGTATAACTCTTTTGTTCAGGAGTTCCTGAACATATTCTTCCAGAATGGGGGTTGAGTGCTGGAAGAATTGAGGAAAGTTTGGTGGAGTTGAGCTCCAACTCCACCCTAGTCCGTTCTTGATTAGGCTGTGGGCCCAGGGATCGAAGGTCCAACGATCCCGGAAGAGGAGAAGTCTCCCTCCTACCAGTAGCATCTCACTTGGAGTGCTGGTTGGAGGACTTGCCTCCTTGGCCACGTCCACCTTTGTTACCCCTACCTCTGAAGGGGCGTCTAGAGGACCCTCGAAAGGAACCTCGAGACTTTGGCCTAAAAGTCGTCGATTGGCTTTCAAAGACTGGGGTGAACACCGGCGATTGGGTCGCCAGCATTTGGGGCACCAGTTGAAGGGTGGTGGTTGGATGTGCCACCGTCTGGGGCACCATGGCCACGGGAAGCTGCTGTTTTCTAGGACGAGAGGGGACTCTTGGTCGTTTTGATTTATTCTTCGACTGGGGACCCTCGTCAGCGGAAGATTTTCTTTTTGAGGACAAGCCCCACTTGGAGAGGAGATTCCTGTTCTCCGTAGCGGCTTTGTCCACGACCTCTTTGACCACTTCGCTTGGGAAGAGGTCTTTTCCCCAGATATTGGAGGCTATGAGCTTCCTTGGTTCGTGTCTCACTGCAGCCGAGGCGAACACGAACTCTCTACAGGTCCTTCGGGCTTCGATAAAGTTGTACAAGTCCTTGGTGACTGTCGCCAAATGAGATTTGGCGAAGACCATGTACATATCTGGGGTGTCCGGGATACTTGCCATAGTCTCTAAGCCAGTCTGTAGAGACATGGAAGCAGCAAGACGTTCTTTAGTCTCTTGTTCCCTGCGCAGGAGAGACTCTGACAGCTTCGGGAGGTTTTCGCCGAACTGTCGTCCAGCAATATCTGCCTCCAGCTTTCCAACTGTGAAGGTGTTATGAACATCCTTCCAGTCTTTATCATCTGATGGAAAAGCAAGGGAAAAGGGTCTACACTCCTCCAGTGTAGGGCAAGGTTTCCCTGCTTCAACTGCCTTTAAGGCTGCCTTAAACCCTTTGTCCATAAAGGGGAAGGCACATTTGAGGTCAGCAATAAAGGACGGGTGCTTTTTGCTGAGAGCCGGCACCTTGGAACTAGTAAAGGCCCTCTCTTTCAAGGTGGTTGTATATAAGGCCTGAGCCTTAGAGAGTTCGAGGACAATCGTCTCCTTCGGCTCTGTTTCCTCCTTGGATGCAGGTTCCGTCCTTAGACGGACATAGCAGTCCGGGTAGGCCCCTTTGCTGGGCCAAAACTCAATTTCCTCTACTGAGACAGTGCCCAGTTTCTCCGAGAGGAAGATCTTCCCCCCCCCCCCCCCCCCCGACAGTAGCATATGCTCTGCATCTCTCCAAGGGTTAACGTCAGAGAAAGTGGGGAGATCCTTGACGTTTAGCTTCTTCGGGGCTAAACGTGTTGCAACCAGCTGATGCATTTCCGTCCGAAGCGAAGCTTCTTTCTCGGACGATTTCTTCTGAATGTCCTGCACCATAGACAGCAGCGAGTGCAACGTAATAGTGATGGAATCTAGCTGGGGTGCATTAGATGAAGTCGAAGGCACCGGGGCTGAAGATACCGAAATCGTTTCGGTCTTATCAACTTCAGCCTCAGGAGATACGTCATCCTCCTGCTCCAGTTCTTCCAGTAGGAGATTGTTCTCAGTCTCCTCTGAGACAACCAACATGTTTTCATCTAAATGGATGCCCTTCAGGGCGTCCGAAACAACAGATTCCATCGGAATCTGTACTAGGGGAATCTCAGGTTGAGCCTGGGGAATGATTGCATCTGCAGATGCCCTAGGGAAAAGACAGTCCCTCATCCTCTCATTAGGAAGGTATGGGCCAGAGGTGTTCTTCTGAAAACCCCTGACCCATTTTCGCAGCGTGTCCCTTGCTGCATCCCTTGACTACGTGGACGTTTGATCATCAAAAGCCTCTTTTGCCAGTTTGTCACAAACGGTACATACCTGTGGGTCCCAGTATTTGAGAGCCCCCTGGGTGACTGCGCAGCGAGCATGGGCCCTGCACACGTCATGGCTATAGAAGTTCTTGCTACGGACCCTGCAAAAGCTGTTCCCGTACTCGGGATGCTCCTCCTGTAAAGAAAGAAAGCATATAAGTATTCGGTGAAATTCTCAGATTTCAGCATACATATTTTTTTTTTTTTTTAAATATTAGCTTGGATAGAGTAAGCTAGAAAATAGGAAAGACACCTACTTGTGTTTCCTGTCCAGCCCATTGCTATGACCTCCTCCAATACTGAACAATAAATTCTTAATGAATTTTGTATGGGAAGATAATACCTTTGATATAAAGTGTCTTCTTAACACAATGTCCCAGGTTCAATATTGGGGGTAAATTAATGGTTGATAACCATTAAGTGGTAGAGAGGATCATTCTCTTATATGTGATGGTCTTACAATAGGCTGCCCATGAAGCACATTGTAGGTTGGAAAAAACTTTTCTGGGCTACAGCACTGACTGGCGGCGGTATGCCGCCAGACCTGCCGGGCCTTCCGGCATATGCCGGGCCTGCCAGCACATGCCGGGCCTGCCGACATATGCTGGGCCTGCCGGTATATGCAGGCCTTGCCGACATATGCCGGCCTATTCTGGGCTATTGAAGGCAGTTACTGTCTTCAGATCTATACTTTGGGTGGCCGACTGCCGGCCGACAACTTAGTTGCCGGCCACTGGTCATAGTATGTTTATTGTTATTGGGTTATCGCTCAGCGACACCCCCGGCAAGTGGCGGCAGAGTAACTGCCAGCCGACAGACAACCAACATGGCCGCCGACAGCTATAAGCTGCCGGCGGCCGGCCCAGTATAGGGAAAGGTAGAGAAAAAGAGAGGATGGAGGAAGGCAAAGGCTCAGCCTTGCCGACCTACATCCCGAATGAGGGTTCAAGTGGAAGGGGGAAATATATTCGGGCTTCCACCCAACCATATCCCATCCATATGGGCTATGGAAGGCAGTCCAAGGGAGGACTGAAGAACACTCTAATGATTATGAGGGTACCTGCCGGCAGCAGACAGGGAACCTCAGGCCAGTTCTATAGATTACCCTTAGGGTTAAAAGTAGAATGATGGCCAGGGAGGGTGATGGTTCATCCAACACAAAAGAGACAGCGGGGAAGGGGGAAAAGTCCTATAAGTAAGGTAATACCCAAAGGCATTACCCAACTTAAAGGATTCTGATCTCATAAGGTAACCTCAAGTAGGGGAAATCATTTCCCCCGGTTGGGTTAGTCAAGTGAGAATGCGGCCATAGGACACAATCTCGCAAGAGAACATAATCTCGTACCAGGTATCTTAGACAATGAAGAAATCATTTCTTCGGTCTAAGATCCACTAGCACAGGACTGTTAGCTAGACCGAGGAAGGAGGAATTGTAAAACAAAAACCTCCACGTATGGTCTAGGGAGTTGTTCTGGCTAACTAGATGTACAGGAAGAACGACCGCGATCATGACGCCATCCGGCTGGCAACAGCTCTTGTTACGTTAATTACGATCTCAATCCAAGAGTAAAACTGGCAAGAGCTTACATTTACACAATTCAAAGATATTACTTAACTTTCCAGAAGCTGATGAGGCTGGTGAAGACATCATAGCGACAAATAACTCCAAAATAGCGAGAGATAACACGGGATAACACAGGTCAATGAAGCTACAAGAGAAAGAATGGCTTGGTGGCGCCTCGCGGTGGCAATTCGGCGCACTATTTACAGTACAGTAGGAGTGTCGAGAGCGTTGCCTCTTTAACGACTCTCCTATATTCTTGACACCTTTTCCCCTCGAAGTGGAAACGCTATTAGGGGTGTAGATAGCTATGAGACGTGTCAAGAATACGTCCTCTGATTACGCGATATCCAATTTTAAGGGATATCCGCTCCAGGAGTTAGAATTCTGGATACCTTTGGTAAATTCTCTGGGATATATCACTGTAGTCAAATATAACCTAGGAAGCTACTAATGAAGGAACTTCCATCAGGACAACATGGCCTGAGCCCAAAAATACCCTTTGTAAAATCTTTGATTTTGGGCAAACGCAAATACAAACCGTTCTTTGAAAACAATAATTTTACGGTGGTTTGAGTATCTTTTTCATCTTGTGAGAACATTTTATGTATACTTTGGATAATCATAATAGTTTATTTTTTTATTTTTTACTTAGCATATTCATGACCTATCAACATAATAGCTACCAAAAAATGAATTCGCTTAGAAATGTTTATGCGCTATAACCTATGACAGCAATATATACATATTTACAAAAATAATGTTATGATTTTTTTCTTTTCATGAGAAAATCCGCAAGGAATAATAAAAGAGTTTGTTTTTGCTGCGAATATCAAAAAAAGGACCAGTGATAAACTTCCCTGTCATTCTAGGAACACAAAATAAAGTAAAATATGTACCACGGCGTAGTATGACGTCAGCCACTCGATATTTTTCGAGGACCTTTGTAGCAATTTTTTAATATGTCCCGGAAGGACCGCTGAAAATCTCGTCGTTTATAGCTTGAAGTATGGGTATTCCCATCCATATTTCGAAGTTCATTCCGCCTACAAACAAGACAGGTTACTATTTTGATCACTACTTCCACTGAAATCGCTTCTGGTATGAAGGTAGTCATGCTATGAATCGGTTTATAAAACAAAATGATCGTGCAGAAGGGAAAATAGTTTAACATAAGGAGGTTCAGGATACATGACCTTAACACGTCACTATTTTTTTTTTTTTTTTTTTTTTTTTTTTTTTGAATAAAAGTTGCATCATGAAATGACTTTTTGACATTGAAGTTATTTAAGCCCTAGAAAGGAAAAGAAAAGTATATTTCCACATTCCTATTATCCCAAGGTTGAAATAGGGTGTCGCTCGAAAAGTGATAACAGTAGGATGATTTACATTGATCATGTATTAAAATTAGGATCACATTTTTATATTCCCTTTAAATTCTTACTCTAATTTGAAAGGCAATATTCATTTGTGATATTGGAATTTGTAGTCTATTGGTTATACTTGTATAATTAATTTTGTTAATGCAGTACAGGAAATTCATTAGCAAACGGAACAAATTATTGCATTACATTACAAATATTTTATCAGATATTCTTCCCAATTAGCCGTGATAAATATCTGAAGCATGAAATGATACCAAATACTCTTCCCATTTATTTTTTTATTATGAATTAATGCATTAATGAAAAAAAAAAAAAAAAAAAAAAAAAAAAAAAAAAAAAACCTTCTTTTAAATAAGTAACAGGAAAAACTGGGGAACCACAAAATGCTATTAAAGACAAAAATTGAACGTTGAAGTACTGATGAATTCTTTTAAATAACATTTGTCTATTTGTCTTTTATTATTAATTCAGCCAAGTTAAATAATCCTAAGGAGACTGACAAATTTGGTTAGTGGAGTTCTTCTATACCACTTATTAAATCTCCTTCTTGCCTTTAGACTTATGCAAATAATCAGCTCCTTCTCTATTCATGATGCCTCCGACAGATCCACAGGATCTCAGCACATTCTAATGACATAACTGCTTTATGGCACTAAACGGGCAAACAAGAAAGGTCTTGGGCAGGTTTTAGCATAATACACCCAATTCCAGCCAGAAGGATATAACCATACTCTTAAAAATTTGCCGTAAAAGCGGTAAAAAAACGATCATAAATATTGCCAGACATTTACCGTTTTAAAAACAGGTATATATGGACGTAAAGGATTGATATTACGATCACCAGCCCGTAAAAGATTTTAACAAAGTAGGGTAAAATTGCGGTGGCCAGTATTTTATTGAAATACGTCTGAGGACAGTATATTATCACGGAGAATTTCAGATTACAATTACGGTTTCTTAACAGAGTACTATGGACTTATACCAGAGTCGTGAGACATTTAGTCTTAGATTATGTGACATTCTGCAAATAAGTTTTTAGGACACAATCATCAGGTTACCAGCGTCAGGAAAAAACAGGTTGGGGAGTAATTTATTAGGATTATTTTACTACATTATTAAATTAGAGGGACACACAGTAGAGTAGTGACCTCCGCCGCGGCCGCTCATGAAGGACTTCAGATCGGTAACTCCATACACTGGATATCATAACGTAAACATGGTATCCATAAAACAAAAAAAAACAAAAACAAAAAAAAAACTGGCAAATAAATGCTAAAGTTGTATACAGTCGAAGAACCGGTTAATAATTCAAATAAGCTACATATGAAATGAAAAGCATTATATTTTTTGCACATTCATCGTAACAGTCTTAACAGTCAGTAAGGCAGAATTAGATTTAGGTTTACCAACAATGGCGAAATGGATATCGATAACAGGTTTCATCTCATTTGTTACTCTCCATTTGAACTCTGTTGGAGTTCCTGGGTTTATAGAATCCTGTTTTCCATCTAGTGTTGTAGCTTAGCAGGTAATAATAATAATAATAATAATAATAATAATAATAATAATAATAATAATAATAATAATAATAATAATAATAATAATAATCCTATAACTGCTAATCTAAATCAGCATTTGATACTATTTTCGGCTAGACGTACAGCTTGAATTTTCATGTAAATGTTTAACTTCATATGAAAAAAAATATATGTATTCATATGGTGATAAAACATCACCTTCCTCGGATTTAGGGATCAACCCGTAGTTTGATAGCATATTATGGAATAAGTAAACTTTGTGTTAAATTTCTTGATTTTGGATAATTTTCGGCCTCCATTAAAGATCTTGTAGAAAATCAATAAAATAAATAGATAAATAAAAAAGAAGAAAAACCTTTGTTTCCATCTTAATTTTCATAATAAAGCCTTAATCAATCATTTTTTACAGCTTCCACATATTTAAACATATCAAACCTACAACGTTAACTTATGTCACCTCCCTTCTTTCAAAATCTTTGGAAGTATTTGAAAACCACTGGGAATGACGGAAACTTCTCTCTCATTAGGAGAGGCGGGATTGTTAACAACAACCTTCGAAAAAATTGAAACAATTAGAGCGGGCACTCGGTAGAGCGCAGACCTTCGCCAACGCCCCAATCGTGACCATGGTTATGCAAACAAAGTGGATAACAATGGCAGCGTAATGACGAAACCTGCACTTTATGCAAGTTCATTAACTCCGATGACCTTTGAATCCGAACTACTAACAAGGGTAGTGACGTCATTATATCATGTTGTATATCATTAGATAGGCCAGTGAATTAGAAACATTTTGGAATTAGTTTCATGCAAATAGGATAGACATTCCCCACGCTATAGTAAAAGGACACTTTTTACCTCTTTGTGACCTTGACCTTTGATCCAGTTATGGTGTATATCTCAAGATACCCAACTTAATTATGCACATTTTGGCACTAGTTTCATGCAAAACGCCTAAAAACTGACAACGATATAGCATAAAGAGTTTTTTTATCTCTTTTTTACCTTGACCTTTGACCAAATCATGGTGTATATCATAAGATATCCAATTGAATTATACACATTTTGGCACTAGTTTCATGCAAATTGGATAACAATTGACCACGATATAGCAAAAAGACCTTTTTGACCTTTTCGTTGCTTTGGCCTTGACCTTTGACCCAATCACTCCGACAATCTAATCAAATTGTCATTGGATCATGGCCAATCATCCCACCACATTTCGTGAGACTTGGTCAAATAGTTATGCGAATCACAAACAAACATACAAACATAAATCAATAAATACACACCAATCCAAATAGAACCATTTGGCGGAGGTAATAAATACCAAGGGTTAACAGAAAACTACGAATCGTACCGGGAATCATGGCTGATTGGCACTAGAAATACGAAGATAGTGCATTCAAAGATTTCCGATAGTATATTTCATGCTTAACGATTTTATTCATATAAATGCATATTTTGATATAATCCAGTGACCATCGCTGCCTCCTCTTGGAAGCCGAAACAGCTGTTATTTCATTCCAGCACAGATTAGCCACAAGCTCTCATACCGAAATTCTAGACAATTAGCCACAGAAATATGGTAAACTGGAAAATGAAATGATAATTTATGCCTGCCAGAATTCACGTTCAAAAATCCGATCATATATAAAATTGGGTCGCAGCTGAACATACAAGGAAAGTCTATATAATAAATGTAGGATTTCGTATAATCATTCTATTTATTTTCATTTATTTTTGGGTTTCACAACTTTAAAATACGTCTTGCCACTTCCATGCTATATCTCTATTAGGCCTGATGTAGTATACTTAAATAATTAATTGATTAGTTGAAATATCTAACTATTATCGGGATTCGAATTATGTTAGCGTAGTACGTCTTTTAATTGCAATGATATAACCATAGAATTAACGAATAGTTCTCCCCTAATACTTTAAACTTATATATGACATAAAGTGGATCATTTTACTTTGCAATGCAAATTGGTAATAATATTAAAGGTGCCTTTTCATCGCCCCTTCTTTACTTAAGGTAAATGTTAAACAATTATTCAACTTCCATACATTTATTTATGGAATAATATCAGTGAAGTGTATTTCGATATTAGATATTTCTCCTTTTTATACAAGGGACGGAAAGATTTTGGAAAATTATCATAAATTTTTAAAAGAAATCTATTTGATCTCAAAGCACCCCTTTACCAAGGCACCAATATATCTATTCTTTAATTCATTTACCTGAAAAGAAAGTATCTTGTGCTCTTGGTCTGCTTTAAAAGATACAAAACACGTAAAAGCAACTTGCAACCTTTGATTTGGAGCAAAATGATATATGTTAAATTATTTTATTACTTCAGGCGAAAGCAAAATGAATGTTAAAATAACATTTTTTATCACCCCTTACTCATATGCAAACATACATATATACATTCACACACACATATGTATATATATATATATATATATATATATATATATATATATATATATATATACATATATATAATATATATATATATATATATATATATATATATATACATATATATATACATATATATATATATATATATATATATATATATATATATGTATATATGTATATATATATATATATATATATATATATATATATATATTATGGGGTCAGTCACTCGTGCTAGCAACTCTCTCTCTCTCTCTCTCTCTCTCTCTCTCTCTCTCTCTCTCTCTCTCTCTCTCTCTCTCTCTCTCTTGTGTAGGGTAGTAGAAAGTTCTGCCATTACAGGTAAGGACTGGCTTTACAAGAGGGAAAATTCTTAACTTTTCATATATTGTTTTTTGTAGTTATTTCTTTGCCATAAACATACTATAACCTAGGAAGCGTCAGATAACAACTTTTTATATGGTATAATCATTATTTCCCATATGTCAAATAATCTTTTCTTTATTCTTTTATTCACGATCCTACTTTGCTTTCATCCTAAAACCCCTATTTTTCTCACTTTTCCATGAGCAGTCACCTTATATTCTGAAACTTCGAGCGCCTCCTTCCTTCTACAAGATCATAGGGAAGGTCTGTTAATTCATTACTGTTCTTGTATATTCATCTCCTAAATGGATAAAATTTATAGTTGATTGTTGAATTAATCAAATAACATTCACCATCGAAAAATAAAATGAGTTATAAATGAAAGCGTTTCATTTTTTTTCTGTCATGTACTCAAGCCCAATATATTCTCCAAACTTAGAAGAGGGGAACTGGCGGTCACCTTTAGTCAGTCTGAAGCTTAATTTCTGTGACTATTCATTATAGTTTAGCGTGGTCTTGCCTGTTTACGGATACCTCAAAATGTGTGTCGCGTAATTTACCAAATGCAGTGGCTAATATTAGTCTTATTACAAGCTAAGCTATTACCGTAGTTGGAAAAGCAAGATGCTATAAGCCCAAGGCCTCCAACAAGGAAAAATAGCCCATCGAGGAAAGAAAACAAGAAAATAAATAAACTTTAAAATGAGTAATAAACAACGTTCAACATTGTATTTATTTAGTTCATAGACGGTAACTGTGGCAGTGTCTGTGCCAATATGCAGGCTAGAAGTACTGTTATCGTTGCATCTGTTGTGCTGTAACAGATCTCATACAAATTTGAGGCTTGCAGTTTGTTAGTGGCTGATTGAGACTGAGCCTGCCTCATGCCAGTGCAGAGCCTTTCCAAAAGATAGCCAGTAATTTGGGAAACTGTTCTTTTTAGTTTTCTTTTTTTTATATTCATTAAGCAATTTATCTATTTATCTATTCTCATTACTACTTACATTGTTAAAAATAACCGCAGTTTTAATCGAAAATTCTCCGTAAAAATATATTTTTCTCAGCCGTATTTCAGTAATATAGAGGCGACCGTACTTTTTACCCTACTATCTCATTATCTTTAACGTGTTGGTGACCGTAATATCCCTCCTTAACGCCAATATATTTATTTTAAAAATGGTGAATGCCTGGCAACATTAATTCCTGGATTTTTACTGTTTTTATTTTGAGGTAAATTTTTAACAGTGTACTTCTCTTTTCATGTCGTCTCTTTTTTCTTTAGATTGATATTCAATTCTGAGGAAAGCTTCAAGAGCTTGCATAAATCACGGGACGATTCTACTAAAAAAGAAGTAGGTAAATTAAAATCATTACAATAGCATCATTTCTATTATGTCGTATTAAAAAGAAGTCTTATTTTCTCCTTCACTTTTTTCATCGAAGTTTGAATATATAATTACTAATTTTCATTGGATGTAAAACCTCAAATTTCTTTGATTTTTGTTTTTTGTGTAGAAGAAAATATGTCAGAAACCTCAACTTTTTTTATCACTGCATGAATATACCGTTTACATTTTATTCTTTATTAGATTTGATAGCTCTCTCTCTCTCTCTCTCTCTCTCTCTCTCTCTCTCTCTCTCTCTCTCTCTCTCTCTCTCTCTCTCTCTCTCTCTCTCTCTCTCTTTCATACACTATGCAAGACGAATTTGTTGTAATGGGAAAAGGTCATAAAACCTCAGTGTTCTTGCAAACGTGATTAAATATAATTAGTCGTTCCGTCTTTAGACGTAGAAAACTATCACAAATGTTCGTTGTTAATTTACTTATTTTTGTTGCCTTCACAGTCAATGAAAAAATGTAAAAGGGTTACATTTCATAAAACTAGCCACTCAATCTCAGCAGTTGTTAAAGTTTCAGAATTGTGACTAACATCTTGAGCTATTTTGATATCGGTTTTAAAAAGCTATTAGACCCTAACCAAACATCCAAAGGAAATAAGTCTCTTACTGAATTACTCTAACTTTAAAGATGATTATGTACTTACATTTTCATTCAGTTCAGGAATATAAGGGATTTTTAATACCAATAACAACTCGTAAAACATTTGCCTTTGAAGGTAAAATAAATACTTCAGCTAAATGATATCCAAAGATGTAGATTAAAAGAAAAAACATCAATAACGCCAAGAAAATTGGGTTAATTGTGTCTTTTAAATCGGTTAAATGTATATAACCTGGTTTGTCTCTGTTGCTAAACAGGCAGTGAGAGCTTTAGGAATGTTGATTTAGTTACTAGAGAAAGTTACACGCTGAAGTTAAGATAATCAGTGAGGTGGCTGAAACTTTCAGGTATGCTTATGGCAACTAGAAACTTTGTTTGCATGTATTGAGCAATTGCATCTGTGTGTATTGATACTGTATGTGCACCTGTTACCTTCTACACCTTAATAATACATAGAGATGGATAGATATTTTCATCAACCAATTTCCAGTTCAAATAATAGAGTTGTAGCTTAGGGAATAATAATAATAATAATAATAATAATAATAATAATAATAATAATAATAATGATAATAAAATAAGGTATCATATATATATATGGTCTTGAGAAAATAAATTAGATGAGATCATTAGTTTCATGACATTTATTGAAGCTTTCAATACAGAGAAATTATACTTATGATTGCAAACACGTAGAAATATCTATTTTGAATCTACTAGAATGAAAAATAAAACTACTCTGATGATTGGGTGATAAACATAAGGTGGAAAATAAGGTGTGGAATACATGCACATTCAAATGTCAAAGGAAAAGCCTAAAAGAGAGAGAGAGAGAGAGAGAGAGAGAGAGAGAGAGAGAGAGAGAGAGAGAGAGAGAGAGAGACTGGAGGTCGTCCCCAAGGTGTAGTTTTAGCAGATATTAGATTAAACTTCTGCTCTCGCTCCTCCCGGCTTTTTTAATAAGAAGAAACTTTTTCACACCTAAAATTCTTATTTGAAATTCTCGACCGCAAACAACAGTTTAGACTTCCTACGAACTGGGAGGCAATTGGTTCGGATCCTGATAAGGAAGATTAGTAAATGGCGTTGTTGGAATAGGAGCAGAGCTCGACGAAGATTAATTATTCGTCTCCATATCGGCTTAAGTTCGAATTACCCTGAAGTTGTTGCGGGGATGGAAACTAGAGTTTAATCAAATGATAGAAATGGGAAAAAAATAGACCAGTGATTAGGAAGGAAGTCAAATCAGATAGCGAAAATTCCTAATAAAACTATGAAAATCCAAGTAATATCATTTAAAATAGTAGTAGTAGTAGTAGTAGCAGTAGTAGTAGTAGTAGTAAAGCATGTTTAACGTTGGTTTAAGGTAATTTGCAGTTTTATCGATCTGGCAGGTGATGACGCTTGTTTTATGTTTTAGTATTTTGTATTTGAGAATTGTTGAACTTTGTTTTTTTGAGCGATATAAGCTTGTCACTTTGATATTTGGTGCTCAAGGTGATACCATGGATTGTGTCATAGTTGTCTGATCGTGAAATGATTGTCAGATATCAGAACTAGAGAATATTTGGTGAAATTTGGCGAAAATATAAATGATTAAATCGTGTTTGAAGTGAATAGAAAAGGAAACTACGATTCTTTGACGTAATAGTGCCATATACAATAATTAAGACTATGAAAATAATTGTATTTAGAAATGTATCTCAAGGATAGATATCAAATTATTTAAACAGTAAAAAGTAGGAATTTCATCTTATTTCTCTACCTCTTGTTTTTTTAAATTTTTATGATTTGTATATAAAAGATCTATTTTAATGTGGTTACTGTTCTTTGAATATTCTACTTTGATTGATCATTATATCTATAATGGTTCATTTATTTTTTTTTTGTTTCCTTTCTTCACTGGGCTATTTTTTCTGTTGGAGCCCTTGGGCTAATAACATCTTGCTTTACCAACAAGGGTTGAAGCTTTTGGGCTTATAACATCTTGTTTTTCCAACAAGGGTTGAAGATTTTGGGCTTATAACATCTTGCTTTGCCAACAAGGGTTGAAGCTTTTGGGCTTATAACATCTTGCTTTGCCAACAAGGGTTGAAACTTTTGTGCTTATAACATCTTGCTTTGCCAACAAGGGTTGAAGCTTTTGGGCTAATAACATCTTGCTTTTCCAACAAGGGTTGAAGCTTTTGGGCTTATAACATCTTGCTTTGCCAACAAGGGTTGAAGCCTTTGGGCTTATAACATCTTGCTTTGCCAAAAAGGGTTGAAACTTTTGGGCTTATAACATCTTGCTTTGCCAACAAGAGTTGAAGCTTTTGGGCTTATAACATATTGCCTTGCCAAAAAGGGTTGAAACTTTTGGGCTTATAACATCTTGCTTTGCCAACAAGGGTTGAAGCTTTTGGGCTTATAATATCTTGCTTTGCCAACAAGGGTTGAAGTTTAGCTAATAATAACAATAATAATAATAATAATAATAATAATAATAATAATAATAATAATAATAATAATAATAATAATAATGATGATGATGATGATGATGACATTTACAAATGATTCTTGCACGGAATATTTATGTATTTGCACAAAAAAAAAATATTGGTAACTCATTAATACAATTAGATGTGTTTATGGTGACAATTAGCCCAAAATAGAAGTAATAAGTAATCAAAATAGCCACTGTAACAGTTTCGGTGATATGAAGACCGACTCCAACACTATGAAATATGAAAACCAATTAACGGTAAAAAGAGATAAGTTTATTGTAATAATCACTGACTTTTTCATTTTGTTTGTATTCATAGTTTTATAGTAAACACAGATCATTTTTGGCAATAACGTTATGATAACTATGAAATACCGAAATTCAGTTGAACAGCCTCGTAAGTTTTACGTACAATATAATTCACTCCATTTGACCTTCACCACCACACTCCTTTTTTTTTTTTTTTTTTTTTTTTTTTTTTTTTTTTTTTCTTATAGATATCCTATCCATTCTCTGCTTGTTGAACACCATAGCCTCTTAACACCCCACTCGAGAGATTCCTGACACTATTCCACCGTTCTCGACAATTTTGTCTGTCTCTACAGAGACTCGACACTACAGTAACCACCAAAGGGTTGTTTATAATAATCCCAAGAATCTTCATTCCTAAATCCTCAACTCAATACGTTCATTATATGCCATTTCTTGATCTAAACCAATTATGAATTTAAAAAAAATGGTTTTGTCACAGACTCTTATTCTGTTATACACCACAGTGCATTTTCACATACCACTAGGTAATTAAAATAGTTTTCCTTGTAATGTGTATTAGTGGTCGCTTTTTTGTGATAATAGACCAAGTGATAATAAATTATGTATTTAATCAGTCGAGATATCCTCTTCATGTCATAATTAGATTGATTATGATGTTGCCATATGGTGTAAACAGATCATATTTCTGCTGCAATAACGATAATTACTCAGTTTTTTCGCTTGCAAAAAAAAAAAATATTAAAGCTAAGTATAGCTGCATCTATAATTGAGCTGCCAGTAACATGACAGACTTCAGACGTGAAGATTTTACTATAAAATTTCTCAAGCAAAATAAGCAAAAGAAAAATTATAATCTATTAATTATGTATAATTTAGGTTGATAACCACCAGGGCAACTGTTACCAAAGGGAACCTTCCTAGAGATTGTGAAAGTAGGAAGTAAGAATTCAGTTGAATATGTTTGCAAGTAATTTCAAAATCTTATGTATATAATCATTGGTACTACCGTATACACTATACCAGGGAGTTTAAGGAAAATTTTAACCTACTGATAACTCTTGATTCCAAACTAAAAGATGACTAAGGGGTAAATTGGGTGCTTGACGATGATCCTGAACTGAAAAAGCTAGTCATGATTTTTGTTTTATGTATACAAATATCGGTTGAAAACCGAAATACGTATGTAGATCTTGAATCTCATTATCAATGCCAGATTGTTTAAAGTAGAGTTCTATTCAGTTCACAGGAAAGGCACCTCAAATTATGAAGACGAACTTTTAGCTGGTTAGTCTTTTATAGAACTTACAAAGCATGTATACAAAGGTGCATCATTTTGAAATGCCTTTTACAGGCACTTTTCAAAATCATTGAGCATAATCCTGAAGAAGGAGGGCAAGATGGATTGTTCCTTGATATAGCTATATGTGCCATGCATAAGGTAACTACATGGATTTTTATGAGAAACTCATTCAAGATGACGTAACCATAGGGGAATTCAGTTGTCTGGTCTTTCAAGCTGTGTTGTACCAGAGTAATGCTAGACATTAAATAAAAAGAGTTCAGTGTAGTTCTGAGTACTAGATTAAATATCATCAGATGCTGAAGTTGAGAAAATACATGTGCATCAGAGTCAAATATCTCGAAGTGAGAAATATATATCCATGAGAGTTGATTTTATCATAACCTTTAACAGTCATTTTTGGGGAATGCTTTGACCATTCCTACCAAATATTTTCCGTCATTTAAAATTGGTTGGCTTTCAATAAAATGAAAAGTCAATTAAAGACTATAAAATGGCCAATAATGAAGTTTCATTCCCCAATCACCAATGATATAAAACACAAAAGTTAAGAAAATATTGCACTTTTGATCTTGGATAAGTCAACTGTAATAATTGGTCAGAGATTTTACCTTAAAAAGTTAATGATTTACACACCTACGAAAATGAAAGGAAAAGGAAAATATAAAATATTGGAAAAATTACACATTTAGAGGATTGAGAGAAGAGATGCTTACTACACATCATTCCTTTTAGTACGCACATATAAATCAGGTTTCAAAAATGATAATGCCTTCAGTAGGTAAAGGTCTGCTGGTGGAATAATCATAAAAATAAAGCTGAGAAGCAAAATACTTAAAGAAAAAAAAATTGTATACATCTAATATAATTTTGTTCTTTCCATTACAGAAACTCAGCAAGTTAACATTTTATGGTAAAACTATTTACATTAGAAGAACAACCAACTGCTCTGTACCCAAAAAAAATCGTTCTGAAATATTTTGTAGTAACATTTTGAAAGAGAAGATTATTACAAATTATTAAGAGTTCGTAACAATAAAAATAATAGGCATCTTTTAAATCACATAAAAGGTGTAAGTCTTATGATAATGAAATACAAAGCAGCAGGACACGGGAAAAAGGTATGAAGCTTTTGGAGACCATTTCACTTTATCTACTTTAGCTATACTTCTTATTTTTCAGTATCCATGCCTTCATTAACTGGGGCATTATAAGTACTATTTAGATACATAAAAAGTAAAGGTTACGATTTTACAGAAACGTATGTCTATCTGCTGAGTTATCAGCACCCATTGCCTGGCCTGGCCCTCCTTGGTTCTAGCTTGGTTCTAGCTTGCTAGGGCAATGTCACTGTCCCTTGCCTCTGCCATTCATAAGCACCCTTTAAACCTTTAAACCCCATGCAACTTTAGAGATAACTTACAAAGACGTTTAGTCGATATGGAGAAAAGTACATTGTAATTCTTAAACTATTGGA
>NC_090725.1:58987646-58992646 GCF_036898095.1 Palaemon carinicauda | reverse complement strand
TAATTAGTTATACAAGAATAATTAATTTTGTTAGTGCAGTGCAGGAAATTCATTAGCAAACGAAACATAAATTATAGCATTACATTACAAATATTTCATCAGATATTCTCCCCAATTAGCCGTGATAAATAACTGAAGCATGAAATGATTCCAAATATTTTTCACGTTTATTTTGTTATTTTGAAATTAATGCGTTAATGGAAAAAAGAAAACAAAAAGCGTTTTTTTTTTCTATCAAATAACAGAAGAAAACTGGAGAAAAAAATGCTACCAAAGAAAACAATAAAGTACTGAATATTGAAGTACTGATGAATTCTTTTAAATAACATTATCTGTTTTTTTATTATTATTATTATTAATTCAGGAGAATGAAACTTTAGGCTTATCCAAATAATCAGCTCCTTCTCTATTCAGGCTCTGGCAATCCACAGGATTTCAGCATATTCTAGTGTAATATCTGATTTAATGCACTGAATGAGCAAACGAGAAGGGTCTTGGGCGGGTTTGGTTATAATACAGCCAAATCCAGCGAAAAGGGAATAACCATACATTCAGAAATTTACCATTAAAAACAGTGAAAGTTCTGGCATAAATGATGCCAGATATTTACCGTTAAGAAAAAAAAAATTTATATATATATATACAGTATATATATATATATATATATATATATATATATATATATATATATATATATGTATATATATATATATATGTATATATATATATATATATATATATATATATATATATATATATATATATACATATATATATACATATATATATATATATATATATATATATATATATATATATATATATACATATATATATATACATATATATATATATATATATATATATATATATATATATATATATATATATATATTCACGTAAAGGACCGATATTACGGTCACCAACCATAAAACATAATAAAAAAGTATTTTGCTGAAATACGGTTGAGAACAGTATATTTTTACGGAGAATTCCCAATTAAAATTCCATTTTTTCTAATAGTGTACTATGTAATTATAACAGATTCTTGAGACATTTAGTCTTAGATTAATTGTGTCGTTCTTCAAACAAATTTTTTTGACACCATTATCAATTTACCAGCGTCAGGAAAAACCGGTTGGGGAGTAATTTGTTTGGACTACATTATCAAACTAGACGGGCATTCAGTAGAGCGCAGACCACCGCCGCGGCAGCTTATTTCTTGACCTTTTGCCCGACCCTGACTATGACCTTTAACCTTGACATATATCAAATTGCATGGATTTTCATACACTAAAATATGAATCGAGTTTCAAGTTTCTGTGACAACAATGTCCAAACTCATGGCTGATTACGTGAATTGGACATTTTGCTTTTTACATAACAGTTAATTCCTGCAAGTTTCATTACTCTACGACTGAAATTGTGGTCCTGAAGCTGTTCACAAACAAACACACACATAAACAAACACAAATACACAAACATGAGGTAAAACATAACCTCCTTTCAATTTCATTGGCGGAGGTAATTAGATATGATCATAATAATAGTTGTGTTTCAAAAGGTTTTTGACTACAGGCAAAATATTCCATATTATTTGAGAGTCATAGATGAAATATATAAATATTGATCAATCACATAAATTACGATGTCAAATTTGATTATTATAACTACTTTTCAGGAATAACAGAGAATCACTCCTTAAGTTACCAACGAAATGTTTTGTCCCAGAAAATACATGAAGGACTTCAGATCGGTAACTCCACAAGGTGATCAGGGTATCCATGAAACATGAAAACTGGCAAATAAATGTTTAACTTATATACTGTTGAAGAACCTGTTAATAATTCATATAAGCTACATATGAAATAAAAAGCATTATATTTTTGGTATATTCATCGCAACAGTATCAACAGTCTGTAAGGTAAAATCAGATTTAGATTTACCATCAACGTCTCATTGGATATTCCATGGTTAGGAATGTGGTGGCCTACGTGGTAACATCCATGACTGGTGATCGCCAGACTGGGGCTCGAGTCCCACTCAAACTCGTTAGTTTCTTTGCTCGCTGCAACCTCACGATCCTTGGGAGCTAAAGATGGGGTTTTGGGGAAGCCTATAGGTCCATCCTCTTGGTCTTCAGCAGCCATTTTCTGACCCTCCCTTGTCCTACCTTAGGTTGAGAGGGCGCTTAGGTGCTGGTCATATGGATATGTGGTCAGTCTCCAGGGCATTATCCTGCTCGATAGGGCAATGTCACTGTTTCTTGCCTCTGCCATTCATGAGTGGACTTTAAGCTTTTATCGGGTGTTATCTCATTTGTTATTTCTTATTTAAACTCGTACTAAACTTACTCATCACAGGGTCTAAAAAAAAAATTGTGAAAATAGTTTTTATCTTGATATTCCATATTTTCACCGTTGTCATTTTTCCTCACTGGGCTATTTTCCCTGTTGGAGCCCCTAGGTTATTTGCATCCTGCTTTTCCAACTAGGGTTCTAGCTTAGCAAGTAATAATAATAATAACAATAATAATAATAATAATAATAATAATAATCTTATAACTACTCATGCAAATGAGCATTTAATCCTGTTTTCGGCATGACGTACATCTTGAATTTTCATGTGAACGTTCAACATTTACATTTTGTAATATGTAACTCCGTGTTATCTTTAATGATCCTGGATTTTTTTTTAAATCTTGTAGAAAGTCAATAAAATCAATAAATAAACAAAAGAAGGGAAACATGTGTTTTCATCTTAATCTTCTTGATAAAACCATAATCAATCATTTGTTTATAGTTCCACATATTTAGACATACCAAACCGACAACATCAACATATGTCACATTCTCTTCTTTCAAAAACTTTGCAAGGATTTGAAAACCACCGGGAATGACGGGAACTTCTCTCTCATTAGGAGAGGCGGAATTGTTACAACAAGCTTCGAAAAAAATTATAACTACTAAAACAGGCACTCAGTAGAGCGCATCCCTTTGCCAACGCTACATTTGTTACATTAGTTATGCAAACAAAATGGATATCAATGGCAGCGTAATGACGAAACCTGCACTTGATGCAAGTTCATTGATCCCACTGTCATTTTAACCGCAACCACTATATCACGTTGCATATCACAAGATAAGCTACTTAATTATGCACATTGGGGCACTAGTTTTATGCAAAAAGACTTTTTTTACCTCTTTGTGCCCTTGACTTTTGACCCAGTAATGATGTATATCACAAGATAACCGATTGAATTATGCACATTTTGGCACTAGTTTCATGCAAATCGGAAAAAAATTGACCAAGATATAGCAAGAAGACGTGTTTAGCCTGTTTGTTACCTTGGCCTTGACCTATGACCCGATCACTCCGAAAATCAAATCAAATTTTGTTTAGATCATTGTCAGTCATCCCAACAAATTTTATGAGATTCGGTCAACTAGTTATGCAAATCACAAACATATATACTAACTTGAATAAATAGATACATGCTATCTAAAATATAACCTTCTAGCGAAGGTAATAAAATACCAAGGGTTAACAGAATCCTACATATCGTACCGGGAATCGTGGCTGAATAGCACTAGAAATACGAAGATAGTGCATTCCAGGATTTTTCATAGTAGATTTTATGCATAGCCATTTTATTCATATGAATGCATATTTTGATACAATTGAGAGTGGCCATTGCTGTCTCCTGTTAGAAGCCAAAACAGCTGTTATTTTATTCCAGTACCGATAAAGCCACATCCACTCATACTGAAATTCTGGACAATTAGCAACAGAAATATAATAAACTGGAAAACGAAATGATAGTTTATACCTACCAGAATTCACGTAAAAAATTCCAATGATATATAAAACTGCGTCACAGCTGGACTTCCACGGGGTATGGAAAGGGCTATATGTTGAATGTGGGATTTCATCTAATTATTTTAATTATTCAAATTTATTTTTGTTTTCACTTCTTTAAAATAAATCTCGCCACTTTCATGTTATATCTCAAATTGGCTTGATCAAGCATATCTTAATAAATAGTTAGTGTTTGAAATATCTAACTATTATCCGGACTCGAATTATGTTAGCGTAGTACGTCTTTTAATTGCAAAACTATAACCCTACAATTAACGAATAGCTTTCCCTTAATCCTTTAAACTCCTATAGGACAAAAGATAGATAATTTTACTCTGCAATGGATATTGGTAATATCATTAATGATGCCTTTTCAAAGCCCCATCTTTACCTAAGGTAAATGTTAAACAACTATCAAATTTCTATATAACTTTATTCATGGAATATTTCTCCTTTTCTAACAAAGAATGGTATTTTTTTTTTTTTTTTTTAATTATCTTAAATTTTCAAAAGAAACCTTTTTGATCTCAAAATACCTTTTTACTAAGTCACCAAAAAGAAGCACCAATCTGTATTTGTATTTCATTTCTATGAAAATGAAGTATCTTGTGCTCTTGCCTTTTATTGAAAGATACGAACATATAACAGCAAATTGCAACCTTCGATTTGGTGTAGGATGACAAACGTTGGAAGGATATTAACATAATGTTTTCTCACTCCCCTCAGGCACATATAAACATACATATATACATACACACAAGCATATATATATATTTATATATATATATATATATATATATATATATATATATATATATATATATATATATATATATATATAATATATAAGGAAACCGTTACTCGAGCCGATACAAATAACGACTTCTCTCTCTCTCTCTCTCTCTCTCTCTCTCTCTCTCTCTCTCTCTCTCTCTCTCTCTCTCTCTCTCTCTCATGTATAGTAGTAGAAAGTTCGGCCATTACAGGTAAGAACTGGCTGATAAGTTTTAGCCGGAAAATAGGGGTTGAATCACTTTTGCTTTACAAGAGGGAAAACTTCTTAACTTTCCATATCTTGTTTTTGCAGTTAATTCCTCGACACAAACGTACTATAGCCTATGAAGCGGCAGATAACAACTTTT
>NC_090725.1:58902646-58982646 GCF_036898095.1 Palaemon carinicauda | reverse complement strand
CTCTGTGCATCCAGTGGATAACGTCGCAGTAACACTTTGAAGTGAAAAACAATAGAGGTTGAACGTCAAGATGGGAGACGTTCACTAATGACAATAGCGCACTTACTGCACTACCCTTTAAGGGAGGATCAGATTATTAAATTTTAATTCCTGTGGTAAGACTCGAACCCACCCATAGACGGTAGATTATTGTGATGAACTCCGCTCATACAATTGTGCACTTTTCTGTAGTTGGAATAGACCATACCTTATCATTGTGGTATAATTGGTTCAGAGTTTAATACGGCTTGCTTACCCTTTAATTATATGGATATACTTATTGAATTAAGTCAAATTGATTTTTATCAAATTCGAAAGAAAAAAAAAAGAGGAGGAAGATAACATAAGCATTTAACACATGACTCGAACTAATCTTAGACATGAAACAAAATCTACTGTAATAAAGTTCAGTTGGCGCAAGTAAGAAATTTATAGAACAGCACAGCACGGTCGACAGGTCCAAAAATCAAGACGTGAACTTTGTTATTTACCTGCAGATTGTGCGAACTGTAGTCATAAATAATGCAATATGTGAATTGCAAATTCAGCTGAGATATCCAGCATGAGTGGCTGTACCCTTGAAGTTAGCCATCAGTGGCATTGAATTATCTAGGAAATTCAGTCTTTGATATTCTCAGATCATGTTTGTATTATCATTGGACTGTATATATCGGGAACTCTATTATCGTAGTGGATTGCAAAAGCTTAGTGAACCTTGTATGAAGAATTTTAAGCAAAATATTTTTTTTTCTTATGCAATTAACTTATGATGCAGCAAAGACTAATTTTCCATTTCTATTAGAAAAGTGAGAGGTCCCCTCGATGATAAAAGTTTCTTTTTACGTTAAAACCAACGTGAAAATTATCCTACTTTTTAAAGTAGATTATGCACAAAGATACAAAAAGTAAAAAAAAAAAAATTAAAGGAAATGAGGCCTCAAACAAAAAATGTGTAAAAGTTAACGTAAAAACAGTATTGAATTCTTCTCAGAGAAACCTGAACATTTTCCGCAAAGAATATATGAAATAACTAAATAATATAAGACATTCGAAATACATGCAAAATACAAAAAAAAAAAAAAAAAAAAGAGACACAAACAGGTAAAACTAGAGGGGTACTCAGTAGAGAGCATGCCATCGCCACGCCAACCATTGGGTACTTGTACTTCGATGCATTTTCCTCAAAATCTAATGGATTCGTCCTTGGGTCTTACCCCATATGTTCAACAAGGTTTGTTGAAATTGGTCGAGTAGTTTTATGCTTAATGGTGTTCACAAGTGAAAAATAAACTGACAAAATATTTTACATTTACTTAAAATTGTGATTATTTTTAAAGTACTGCATACTTGTAGTTGTATGTACTTTATCCAAAATGTTATTTAATTCATCCTTGAGTTATACCCAACATGACTTCCAAATTTGGTCAAAATTTGTATAATAGTTTTTGTGTAAAGTTGCTTACAATCAATTATTAGACTAAACAGACAAGGTTGATTATATACCCTTTGTAAAAACTTCAATTCTGGCGAATGCAATAATCTTTGATTTTTGCAGAGAAATAGAAACCGTTCTTTGAAAATAATGATTATAAGGTGGTTTGAGTATCTTCTAGACCTTGTGAGAATATTTTCTGTATACTCTTGCTAATCATGATAGTTTTGTTATTATTTTTTACTTAGCATATTCATGACATATGTATCAATATAATACCTACTAAAGAATTATTCGCTTACAAATGTTTATGTGCAACAAACTATGAGAGCAGTGTAAACACATTTACGATTTTTTTCTTTTCATGAGAAAATCCACAAGGAATATTAAAAGAGTTTGTTTTTGCTGCGAATATAAAAAAAGAACCGGTGATAAACCTCCCTGTCATTCTAGCAACACAAAATGAAGTAAAATATGTACCACGGCGTAGTATGACGTCAGTCACTCGATATTTTTCGAGGACCTTTGTAGCAATTTTTTAATATGTCCCGGAAGGACCGCTGAAAATCTTGTCATTCATAGCCTACAGTAAGGGTATTCCCATACATATTTCGAAGCTCATTCCGCCTACAAACAAGACAGGTTACTATTTTGATCACTAATTTCACCGAAATCACTTCCGGCATGAATGTAGTCTAACTATGGATCGGTTTGTAAAACAAAATGAAAATTCTTGTGTAGAAGGAAAAATAGTGTAACATGAGGAAGCTCATGATACAGGACCATATCGGATCATTTATTGTTTATATTTTTGTGGAGTAAAAAATGCTTCATGAAACTTTTGTGGTTTAAAACATTTTGTCATTGAAGTTATTTAAGAGCTTGAAAGAAAAGAAAAGGCTGTTTTCCCATTCCTATTTTCCCAAAGTTGAAATAGAGCGTCGCTCGAAATGTGATACGAGTAGCATGATTTACTATTAACATTCTAATACATAAATCATATACTAAAATTAGGATCCTCATTTCTATCTTCCCTTTAAATTCCTACTCTAATTTGAAAGGCAACATTCATTTGTGAAATTGAAATTGGTAGTCAATTAGTTATACTGGAATAATTCATTTTGTTAATACAGTGCAGGAAATTCATTAGCAAACGAAACATAAATTATTGCATTACATTACAAATATTTCATCAGATATTCTCCCCAATTAGCCGTAGTAAATAACTGAAGCATGAAATGATTCCAAATATTTTTCCCGTTTATTTTGTTTTTTGAAAATAGTGCGTTAATGGAAAAAAGAAAACAAAAAACGTTCTTTTTATCAAAAAAAAAAAAAGAAAAAACTATGACAACAATTGCGTATCGAATATTTAAGTACTGATGAATTCTTTTAAATAACATTATCTATTTGTTTTTGTTTTTTTTTTCTAATATTAATTCAGGTAAGTTAAATAATCTTAAGGAGAATGACAAATTTTCTTAGTAGAGTTTTTCTGTACCACTTACAAAATCTCCTTCCTGCCTTTAGACTTGTGCAAATAATCAGCTCCTTCTCTATTCATGATACCTCTGGCAATTTGATCTGCGGCTGAGTAAAAAAAAAAGGCTCTAGCAATCCACAGGATCTCGGCCCATTCTAATGTCATATCTGCTTTATGGCACTGAACGGGCAAACAAGAAGGGTCTTGGCGAAAGGGAAAAACCATACTATGTACTTATACCAAAGTCTTGAGATATTTAGTCTTAGATTATTATGTGCCATTCTTCAAATAAGTTTTAAGACACCATTATCAGGTTACCAGCGTCAGGAAAAAACTGGTTGGGGAGTAATTTATTAGAATTATTTGACTACAGTATTAAAATAGAGGGACACTCTGTAGAGCCCAGACCTCCGCTACGAAGCTTATTTCTCAACCTTTTGCTTGGCCTTGACCTTGACCTTGGACCTTAAACATGACGTGATTTTCATAAACTCACATATGAACCAATTTTGAAGTCTGTAACAACGATGTCCAAACTCATGGCTGATTACGTTAATTAGACATTTTACTTGACCGTGACCTTGACCTTTGACCTTTACCTTCCAAAATTTAATTAAATCAAGCTTTTTACATAGCGGTTAGTCCCTGCAAGTTTGTTTACTCTACGATTAATGTTGTGTCCAGAAAGCTGTGCACAAACGAACACACAACACAAACAAACACACAAAGAGGGGGTGAAACATAACCTCCTTCCAATTTCGTTGGCGGAAAGTAATTAGATATGATCATAATAATAGTTGTATTAGGCTCGAATGTTGCATTTGTCTACAAGCAAAATTTTCTATATTATTAGGTAGTCATAGATACAATATATAAATATTGACCAAGTCAAATTTGATTATTATAACTACTTTTCAGGCATAACAGAGAATCATTCCTTAAGTTACCAACGAAATGTTTTGTCCCAGAAAATACATGAAGGGCTTCAGATCAGTAACTCCACACACGGGATATCATAAGGTGAACATGGTATAAATGAAACAATGAAAAACTGGCAAATAAATGCTTAAATTGTATACTGTTGAAAAACCGGTTAATAATTCAAATAAGGTACATATGGAATGAAAAGCGTTATAATTTTTGTATATTCATTGTTACAGTCTTAAAAGTCTGTAAGGCGAAATCAGATTTAGGTTTACCAACAATGCCTCAGTGGATATTCCATAGTTAGGGTTGTGGTAAAGTCCGTGACTGGTGATCGCCAGACTGGGGTTCGAGTCCCACTCAAACTCGTTAGTTTCTTTGCTCGCTGCAACCTCACCATCCTTGGGAGCTAAAGATGGGGGTTTGGGGAAGCCTATAGGTCCATCCTCTTGGTCTTCAGCAGCCATTTTCTGACCCTCCTTGTCCTAGCTTAGGTTGAGAGGGGGCTTGGGTGCTGATCATATGTATATGTGGTCAGTCTCTAGGGCATTGTCCTGCTTGATAGGGCAATGTCACTGTCTCTTACCTCTGCCATTCATGAGTGGCCTTTAAGCTTTTATCAGGTTTTATCTCATTTGTTATTTTTATTTAAATTCGTACTAAACTTACTCATCACAGGGTCTCATAAAAAATTTTGCGAAATGAGTTTTTATCTAGATATACAATATTTTGCCGTTGTCGTTTTTTCCTCACTGGGCTATTTTCCCTGTTGGAGCCACTATGTTATTAGCATCTTGCTTTTCCAACTAGGGTTATAGCTTAGCAAGTAATGATAATAATAATGAAAATAATAATAATAATAATAATAATAATAATAATAATAATAATAATAATCCTATAACTACTCATGTAAATAAGCATTTAATACTATTTTTGGCTAGACGTAAATCTGGGATTTTCATGCGAACGTTCAACTTTTACATTTTGTAATAAGTAACTCTGTGTTATCTTTATGATCCTGGATTTCTTTAAAGATATTATAGAAAATCAATAAAATCAATAAATAAACAAAAGAAGGAAAACCTGTACTTTCATCTCAATCTTCTTGATATAACCATAATCAATCATTAGTTTATAGTTTCACATATTTAGACATACCAAACCGACAACATCAACATATGTTACATTCTCTCCTTTCAAAAACTTTACAAGGATTTGAAAACCACTGGGAATGACAGAAACTTCTCTCTCATTAGAGAGGCGGAATTGTTACAACAAGCTTCGAAACAATTAAAACAACTAGAACAGGCACTCAGTAGAGCTCATCCCTTTGCCAACGCCACATTTGTTACATTGGTTATGCACTCAAATTGGATAACAATGGCAGCATAATGACGAAACCTGCACTTTATGCAAGTTCATTGACTCCGCTGACATTTCAATTGCAACTGCTATATCACGTTGCATATCATAATATCGGCAACTTAATTATGCACATTTTGGCACTAGTTTTATGCAAAAAAGACTTTTTTTACCTCTTTGTGACCTTGACTTTTGACCCAATAATGATGTATATCACAAATAACCGATTGAATTATGCACATTTTGGCACTAGTTTCATGCAAATGGAAAAAAAAATTGACCAAGATATAGCAAAAAGACGTGTTTAACCTGTTTGTTACCTTGGCCTTGACCTTTGACCCGATCACTCCGAAAATCTAATCAAATTGTCCTTAGATCATTGTCAGTCAATCAAACAAATTTCATGAGATTCGGTCAACTAGTTATGCGAATCACAATCAAGCATACAAACATAAATCAATAAATACATGACAATCAAAATATAAACTTCTGGCGAAGGTAACAAAATACCAAGGGTTAACAAAATACTAGTTATTATAACGAGACTTATGGCTAAATAGCACAAGAAATTCGGAGATAGTAGAATTCATGTTTAGTGATTTTATTCATATAAATGCATATTTCGATACAATTGAGAGTGGCCATTGCTGCCTCCTGTTTGAAGCCGAAACAGCTGGTATTTCATTCCAGCACAGATTAGCCATAAACTCTCATACCGAAATTCTGGATGATTAGCCGCAAAAATATAATAAACCTGGAAAGCAAAAAGATAGTTTATGTCTGCCAGAATTCACGTTCAAAAAATCCATTCAAATATAAACCTGGGTCGCAGCTGAACATCCACAGGGCATGGAAAGTGCTCTATGTTGAATGTAGGATTTCATATAATCATTTTATTCATTCTAATTTCTTTTTGGTTTCACTTCTTTGAAATAAGTCTTACCCCTTCCATGCTATATCTTAAGTAAGCTTCATCAAGCATATCTCAATAATTAGTTAGTTTGATACATCTAAGTATCATCGGGATTTGAATTGGCAATGATATAACCCTAGAATTAACGAATAGCTCTCCCCTAAACTTATAAATGACATAAGGTGGATCATTTTACTTTGCAATGAGAATTGGTAACAATATTAATGGTGCCTTTTCATCGCCCCCTCTTTAACGAAGGTAAATGTTAAACAATTATTCAACTTCCATATAAATTTATTTATGGAATGATATCAGTGAAGTGTATTTCGATGTTAGATATTTCTCCTTTTTTATATAAGGGACGGAAAGTTTTTGGAAAATTATCATAAATCTTTAAAAGAAACCTATTTGATCTCAAAACACCCCTTTACCAAGGCACTCATATGTCTATTTTTTAATTCATTTACCTGAAAAGACAGTATCTTGTGCTCTTGGTCTGCATTAGAATATACAAAACACGTACCAGCAACTTGCAACCTTTGATCTGAAGCAAAATGACATAGGTTAAAAAACTTTATTTCTTCAGGTGAAAGCGAAATGATTGTTAAAATAACGTTTTTTATCACCCCTTACGCATATACAAACATACATATAATTCACATACACACACACAAACATGTATATATATATATATATATATATATATATATATATATATATATATATATATATATATATATATATATATATATATGTATATATATATATATATATATATATATATATATATATATATATATATATATATATATATATATATATATATATATATATATATATATATATATATATATATGCCTGTTTGCGGATACTTAAAAATAAGCGTCAAGATATTTACCGAATGCAGAGGATAATATTATTATTCTTATTACATGCTGAGCTATAACCCTAGTAGGAAAAGGAAGATGCTATAAGCCCAAGGGCTCCAACCGAAAAAAAATAGCCCAGTGAGGAAATGAAACCAGGAAATAAATGAACTACAAAATAAGTGATAAACAACTTTCAACGTTTTATTTAGTTCATTGAATGTACCTGTGGCAGCGTCTGTTCCCATATGCCTGCCAGAATTCCTTGTTATCGTTGCATCTGTTGAGCTGTAACAGATCTCATACAAAAGCTGAGGCTTGCAGTTTGTTAGTGGCTGATTGAAACTGAGCTGGCCTCATGTCAGTGCAGAGCCTTTCCAAAAGATAGCTAGTAATTTGGGAAACTGTTCTTTTTAGTTTTCTTTTTATCATTCAATAAGCAATTTATCTATTTATCTATTCTCATTACTACTTATACTGTTAAAAATAGCCGCAGGTTTAATCGAAAATTCTTCGTAAAAAATATACTGTTCTCAGCCGTATTTCAGTAACATACAGGCGACCATACTTTTTACCCTGATATCTCATTATCTTTCAAGCGTTGGTGACCGTAATATCATTCCTTAACGCCAATATATTCGTTTTTAAAATGGCAAATGCCTGGCAACATTTATTCCAGGATTTTTACTGTTTTTATTTTACGGTAAATTTTTAACAGTGTACTTCTCTTTTCTTTTTTCTTTAGATTGATACTCAATTCTAAGGAAAGCTTCAATAGCTTACATAAATCACGGGACGAGTCTATTGAAAAAGAAGTAGGTAAATTGATATCATTACAAAAGCATCATTTCTATTATGTCGTATTGAAAAGAAGTGTTTTTTCTCCTTCACATTTTTCATCGAAGTTTGAATATATAATTACTAGTTTTCATTGGGTGTAAAACCTAAAATTTCATTGATTTTTTATTTTTGTTTAGAAGAAAATATGTCAGAAATCTCATCTTTTTTTATCACAGCATGAATATATCGTTTACATCTTGTTCTTTATTAGATTTAATAGTATCTCTCTCTCTCTCTCTCTCTCTCTCTCTCTCTCTCTCTCTCTCTCTCTCTCTCTCTCTCTCTCTCTCTCTCTCTCTCTCTCTCATACACTATGCAAGACGAATTTGTTGTAATGGGAAAATGTCATAAAATCTCAGTCTTCTTTCAAACGTGATTAAATATAACTAGACGTGAGAGACTATCACAAATTTTCGTCGATAGTTTTCTTATTTTTGTTGCCGTCACAGTTCATGAAAAAAAATTGAATTAAGTTTCAGAATTGTAACTAACATCCTCTCTTGTACTTTTCAGATCGGCTTAAAAATGCTATTGAACCCTAAGTTCCTAACCAAACATTCAAAGGAAATAAGTCTCTCATTGAATTAAACTAACTTTAAAGATAGTTACGTACTTACATTTTCGTTTAGTCTAGGATTATAGGGGACTCCTAAGACCAATAATAACTCGTAAAAATTTTGACTTTGAAGGTTGACTAAACACTTCAGCTGAATGATATCCAAAGACTGGGATTAGAAGAAAAACACCAATAGCGCCAAGAAAATTGGGTTAATTGTGTCTATTGAATCAGTTATATGTATATAACTTGGTTTGTCTCAGTTGCTAAACAGGCAGCAAGAGCTTTAGGAATATTGATTTAGTTACTAAAGAAAGTTACACGAGGAATTTAAGATAATCAGTGAGGTGACTGAAAATCTCAGGTATGCTCGTAGTAACAAGAAACTTGTTCACTTATTTGCATGTATTGTGCAATTGCGTCTGTGCGTATCGATACTGTGTATGTCCCTGTTACCAACAACATCATAACAATAGATGGAGATGGAAAGGTATTTTTATGAAGGATTTTGTATAATTTACATTTTTATTTCAACATCAATGAATCCGACGTCATCCTTTCACCTCATGTAAGGAATAAATCATCAAGTAATTTCCAGTTCATATAATAGGATTGTAGCTTAGCTAATAATAATAATAATAATAATAATAATAATAATAATAATAATAATAATAATAATAACACTAACAATAATAATAATAATAATAATAATAATAATAATAATAATAATAAAAATAATAGGATATCAGGTATCATATTTATATGGTCTTAAGAAAATATATAAGGTGAGAAAATTTGTTTCACGAAAAACATTTAAGCTTTCAATTCAAAGAAATGATAAAGGCAGAATATGATTGTAAAAGAAGTAGAAATTTTTATTTTGAATCAACTAGACTGAAAAATCAAATTACCCGAATGATTGTGTGATAAGCATAAGCTGGAAAATAACATGTAGAATACATTCATATATCAGATGAAATGCCTAAAGGAGAGAGAGAGAGAGAGAGAGAGAGAGAGAGAGAGAGAGAGAGAGAGAGAGAGAGAGATAGAGAGAGTCACATTGCTTCGTCGGCATGAAAAGACGCTGGAGGTGGTCCCCAAGGTGTAGTTTTAGCAGATATTAGATGAAACTTCTGCTCTCGCTCCTCCCGGCTTTTTTGATAAGAAACTTTTTTACACCTAAAATTCTTATTTGAAATTCTGAACCACAAACAACGGTTTAGACCTCTTACGAACTGAGGGAGATTAGTAAATGGCGTTGTTGGAAGAGGAGTAGAGCTCGTCGAAGATTAATTATTCGTTGGCATATCGGTTAAAGTTCGAATTACCTGACTGTGTTGTGGGAATGGAAACTGGAGAGTTTCATCAAATTTTTTTTTTATTTCATAATGAAACTATTAAAGCACAAGCAATATTATTCATAGTAGTAGTATCATATATATTAGTAGTAGTAGTATTATTATTAGTAGTAGTAGTAGTAGTAGTAGTAGCCAATGGAGCATGCTTAACGTTGGTTTTAGGCTATTTGCTCTTTTATCGATCTGGCGGGTGATGACGATTATCTTCAGGCGTTGAATTTTTTTTAATATTTTGTTTTGTAGATTTCTTAAACATTATATTTTTTTCTTTCTGAACAATTTAAGGTTATCATTGATGTAAGACCATGATTTCATTGACATATATTAGCATCATTTTGATCTTTGGTGTTTAAGGTGATGCTATGGTTTGTGTCAGTTGTCCGATCGTGAAATAATTGCCAGATTATTATTTTCATTTACTAGCTAAGCTACAGCGCTAGTTGGAAAAGCGAGATGCTATAAGCCCAAGAGCTCCAACAGGAAAAAATAGCCCAGTGAGGAAAGGAAATAAGGGAATAAATAAACTACATGAAAATTAATGAAAAATCTAAATTAAATGTTTTAAAAACATTAACAACATTAAACAGTTATTTGATATATAAACTACCAAAGGGCTTGTGTAAACCTGTTCAAAATAAAAACATTTCGTTACTATCTATTAAGAGAGTTCCTTAGTTTTATTGTATTCAGAGATGTATCTCAAGGATGCTTATCAAATTGTTTAATCAGAAAATTTGGGAATTCCATCTTGTTTCTCTTCCTCTTGGTTTTATAAGGTTTTTTATAGTTTGAAAGATATATCTTATTGTAACTACTGTTCTTAGAATATTTTACTTTAGTTATTCATTACTTCTCTTGTAGTTTATTTATTTCTTTTCCAACTAGGGTTGTAGCTTAGCTAATAATAATAATAATAATAATAATAATAATAATAATAATAATAATAATGGTAATGACAATGACAATGACAATGACAATGCCAATAATAATAATAATAATAATAATAATAATAATAATAATAATAAATAGTTTCCGTTTGGCTAAAGCGTGTCATGATGACTTGCCTTATCTCCATCAACCACAATCATGTTTGAGTTTCAAACTAAATTTTTGTCGAATCACTGGAATATGATTCTTGAACTGAATGTCTTTGTATTAGCACATCAAAATATAAAGATAATTCAGTAATACAATTAGATGTATTTCTGATGACAATTAGCCAATATAAAAGTAATAAATAATCAAATTTTTCACTGTAACACTTTTGATTATATGAACACTGTCTCCATCACTATAGTTATGTGAACACTTCTTATCGTGAAAAGAGAGAAACTTTGCTGTAATTATCACTGATTTTTTTATTTTTTTCCTGTTCACTGTTTTATACTAGGCGCAGGTAATTATGGCAATACTGTTATGATAAATATGAAATAAAGAAAATCAATTAGATATCATCATCCGCTTTACGTAGTATATAATTCAGTCCATTCTAGCTTCACAGCCTTCCTATTTTTTTTAATCTTTACATCTTCTATTTCTTAAAAATATCGTATCCCTTTTCTGCTTGTTGGACACCATAGCCTCTTGCTACCTCGCTTAAGAGATTCCTGCCACTATTCCACTCTTCTCTGCAATTTTGTCTGACTCTACAGAGACTCTACACTACAGTAACCACCAGAGGGTTGTTTATAATAACCCCAAGAATCCTCATTCCTAAATCCTCAACTCAATAGGTTCATTATATGTCAATTCTTGATCTAAACCAATTATGAATTAAAAAAAAATTGTCTTGGCACAGACTGTTGTCTGTGCTCTCATTGTTCTGTTATACACCACAATGCATTTTCACATACCGCTAGGTAATTAAAATATCTTTGCTTGTAACTTCTATTGGTGGTTACTTTTTTTTTTAATAATAGGTCAAGTGATAATAAATTATGTATCTAATTAATCGAGATATCCTCTTCATGTCATAATTAGATTATGTATGATGTTGCATTCTGTAAACAGATCTTATTTCTGCTACAAAAGCCATAGTTCTTTCGCTTGAAGCAATTAATCATAGCTGAATAGAAATGCATCTTCAATTGAGCTGCCAGTATCATGGCAAGCTTCAGACGAGAAAATTTCTCTATAAAATTTATTATAGAAAATACACAAAAGAATATAATTGATTAATCATATATAATTTGGGGGTATAACCACCAGGGCCACTGTTACCAAAGAAAACATTCCGAGATGTTACAGAAGTAGGAAGTAGGAATTCAGTGGAATATGTTTGAAAGTAATTTAAAAAACTTATGCATATAATCATAGCTACTGTAAACACTATAACGGGTAGTTTAATGCAAACTGATAACCCGTTATTCCAAACTAAAAGTTGATCAAGTGGTAAATTGAGTGCCTGACGATGATCCTCAATTGAAAAAGCTAGTCATAATTTTTATTTTCTGCATACAAATATGAGTTGCAAACAGAAATACGTATGTAAATATCTAATTTCATTGAAAATGCTAGATTATTGGAGTTCTACTGAGTTCACAGGAAAAGTATCTCAAATTGTGAAGACGAACTTATAGCTGTTTAATACACATATTCCCGTTGTTTTGTATAGAACTTTCAAAGCAAGTATACAAATGAACATCATTTTGAAATGCTTATTGCAGACACTTTTCAAAATCATTAGGCATAATCCTGAAGAAGGAGGGCAAGAGGGATTGTTCCTTGATATACTGTAGATATGCCATGCATAAGGTAATTGCAAGGATTTCTATGATAAACTCATTCAAGATGACGTAACCATAGGGGAATTCAGTTGTCTGGTCTTTCAAACTGTGTTATGCCAGAGTAATGCTCGACACTCAAGGAAAAGAGCTCAGTGTAGTTCTGAGTACTAGATTAAATATTATCAGATGCTGATGCTGAGGTTGAGAAAATACATGTGCATCAGAGTGAAATATCTCGAAGTGAGAAATATATATCCATGAGAATTGATTTTATTATAACCTTTAACACTCAATTTTGGGGAATGCTTTGACCATTCCTAAAAAATATTATCCGTCGTGTAAAATTGGTTGGTTTTCATTAAAATGAAAAGTAAATATAAGATTAGAATATGGACAAAAATGAAGTTTCAATCCACAATCAACAATGATATAAGACAAAAAAGTTAAGAAAATATTGCAGTTTTGATCTTGGATAAGCCAACTATAATATATGGTCAGAGACTGTACCTTAAAAAGTTAATGATTTACACACCTACGAAAATGAAAGAAAAAGGAAAATATAAAATATTGAAAAAATTACACATTTAGAGGATTTAGAGAGGAGAGGCTTACTACACATCATTCATTTTAGTACACACATATAAATCAGGTTTCCAAAATGATACTGACTTGAGTAGGTAAAGGTCTGCTGGTGGAATAATCAGGAAAAAAAGGTGAGAAGCAAAATTCTTAAAAAGAAAAAAAAAACAATATTGTATACATCTAACATATTTTTTTTTTCTTTCAATTAAAGAAACTCAGCAAGTTAACATTTAACGGTAGAAATATTTACATTAGAGGCTCAACCCATTACTCTGTACCCAAAAAAAAAAGAAAAAAGTTCTGAAATATTTTGTACTAACATCTTGGAAAAAAGGATAATTGCAAATATGTTAAGAGTGCGTAACAATAAAAATAATATGCATCTTTTAGATCACATAAAAGGTGTAAGTCTTATGATAATGAAATGCAAAGCAGGACACGGGAAAATGGTATGAAGCTTTTGGAGACAATTTCTCTTCATCTACTTTAGCTATGCTTCTTATTTTTCAGTTGCCATGCCTTCATTAACAAGGGCATTATAAGTACTATTTATATATATATATATATATATATATATATATATATATATATATATATATATATTTATATATATATATGTATATATATATATATATATATATATATATATATATATATATATATATATAAAGTAAAGGTTACAATGTTAAAGAAACGTATGTCTGTTTGCTGAGTTATCAGCACCTCTTGCCTGGCCCTCCTTGGACCTAGCTGGGGTGGAGAGGAGGCTTGAGCGCTCATCATATGAATATATGTATGTATGGTCGGTCTCCTGCTTGCTAGGTCAATGACACTGTCTTGCCTCTGCCATTCATAAGCGGCCTTTAAACCTTCAAACCCCATACACCTCGAACATTTTTTGTTGTGACAGCTCATGCAATATTAGAGATAACTTACAAAGACGTTTAGTCAATATGAAGAAAAATAGATTTTAATCCTTGAACTATTAGAAAAATACCAAAGAAACTGTATAGAGATCCATCCTAGTATTTTGGAACGTCAGTCAAGGAAATGAATACGAAATTGCAATATGTTACAAAAAGCTTGCAATATCCAATGAGATACATTGCTCTCAGGAATCTATAAAAATCTTTTACATGGTTAGGGAGAAAACAAACTAAATGGGATTCAAGTTGAAAAATGTATGCCCGATATGTATCTGTGTGTTTCTGTGAGAGAGAGAGAGAGAGAGAGAGAGAGAGAGAGAGAGAGAGAGAGAGAGAGAGAGAGAGAGAGAGAGAGAGAGTTGACATATTTGGGTTATTGATTCGGCAGATATAAGGAGAATGAAATGACGCAAACGACTATTTCCTGATAAATTGTAATTGAATCTAAATGATTCTAGAATATAATCCATTGGCATACTTATGAGCCTTTAAAAATATCCATTTAAGATACCGGATGTAAATACGCTGTGGTACTATTTGGCAAAAAGCTATGTCCAAAACATTTATTCCAAGCGATAGAAATAGATTATTTGCTGGGAATTTAGAATGAAGAGTAACACAGAAAGTTAAAGGAAGTCTACAGCATGAGAAAGAAGTTCGAATTAAAATCTAGAAGATCCAATAGAGTCCCTGCAGTTATTTATTCAAAGAGATATATCTGTATCAGTTACTTTGAAATTTATAGGCAGGTTTATTGATCCCCTTAAAGAATATTAAAAGGGGGTTCTTTGTTAAGAATAAAAATCTTCCAAAAAAAAAATGCTCCAGATTTTTTGTGTATTCATTACACCCCAAATGAAACCTTGGTCTGATCGTTCATAAAAATAATGATATGAAAATAGGGTTTTTTGTGAAAAATATAGATCTTGCTTTAAAAAATACATGCTCCAGATTTATTTGTGTATTCATTACACTACCAATTATTCCTTGGTCTGATCGTTCTAAAAAAAGATGAAATATAAATTGTAAAATGTATTTCTTTTTCAAAAACATAGATCTTGCATAAAAGAAAATGCCCTTCTTTATGTATTCATTAAATCGCCAATGAAACCTTGGTCTGAGAAGCAGATGATCCATGAAATTGGAACCTCAAAGTCTCGTAAGATTTTTTGATCTTCTGGAGTCATTACAGTGGCGATGATATTTCAGTCCGGGACGCAGACGATCGATAACCCTTCCAGGTCTCCTCTGGGTCACCTTCAATGAGGTGGTGAAAGGCTGAAGGAAACTCAAGAGGCCAATTTGTCGTATTGAATATTACCATCCTTTCTTCAAAGGGAAACGATTCCTTTTATATTTCCTAGAATCACATTATATATTGAAATAAAAAACTTTTGTGTTTCGTACACTAGTTAAAAAATCGGAAATTATCCGTAAAAGTATACTGTCCTCAGCCGTATTTCAATAAAATACAGGCGACCGTAATTTTAAAACCTGTTATTATAATTTACGAGTTAGTGACGTAATATCACTCCTTTGCGTCAATATATCGGTTTTTAAAACGGTAGAAGTCTGGCAACATTTATTCCAGGATTTTTACAGTTTTTTACGGCAAATTTTCAAGTGTATCTAAAACAATCTTTGATTGTTAATTTATAATAATAATTCTATTGACCTTATGAAAGCAGATTTTAATTTTGGATCCTTCATCTAATCAAGTACCCGATTACTCTGACATAGGAAGTCCCAATGTTGAAGGTACAAGATATGGTATGAAAAAGGGATGAAAGGTGTAATATCGAAGCAAATACGAAGAACATGATGTTGCACATGTTACTCTCAGTCCCTTGCCTTCTCCGCTAGTCGCCAACCCTCGTAATGAAATAATATCTCACCTTTGATCCTACCAGGTCTTCAATAGTTTTATTTCCAGTTAATAATGCATTTCTCTACACTAGTATCGTTCATATGTGTTTCCCTTCTTACCACTAAATTTAAGTAGTATAAAATTACATGAATTTCAGAGAGTATGCTTCCCCTATTCTAGAATTCATTTGCCAATTAGCCTTCCTATTCCCCCATTGAATTCCACCCAGTGTAATTAATCTTTAGCTAAAGTATATATATATATATATATATATATATATATATATATATATATATATATATATATATATATACATATATATATATTTATATATATATGAATATATATATACATATATATATATATATATATATATGTATATATAGTATATACTATATGCTATATATATATATATATATATATATATATATATATATATATATATATATATATATGTATATATATACATATATATATATGTATATATATATAGATATATATATATATATATATGTATATATATATATATTTCTATATATATGTATGTATATATACGTATATATACAGTATATATATATATATATATATATATATATATATATATGGACCTTGCAAAGAGCGTTCAGTAAGGCCAATCGTGCGTTTTCGGGACTACCTTTTATGGGAGGATCAGCTTATTTCATTTTAATTCTTCTGGTAGGACTTGAATCCACCCATGGACGAAAGATTATTGTGATGAACTCCGCTCATACGATTGTTCACTTTTCTGTAGTTGGAATAGACCCAACCTTATCATTGTGGCATAAGGGGTTTGCATTTTAATGCAGCTTGTTTAGCTTTTAATTGAATATATCTGAATGCGACGGATATACTTATTACATTGAGTCACATTGATCTCTCTTAGATTCGAAAGAAAAAAAAATAAAAGGAAGATAACGTAAGCATTTCACACATTGCTCGAACAAATCTTAGACGTGAAACAAAATCTACTGTGGCAAAGTTTAATTGGCACAAGTAAGGAATCTATAGAATAGCTCGGCCGATAGTCCACAAATCAAGACGTGAACTTTGTGGTTTACCTGCAGATTATGTGAACTGTAGTCATAAATAATGCAATACGTGAATTGCGAATTCAGTTGAGATATCTAGCATGAGTGACCGTACCCTTCAAGTCGCTACTTAATGGCATTGAATATTCCAGGAAAATCAGTCTTTGATATTCTCAGATTATGTTCGTATTATCAATAGACTGGATATATCGGGAACTGTATTGCTGTAGTGGATCACAGAAGCTTAGTGGACCTTCATTGAAAAATTTCATTTTTTTTATGCAATTAACTTATAATGCAGCGAAGACTAATTTTTCTATTTCTATTAGAAAAGTGGTGAGTCCTCTCGATGATTTAAAGCTTATTTTTACGTTAAAACCTACGTGAAAATTATCGTAGTTTTTATGGTTTGCGATCAGCCATCTATATCTATAGATTATGCACAAAAATACCATAAGTCGAAAAAATAAAGGTCAAAATGAGGTCATGGGGCGTGAAACAACAAATACATAAGAACTAACGCAAAAAGAGTATTGAATTCTTCTTAAAGAAAACTGAACCTATTCAACAAAGAATATATAAAATAAGTAGATCATATAAGGCATTCAAAATACATGAAAAATATGAAAATCAGACAGACAAGTAAAACTAGAGGGGCACTCAGTAGAGAGCATGCCTTCGCCACGCCAACAATTGCGTACTTGTACTTCGATGCATTTTCCTCAAAATCTAATGGATTCGTCCTTGGGTCTTACGCAACGCGTCAACCAAGTTTTGTTGAAATTAGTTCAGTAGTTTTATGCTTAATGTTGTTTACAAACAAGAAATAAACTAACAAATATTTGTTATTTACTTAACATTGCGATTATTTCTAAAGTACTGCGTACTTCTACTTTGATGTACTTTACCCAAAATGTTATAGATTCATCCCTGGGTCATACCTATCATGGTTACCAAATTTGGTCAACATTTTTGCAGTATTTTTTGTGTGAAGTTACTTACAATCAATTAATAAACTAAACAGACAAGGCTGAATACATAACCTTTGTAAAATCCTCGATTTTGGAGAACGAAATAATCTTTGATTTTGGCAAAAGCAAAAATACAAACTGTTCTTTGAAAACAATGATTGTACGGTGGTTTGAGTATCTTCTGTACCTTGTGAAGATATTTTCTGTATACTCGATAATCATAATAGTTTGGTTGATTTTATACTTAGCATATTCATGACATATCAACATAATGGCTACAAAAAAAAATAATAATAATTAGCTTAAAAATGTTTATGTGCTATAAACTATGACAGCAATATAAACATATTTACAAAAACAATATTAATATTTTTTCTTTTCATGGGAAAATCCACAAGGAATAATAAAAGAGTGATTTTTATGCGAATATCAAAAAAGCACCAGTGATAAACTTCCCTGTCATTCTAGCATCACAAAATGAAACAAAATATGTTCCTTGGTGTAGTATGACGTTAGTCACTCGATATTTTTCGAGGCCCTTTGTAGCAATTTTTTTCAACATGTCCCGGAAGGATCGCTGAAAATCTCGTCGTTTATAGCCTGCAGTAAGGGTATTCCTACTCATATTTCGAAGCTCATTCCGGCTACAAACAAGACATGTTACTACTTTGCTCACTACTCTCACTGAAATCGCTTCCGACATGAATATAGTCTAACTATGGATCGGTTTGTAAAACAAAACGAAAATTCTTGTGTAGAAGGAAAAATAGTGTTTATGATACAAGACCATAACGCATCATTTATTGTTTACATTTTTGTGGAGTAAAAAATGCTTCATGAAACTTTTGCGGTTTAAAATATTGTGTCATTGAAATTATTTAAGAACAAGGAAGGAAAGAAAAGGCTGTTTTCCATTCCTATTTTCCCAAGGTTGAAATAGAGGGTCGCTCGAAATGTGATAACAGTAGCATGATTTACTATTAATATTCTAATATATAAATCATATACTAAAATTAGGATCCCATTTCTATCTTCCCTTTAAATTCCTACTCTAATTTGAAAGGCAACATTCATTTGTGAAATAGAAATTGGTAGTCAATTAGTTATACAAGAATAATTCATTTTGTTAATACAGTGCAGGAAATTCATTAGCAAACGAAACATAAATTATTGCATTATATTATAAATATTTCATCATATATTCTCCCCAATTAGCCGTGATATATAACTGAAGCATGAAATGATTCCAAATATTTTTCCCGTTTATTTTGTTATTTTGAAATTTATATGTTAATAGAAAAAAAAAGAAAACAAAAAACTTTCTTTTAAATAAATAACAGTAAAAACACTGGAGAACCACAAAATGCTACTAAAGACAACAATTGAATATTGAAGTACTGATTAATTCTTTTAAATAACATTCGTCTATTTGTTTTTTATTATCAATTCAGCCAAGTTAAAGAATCTTAAGGAGAAAGACAAACATTTCCTTAGTTTCTATACCACTTACAAAATCTCCTTCTTGCCTTTAGACTTATACAAATAATCAGCTCCTCTATTCATGATGCCTCTGGCAATTTGGTCCGCGGTAGAGCCAAAAAAAAATTTATAGCAATCCACATGATCTCAGCACATTCTAATGTCATATCTGCTTTATGGCACTGAACGGCCAAACAAAAAAGGTCTTCGGCGGGTTTTGGCATAATACTCCCAATTCCAGCCAGAAGGAAATAACCATACACTTGAAAATTTGTCGTAGAAACGGTAAAGAACCGAGCATAAATATTGCCAGACATTTACCGTTTCAAAAACAGGTATATATTGGCTTAAGCCTGTATTTTATCGAAACGTGGCTGAGGACAGTATATTTTTATGGAGCATTTCAGATTACAAATACGGTTTTTTTTAACAGAGTACTATGTACTTATACCAGAATCTTGACACATTTACTCTTAGAGTATGGGCCATTCTGCAAATACGTTTCTAAGACACCATTATCAGGTTACCAGGGTCGGAAAAAAACCGGTTGGGGAGTAATTTGTTAAAATTATATGACTACATTATTAAACTAAAGGGACGCTCAGTAGAGCGCAGACCTCCGTCGGGGCAGCTTATTTCACGACTTTTTGCTCGACCTTGACCTCGACCTTTGACCTTAGCATGTATTAACTGGCGTGAATTTTCATACACTTAAATATGAACCACGTTTGAAATTTCTGCGACAACGATGTCCGAACTCATGGCTGATTACATGAATTGGACATTTTGCTTGACCGTGACCTTGACCTCTGACCTTTACCTTCCAAAATTTAATCAATTCCAGCTATTTACATAACAGTTAATCCCTGCCAGGTTCATTACTCTACGATTAAAATTGGGGCCAGGAAGCTGTTCGCAAACAAACACACACACTAACAGACACAAATTCACAAACAATGGTAAAACATAACCTCCTTCCAATTTTGTTGGCGGAAGGTAATTAGATATGATCATAATAATAGTTGTGTTTCAAAAGGCACGAATGTTGCATTTGTCTACAGACAAAATATTCTCTATTATTAGGTAGTCATAGATACAATATATAAATACAGATCAATCACATTAATTATTAAGTCAAATTTGATTATTATAACTACTTTTCAGGAATAACAGAAAATCAATTTTTAAGTTACCAACGAAATGTTTTGTCCCAGAAAATACATGAATAGCTTCAGATTAGTAACTCCACTCACTGGATAGCATAAGGAGAACATGGTATCCCTGCAACAAGAAAAACTGACAAATAAATGCTGAAGTTGTATACAGTCGAAGAACCGGTTAATAATTCAAAGAAGGTACATATGAAATGAAAAGTATTATATTTTTTGTATATTCATCGTATCAGTCTCAATAGTCTGTAAGGCGAAATCAGATTTAGGTTTACCAACAATGGTGAAATGGATATCGATAACAGGTTTCATCTCATTTGTTACTCTCCATTTGAACTCTGTTGGAGTTCCTGGGTTTATAGCATCCTGTTTCCAACTAGGGTTGTAGCTTAGCAGGTAATGAAAATAATAATAATAATAATAATAATAATAATAGTAATAATAATAATAATAATAATAATAATAATAATAATAATAATCCTATAACTGCTAATCTAAATCAGCATTTGATACTATTTTCGGCTAGACGTACAGCTTGAATTTTCATGTAAATGTTTAACTTCATATGAAAAAAAATATATGTATTCAAATGGTAATAAAACATTACCTTCCTCGAATTTACGAATCAACCCGTAGTTTGATAGCATATTTTGGAATAAGTAAACTGTGTGTTAAATTTCATGATTTTGGATCATTTTCGGCCTCCATTAAAGATCTTGTAGAAAATCAATAAAATAAATAGATAAAAAAAAAGAAGGAAAACCTTTATTTCCATCTTGATTTTCATAATAAAGCCTTAATCAATCATTTTTTACAGCTTCCACATATTCAAACATATCAAACCGACAACGTCAACTTATGTCACATTCTCTTCTTTCAAAATCTTTGGAAGTATTTGAAAACCACTGGAAATGACATAAACTTCTCTCTCATTAGGAGAGGCGGGATTGTTAACAACAACTTTCGAAAAAATTGAAACAACTAGAGCGGGCACTCGGTAGAGTGCAGACCTTCGCCAACGCCCCAATCGTGACCATGGTTATGCAAACAAAGTGGATAACAATGGCAGCGTTATGACGAAACCTGCACCTTATGCAAGTTCATTAACTCCGATGACCTTTGAATCCGAACTACTAACAAGGGTAGTGACGTCATTATATCATGTTGTATATCATAAGATAGGCCAGTGAATTATACATATTTTGGAATTAGTTTCATGCAAATAGGATAGACATTCCCCACGCTATAGTAAAAGGACATTTTTTACCTCTTTGTAGCCTTGACCTTTAACCCAGTTATGGTGTATATCTCAATATACCCAACTTAATTATGCACATTTTGGCACTAGTTTCATGCAAAACACCTAAAAACTGACCACGATAGAGCAAAAAGAGTTTTTTTATCTCTTTTTGACCTTGACCTTTGACCAAATCATGGTGTATATCATAAGATATCCAATTGAATTATGCACATTTCGGCACTAGTTTCATGCAAATTGGATAACAATTGACCACGATATAGCAAAAAGACCTTTTTGACCTTTTCGTTGCTTTGGCCTTGACCTTTGACCCAATCACTCCGACAATCTAATCAAATTGTCATTGGATCATGGCCAATCATCCCAACATATTTCGTGAGACTTGGTCAAATAGTTATGCGAATCACAAACAAACATACAAACATAAATCAATAAATACACACCAATCTAAATAGAACCATTTGGCGGAGGTAATAAATACCAAGGGTTAACAGAAAACTACGAATCGTACCGGGAATCATGGCTGATTGGCACTAGAAATACGAAGATAGTGCATTCAAAGATTTCCGATAGTATATTTCATGCTTAACGATTTTATTCATATAAATGCATATTTTGATATAATCCAGTGACCATCGCTGCCTCCTCTTGGAAGCCGAAACAGCTGTTATTTCATTCCAGCACAGATTAGCCACAAGCTCTCATACCGAAATTCTAGACAATTAGCCACAGAAATATGGTAAACTGGAAAACGAAATGATAATTTATGCCTGCCAGAATTCACGTTCAAAAATCCGATCTTATATAAAACTGGGTCGCAGCTGAACCTCCAAGGAAAGTCTGTATATTAAATGTAGGATTTCATATAATTATTCTATTTATTTTCATTTATTTTTGGGTTTCACTTCTTTAAAATACGTCTTGCCACTTCCATGCTATATCTCTATTGGGCCTGATGTAGTCTACTTAAATAATTAATTGATTAGTTGAAATATCTAACTATTATCGGGATTCGAATTATGTTAGCGTAGTATGTCTTTTAATTGCAATGATATAACCATAGAATTAACAAATAGTTCTCCCCTTATACTTTAAACTTATATATGACATAAAGTGGATCATTTTACTTTGCAATGCAAATTGGTAATAATATTAAAGGTGCCTTTTCATCGCCCCCTCTTTAACGAAGGTAAATGTTAAACAATTATTCAACTTCCATATAAATTTATTTATGGAATGATATCAGTGAAGTGTATTTCGATGTTAGAAATTTCTCCGTTTTATACAAGGGACGGAAATTTTTTGGAAAACTATCATAAATTTTTAAAAGAAATCCATTTGATCTCAAAACACCCCTTTACCAAGGCACCAATATGTCTATTCTTTAATTCGTTCACCAGAAAAGAAAGTATCTTGTGCTCTTGGTCTTCTTTAAATGAGACAAAACACGTAAAAGCAACTTGCAACCTTGTATTTGGAGCAAAATGATATAGGTTAAAATATTTTATTTCTTCAGGTGAAAGCGAAATGATTGTTAAAATAACGTTTTTTATCACCCCTTACGCATATGCAAACATACTTATATACATCCACACACACATATGTGTGTGTGTATATATATATATATATATATATATATATATATATATATATATATATATATATATATATATATATATATATATGTGTGTGTATATATATATATATATATATATATATATATATATATATATATATATATATATATATATATATATATATATATATATTTATATATATATATATATGTATATATATATATACCCCGTATGTATATATACACACACATATATATATATATATATATATATATATATATATATATATAAATATACATATATATATATGTATATATATATATATATATATATATATATATATATATATATATATATATATATATACATTTATTATGGTGTCAGTCACTCGTGCCAGCATCTCTCTCTCTCTCTCTCTCTCTCTCTCTCTCTCTCTCTCTCTCTCTCTCTCTCTCTCTCGTGTAGGGTAGTAGAAAGTTCTGCCATTACAGGTAAGGACTGGCTTATAAGTTTTAGCTGGAAAACTAGTGCTTTACAAGAGGGAAAATTCTTAACTTTCCAAATATTGTTTTTTGTAGTTATTTCTTTGCCATAAACATACTATAGCCAAGGAAGCGTCAGATAACAACTTTTTATATGGTATAATCATTATTTATTATATGCCAAATAATCTTTTCTTTATTCTTTTATTCACGATCCTACTTTGCTTTCATCCTAAAACCCGTATTTTTCTCACTTTTCCATGAGCAGTCACCTTATATTCTGAAACTTCGAGCGCCTCCTTCCTTCTACAAGATCATAGGGAAGGTCTGTCAATTCATTACTGTTCTTGTATATTCATCTCCTAAATGGATGAAATTTATAGATGATTGTTGAATTAATCAAATAATATTCACCATCGAAAAATAGAATGAGTTATAAATGAAAGCGTTTCATTTTTTTTTTCTATCATGTACCCAATCCCAATATATTTTCCAAACTTAGAAGAGGGGAACTGGCGGTCACCTTTAGTCAGTCTGAAGCTTAATTTCTGTGACTATTCATTATAGTTTAGCGTGGTCTTGCCTGTTTACGGATACCTCAAAATGTGTGTCGCGCAATTTACCAAATGCAGTGGCTAATATTATTCTTATCACAAGCTAAGTTATTACCCTAGTTGGAAAAGGAAGATACTATAAGCCCAAGGTCTCCAACGGGGAAAAATAGCCCAGCGAGGAAAGAAAACAAGAAAATATATAAACTACAAAATGAGTAATAAACAACTTTCAACATTGTATTTATTTAGTTCATCGAATGTAACAGTGGCAGTGTCTGTGCCAATATGCGGGCCATAAGACCCTGTTATTGTTGCATCCGTTGTGCTGTAACAGATCTCATACAAAAGCTGAGGTTTTCAGTTTGTTAGTGGCTGATTGAGACTGAGCCGGCCTCATTCCAGTGCAGAGCCTTTCCAAAAGATAGCCAGTAATTTGGGAAACTGTTCTTTTTTTTTTATTCATTAAGCAATTTATCTTTTTATCTATTCTCATTACTACTTAAAAAAAGAATTATTAAAGTTGAATATAGCTGCATCTATAATTGAGCTGCCTGTAACACTTTCGGTGATATGAAGACCGACTCCACCACTATGAAATGTGAAAACCATTTAACGGTAAAAAGAGATAAGTTTATTGTAATAATCACTGACTTTTTTTCATTTTGTTTGTATTCATAGTTTTATAGTAAACACAGATCATTTTTGGCAATAACGTTATGATAACTATGAAATACAGAAATTCAGTTGAATAGCCTCGTAAGTTTTACGTACTATATAATTATCTCCATTTGACCTTCACCACCACACTCCTTTTTTTTTTTTTTTTATTCTGTGCATCTTCTATTTCTTATAGATATCCTATCCATTCTCTGCTTGTTGAACACCATAGCCTTTTAACACATCACTCGAGAGATTCCTGACACTATTCCACCCTTCTCGACAATTTTCGCTGTCTCTACAGAGACTCTACACTACAGTAACCACCAGAGGGTTGTTTATAATAATCCCAAGACTCTTCATTCCTAAATCCTCAACTCAATACGTTCATTATATGCCATTTCTTGATCTAAACCAATTATGAATTAAAAAAAATGGTTTTGTCACAGACTGTTATCGGTGCTCTTCTTATTCTGTTATACACCACAGTGCATTTTCACATACCACTAGGTAATTAAAATAGTTTTCCTTGTAATATATATTAGTGGTCGTTTTTTTGTGATAATAGACCAAGTGATAATAAATTATGTATTTAATTAGCCGAGATATCCTCTTCATGTCATAATTAGATTGATTATGATGTTGCCATGTGGTGTAAACCGTTCATATTTCTGCTGCAATAACGATAATTATTCGTAATTTTTTCGCTTGCAAAAAAAAAAAAAAAAAAAATATTAAAGCTATGTATAGCTGCATCCATAATTGAGCTGCCAGTAACATGACATATTTCAGACGTGAAGATTTTACTTTAAAATTATTTAAGCAAAATAAACAAAAGAAAAATTATAATTTATCAATTATGTATAATTTAGGTTTATAACCACCAGGGCAACTGTTACCAAAGGGAACCTTCGTAGAGATTGTGAAAGTAGGAAGTAAGAATTCAGTTGAATATGTTTGCAAGTAATTTCAAAATCTTATGTATATAATCATTGGTACTACCGTATACACTATTCCAGTGAGTTTAAGGAAAATTTTAACCTACTGATAACTCTTGATTCCAAACTAAAAGATGACTAAGGGGTAAATTGAGTGCTTGACGATGATCCTGAAACGAAAAAGCTAGTCATGATTTTTATTTTATGTATACAAATATCGGTTGAAAACAGAAATACGTATGTAGATCTTGAATCTCATTGACAATGCCAGAGTGTTTGAAGTAGAATTCTGTTCAGTTCACAGGAAAGGCACCTCAAATTATGAAGACGAACGTTTAGATGGTTAGTCTTTTATAGAACTTTCAAAGAATGTATACAAAGGAACATCATTTTGAAATGCTTATTACAGACACTTTTGAAAATCAATGAGCATAATCCTGAAGAAGGAGAGAAGGAGGAATTGTTCCTTGATATAGATGTGCAATGCATAAGGTAACTGCAAGGATTTCTATGATAAACTCATTCAAGATGACGTATCCATAGTGGAACTCGGTTGTCTGGTCTTTCAAGCTGTGTTGTACAAGAGTAATGATCGACACTAGGAAAAGAGCTCAGTTATGTTCTGAGTACTAGATTAAATATTATCAGATGCTGAGGTTGAGAAAATACATGTGCATCTGAGTGGAATATCTTGAGGTGAGAAATATATATCCATGAGAGTTGATTTTATTATAACCTTTAACAGTCATTTTTGGTGAATGCTTTGACCATAACTGCCAATTTTTCGTCGTGTAAAATTGATTGGCTTTCAATAAAGTGAAAAGCTAATTGAAGACTAGGGAAATGTCCAATAATGAAGTATCAATCCTCAATCAACAAGGATATAAGACTTAGACGTTAAGAAAATACGGCACTTTTGATCTTGGATAAGCCAATTGTAATAATTGGTCAGAGATTTTACTTTAAAAAGTTAATAATTTACACACCTACAAAAATGAAAGAAAAAGGAAAATATAAAGTATTGAAAAAATTACACATTTAGAGGATTGAGAGAAGAGATGCTTACTAAACATCATTCCTTTCAGAACACATATATAGATCAGGTTTCCAAAGTGATACTGCCTTGAGTAGGTAAAGGTCTGCTGGTGGAATAATTATGAAAAAAAAGTGAGAAGAAAAATACTTAAAAGAAAAAAACAATATTGTATACATCTAACATAATTTTGTTCTTTCCATTACAGAAACTCAGCAAGTTAACATTTAATGGTAAAACTATTTACATTAGAAGAGAAACCTATTACTCTGTACCCAAAAAAATAGTTCTGAAATATTTTGTACTAACATTTTGAAAGAGAGGATAATTGCCATTTTATTAAGAGTTCGTAACAATAAAAATATTATGCATCTTTTAGATCACATAAAAGGTGTAAGTCTTATGATAATGAAATGCAAAGCAGGACACGGGACAATGGCATGAAGATTTTGGAGACCATTTCACTTTATCTACTTTAGCTATACTTATTTTTTAGTATCCATGCCTTCATTAACTGGGGCATTATAAGTACTATTTAGATATATGAAAAGTAAAGGTTACGATGTTTCAGAAACGTATGTCTATCTGCTGAGTTATCAGCCCCCATTGCCTGGCCCTCCTTGGTCCTAGCTTGGGTGGAGAGGAGGCTTGGGCGCTCATTATTTGTATATATGGTCAGTCTCCTGCTTGCTAGGGCAATGACACTGTCTTGCCTTTGCCATTCATAAGCGGCCTTTAAACCTTTAAACCCCATACACCTCGAAAATTTTTTGTTGTGACAGTTCATGCAACTTTAGAGATAACTTACAAAGACGTTTAGTCAATATGGAGAAAAGTACTTTTAATCCTTAAACTACTGGAAAAACACCAAAGAAACTGTATAAAAATCCATCTCATTATTTTGGAACACCAGTCAAGGAAATGAGTACAAAATTGCAATATGTTACAAATAGCTGGCAATATCCGGTGAGATACATTGCTCTCAGGAATCTCTAAAAATCTTTTACAGGGAGAAAACAAAACGAATGGGATTCAAGTTGAAAAATGTATTCCCGATGTGTATCTGTGTGTTTCTGAGAGAGAGAGAGAGAGAGAGAGAGAGAGAGAGAGAGAGAGAGAGAGAGAGAGAGAGAGAGAGAGACTGGAAAAATTTTGGTTATAAATTTGGCGGATATGAAGGAGGATAAAATGACTGAAACGACTATTTCCTAACAAATTGTAACTTGATCGAAACTGTTCTAAAATAAAATCGCCTAGCATACTTGTGAGCCTTTAAAAATGTCCATTTAAGATATCGGATGAAAATACGCTGTGGTACTATTTTGTCAAAAAGCTATGTCCAAAAAGTTTATTGCAAGCGATAGACGGAGATTTTTTGCTGGGAATTTAAAATGAGGAGTAACACAGAAAGCTAAAGGAAGTTCACGGCATGAGAAAGACATCAGGATTCAAATCTTAAAGATCCAATAGAGTCCCAACAGTTAATTATTCACCAAATTTGCGTTACTCTCACCACTTACTGTTTCAATCAAAGAGATATATCTGTATCAGTTACTTTGAAATTTATAGGCAGGTTGATTGATCTTCTTAAAACAAATATCAAAAGTGGGTTCTTTTTTAAGAATATAGATCTTGCATGAAAAAAAAAAACATGATCTAAATTTCTTTGCGTATTCATTATACCGTCAATGATACCTTGGTCTGATTATTCTTAAGAAAAAAAAATATGAAGATGGGTTTCTTTATTAAAAATGTAGATATTGAATAAAAAAAAAAAACATCCTTCAGATCTTTTCTTTATGTATTCATTAGACCGCTAAGGATACTTTGGTCTGAGAAGCAGATGATCCATGAAATTGGAACCTCAAAGTCTCGTAAGATTTTTTGATCTTCTGGAATCATTACAGTGGCGATGATATTTCAGTCCGGGACGCAGACGATCAATAACCCTTCCAGGTCTCCTCTGGGTCGGCTTCAATGAGGTGGTGAATGGCTGAAGGAAACTCAAGAGGCCAATTTGTCGTATTGAATATTACCATCCTTTCTTCAAAGGAAAACGATTCCTTTTATATTTCCTGGTATCACATTATATGTTGAAATAAACAACTTTTATGTGTTTCGTACACTAGTAAAAAAAAAATTAATTTTTAATCGGAAATTCTCCGTAAAAATATACTGTTCTCAGCCGTATTTCAGTAAAATACAGGCAACCTTAATTTTACAGTTTAATGTTTTTAAAACAGTAAATGTCTGGCAACATTTATTCCAAAATTTTTACCTCTTTTTTACGGCAAATATTTAACCATGTATCTATATCAAAGCTTGACCGTTGCTTTGTTATAATAATTGTATTGACCTCATAAAAGCAGGTTTTTATTTTGGATCATTCATCTAATCAAGTAGCCAATTACTCGGACATAGGATGTCCCAATGCTAAGAGATACAAGATATGGTATAAAAAATGGATGAATGGTGTAATATCGAAGCAAATGCGAAGAACATAAAGTTGCACATGTTACTCTCAGCTCCTTGCCTTCTCCGCTAGTCGCCAACCTTTATGATGAGATAATAGCTCGCCTTTGATCCTACCAGTTCTTCAATCGCTTCATTTCAAGTTCATGATACATTTCTCTACTCTAGTATCATTCATATGTGTTCCTCTTCCTACCTCTAAATTTAACCAGCATAAAATTGCATTAATTTCAGAGAGTATGTTTTCCCTATTCTAGAATTAACTTGCCAATTAACATTCCTATTCCCATTTATTTATATCCGGTGTAGTCCATTTTAGCTAAAGTTTATATATATATATATATATATATATATATATATATATATATATATATATATATATATATATATATATATATATATATATATATATATATATGTATGTATATAGATGGGACCTTGCAAGGACCGTTCAGAAAGGCCAATAGTGCATTTACGGGACTACCTTTTAAGGTACGATCAGATTATTACATTTTAATTCCTCTGGTAGGACTCGAACCCACCCATGGACGGTAGATTATTGTGATGGACTAAGCTCATACGATTGTTCACTTTTCTGTAGTTGGAATAGGCCCAACCTTATCATTGTGGCATAAGTGGTTCAAAGTTTAATGTAGCTTGTTTAGCCTTCAATTGAATATATCTGAATGCGACAGATATACTTTTTACATTGAGGCACATCGATTTATCTTATATTCGAAAGTTAAAAAATAAAAGGTTGATAACTTTAGCATTTCACATATTACTCGAACTAATCTTAGACGTGAAACAAAATCTACTGTAGCAAAGTAAGAAATTTATATAATAGCACGGCCGACAGTCAACAAATCAACACGTCAGCTTTGCTGTTTACCTGCAGATTGCGCGAATTGTAGTCATAAATAATGCAATGCGTGAATTGTGAATTCAGTGGAGATATCCAGCATGAGTGACCGTACCCTTCAAGTCAGCTTTCGGTGGGAATGAATAATCCAGGAAATTCAGTCTTTGATATTATAACACTATAACCGTATTATCATTGGACTGGATATATTGGAAACTCTATTACCGTAGTGGATTGCAGAAGCTTAGTGAACCTGCCATGAAGACTTTCAGGTATTTTTTTTTCTTTTTTATGCCATTAACTTATGATGCAGCGAAAACAATTTCTTTTTATTTCTATTAGAAAATTTATAAGTCCTTTCGATGATGAAAGTTTCTTTTTACGTTTAAACCAACGTGAAAATCATCGAAGCTTAGTATGATTTGCGACAAGTCATCTATACCTGGAAATTATGCACAAAGATACCAAAAGTCGGAAAAAAAATGAGAAGTCAAAATGAAGAAATGAGGTCTGAAACAACAAATGCATAAAAGCTAACGAAAAACAGTATTAAATTCTTCTCAGAGAAACCTAGACATTTCCAGCAAAGAGTATATAAAATAACTAAATTATATAAGACATTCGAAATACATTCAAAATACGAAAAAGACGCCAACAGGTAAAACTAGAGGGACACTCAGTAGAGAGCATGCTTTCGCCACGCCAAAAATTGCATACTTTTACTTTGATGCGTTTTCCTCAAAATCTAATGGATTCGTCCCTGGGTCTTACCCCACGCGTCCACAAGGTTTTGTTGAAATTAGTTCAGTAATTTTATGCTTAATGTTCTTCACAAACAAGAAATAAACTAACAAAATATCTGACATTTTCTTAGTATTCCGATAATTTTTAAAGTGCTGCCTACTTGTAGTTTTATGTACTTTATCCAAAATGTTATAATTTATCGTTGGGTCATACCCAACATATCTACAAAATTTGGTCACAATTTGTACTGTAGTTTTTGTGTAAAGTTGCTTACAAAAAAAGATAAACTAAATAGACAAGGGTGAATACAACGGATTTTGAAACGAAGCAAAAAATCTATTTTTGGGTGAGGTAGCCATGTCGTCCTGATGGAAATTCCTTCATTAGTAGCTTCCTAGGTTATATTTGACTACAGTGATATATCCCAGAGAATTTACCAAAGGTTCCAGAATTCTAACTCCTGGAGCGAATATCCCTTAAAATTGGATATCGCGTAATCAGAGGACGTATTCTTGACACGTCTCATAGCTATCTACACCCCTAATAGCGTTTCCACTTCGAGGGGAAAAGGTGGCAAGAATATAGGAGAGTCGTTAAAGAGGCAACGCTCTCGACACTCCTACTGTACTGTAAATAGTGCGCCGAATCGCCACCGCGAGGCGCCACCAAGCCATTCTTTGTAGCTTTGTAGGTGTTCCAGATACAGTACCATAGGGAGGAATTCATTATCCTTTTGTCAAAAAGAGGGTGGGTCCATCAGGACGACATGGCTACCCTACCCAAAAATAGATTTTTCGCTTCGCTTCAAAATCCGTTTTTTGGGCTCAGCACATGTCGTCCTGATGGAAGTTTACCAGAGCATTAATGTATCTGTGGATTTTCAATAGTGCCGTTATCTCGAGATAAATATTTCCTATTTGGTCTTCTAGACCTAGAGACACTTGATGTTACCGTTATACATCAATTAACTGATCATAAACTATGTCAGCTCTTCCTGCCCCCTACAGGGAAGAGTCTGGGTAGACTCTAGGAAAAAACCCGAGGATTGTGAGTTCAAGGAACAATCTAGCGAACAGTTTGTGTATTAGTGTCATCATATACATAAAGAATAGTTTGTACTTAGATGGTATATCTCTGTATAGGTTACTGATACCTCCCAAGTCTGGCTGAGAAGAGACAGACAGGTTTATATACGTGTAGGAAACCTTAGTTCAGTAAAATAAACAGTTTAGTACAATCAGTTCTTACCTGTTTGCTTGGAACAGTCTTAACCTTAGTTCCCCAATATTTTCATAAATATTAAAAGAATCAAGGATGCTCTGACTTTATTCTTAATCTAGAATGTTTGAGGCCAAAGAGACGCAAAGATTCCTTCTATTGTTTATCACAAAAATAGAAATCATAGTTGTATTCAATTACATCCTATGCAGAACAATTCTGCATAAAAGCATAAATAGTAATAACAGAATTAAAATAAGTTTCACCTGAAAAGGAAAACATTAGCCACTCTAAGGGAAATATAAAATTTCACTATGTATTCTGTTGTTACTAGGAACACTGTGCATATAAGTATGCCTATTATGCTTAATGTCACCGGTTATCACTAAACACAATACTTGACATGATATGTCTTACGAGTCTATCATGTACACCCTTCACTAAAAGTCCCAATTAGTGCACTGTTCTTCGCAGTAATCAAGCGGCGGGTTTTATAACACTGCCTGCCGCCACCACATGAAATTTTATTTCCTGTAATTACTTCGCATAGTGTTTGAAGAAAAACTCTGGATGACTTCCATCCAGTATAAGCACGAAGGCTTTCAAACGACATCTTCTGAAAGAAATTCAGAGACGAGGCAACTTTTCTCAGATCATGACCTGTGGGTGTACTGTCTGTATCAGCTTTGCGTATCAAATAGGTGATTTTCGCCCTTAACTGTTTCAAGGATAATGTTGAACCAGACGTCTCTCCCCTGAAAAGCTGACCCCCCTTAAAGTCTGTAGTTCTACGAAGATAGACCTTTTGGCATTCCACTGGGCAGAGGGATGCTTCTTCCTTCAGAGGGCAGATTCTCCAGGGACCCCATCTGTTAGTGGGCAGCTCGTTCTTGGCGAGAAACGTCGGGTCCGGAAAGAGGTTCAGTTCTCCGGAGTCTGTGAACTGAATATGGCCATCATCCCTCGAGAGGGCCACTATTTTACTAACTCTGGCTCCTAAGGCTAGTGCAAATAAGAATATCACCTTTTGAGTCAAGTCTTTCAGCGAGCAATCCTCATTGTTCAGAGTTGATGCTAAGTGAAGAACCTTATCCAAAGACCATGAAATGGGCTTAGGAGGAGCTGCAGGCCGAAGTTTAGCGCAGGCTTATGGAATCTTGTAGAAGATTTCATTAGAAAGGTCTACCTGGAAGGCATATAGTATTGGTCTGGCTAGGGCAGATTTACATGTAGTAATCGGGTTGGCTGCTAAACCTTGTTCATGAAGATGGATGAAGAAGGACAAGCAGAAATCCATAGAAATCTCCTTAGGTTTCTTCGCCTTGACAAAGGCCACCCATTTCTTCCAGGAAGACTCATATTGTCTTCTTGTTGACTTTGACTTGTATTCTTCTAAGAAGTTAATACTGTCCCTAGAAATCCCGAACCGTTTCTTGACCGCTAGGGCAAGAAAATCATGAGATGAAGGTTCTGGGTTTTCTCTCATAAAGCTGAGACAGTCAATTTCTGCACTTGTTGAGTCAGAACTGGGTCCGGCAACGGGATCAGCTTCAGGCGTAATTCCGTTATCAAAGGGAACCAAACACAGTTGGGCCACTTGTGGGCCACTATTGTTGCTATCCCTCGAAAGGATCTCAGTTTGTCGAGGACATTCAGCAGAAGGGTGGTTGGAGGGAACAGGTAGATCTTGGACCACCTGTTCCAATCTATGGACATTGTGTCTGTCACTTCCGCTATAGGATCCTCGTACGGGGCTACATACCGGGGTAGCTTCTTGTTGTCGCTCGTTGCGAAGAGATCTATCTGCAGTCCTGGGACTTTACGTAATATGAAGGAGAATGATTTTGCGTCTAGGGACCATTCTTACTCTATCGGGTTGACCCTGGATAGAGCGTCCACTGTCACATTGCGGAACCCTTGAAGGTGGACTGCTGACAAGTGCCATCTCTTCTTCTTCGCTAGACGGAGGATGGCCAGTATCGCTTGATTTATGTGAGACGATCTCGAGCCTTGTCGATTTAGGCATCTCATTACAACTTCGCTGTCTAGAACCAGACGGATGTGGATTGAGCAGCGAAGTTCCAGTTTCTTCAGAGAGAGAAGAACCGCCATGGCTTCCAGAAAATTGATGTGGAAGGTCTTGAAGAGGAGAGACCAGGTTCCTCGGACTCTCCGATGATGAGAGTGACCTCTCCACCCCTCTTTTGAGGCGTCCGTGTGAACGGTGACTGCCGGTGGAGGTGGTTTCAGAGGTGCCTTGCTCTTCAGGTTCTTGGCTTCCGACCATGGTTTGAGTAGTGATCGCAGACGATTTGGAATCGGTCTTTGCAGATCTCTTCGAGCGTTTGATGCGTAGTTTCTCCAAACTCCTGAGGCATCTTTTAATTGTGCTTTCAATATTGGATCTGTCACTGAGGCAAACTGGAGTGACCCCAACAATCTCTCCTGTTCCCTTCTTGATATCCTGTCGGATTGAAGAAGTCTCTTGACAGATGCTGCTATCTCTTTCCTCTTCTTTGATGGAATGGAAAGGCAGTGTGACTGCAAATCCCAGTGGACGCCCAGCCACTGGAACTTTTGAGTTGGAGATAGACGAGACTTTTCCAAGTTGATCTTGAATCCTAAGTGTTCCAGGAACTGGATCACTTGCTTGGAGGCTTGCCTGCACTCTTTCTCGGATGCTGCCCACACCAGCCAGTCGTCCAGGTAGGCTACTACCTGGATCCCCTTTAGGCGTAGTTGATGAATGACTGCATTCGCAAGCTTAGTGAATACCCTTGGGGCTATGTTTAGGCCAAAGGGCATGGCTCTGAAAACGTACTTTCTTTTCTGTAGTTTGAACCCCAGGTAGGGGGAAACTTGACGGTTGATTGAAATATGCCAGTACGCATCCGTCATGTCTATGGAGACTGTGTATGCCCGTTTGGGCAAAAGGGTCCTTATGTGTTGAAGCGTCAGCATTGAGAATTTGTGGTTCACTATGAACTTGTTGAGTGGTGATAAATTCAGAATGACTCTGAGCTTTTCCGAATCCTTCTTCGGAACACAAAACAGCCTTCCTTGGAATTTGATGGACTTTGCCTTCCGTATAACTCTTTTGTTCAGGAGTTCCTGAACATATTCTTCCAGAATGGGGGTTGAGTGCTGGAAGAATTGAGGAAAGTTTGGTGGAGTTGAGCTCCAACTCCACCCTAGTCCGTTCTTGATTAGGCTGTGGGCCCAGGGATCGAAGGTCCAACGATCCCGGAAGAGGAGAAGTCTCCCTCCTACCAGTAGCATCTCACTTGGAGTGCTGGTTGGAGGACTTGCCTCCTTGGCCACGTCCACCTTTGTTACCCCTACCTCTGAAGGGGCGTCTAGAGGACCCTCGAAAGGAACCTCGAGACTTTGGCCTAAAAGTCGTCGATTGGCTTTCAAAGACTGGGGTGAACACCGGCGATTGGGTCGCCAGCATTTGGGGCACCAGTTGAAGGGTGGTGGTTGGATGTGCCACCGTCTGGGGCACCATGGCCACGGGAAGCTGCTGTTTTCTAGGACGAGAGGGGACTCTTGGTCGTTTTGATTTATTCTTCGACTGGGGACCCTCGTCAGCGGAAGATTTTCTTTTTGAGGACAAGCCCCACTTGGAGAGGAGATTCCTGTTCTCCGTAGCGGCTTTGTCCACGACCTCTTTGACCACTTCGCTTGGGAAGAGGTCTTTTCCCCAGATATTGGAGGCTATGAGCTTCCTTGGTTCGTGTCTCACTGCAGCCGAGGCGAACACGAACTCTCTACAGGTCCTTCGGGCTTCGATAAAGTTGTACAAGTCCTTGGTGACTGTCGCCAAATGAGATTTGGCGAAGACCATGTACATATCTGGGGTGTCCGGGATACTTGCCATAGTCTCTAAGCCAGTCTGTAGAGACATGGAAGCAGCAAGACGTTCTTTAGTCTCTTGTTCCCTGCGCAGGAGAGACTCTGACAGCTTCGGGAGGTTTTCGCCGAACTGTCGTCCAGCAATATCTGCCTCCAGCTTTCCAACTGTGAAGGTGTTATGAACATCCTTCCAGTCTTTATCATCTGATGGAAAAGCAAGGGAAAAGGGTCTACACTCCTCCAGTGTAGGGCAAGGTTTCCCTGCTTCAACTGCCTTTAAGGCTGCCTTAAACCCTTTGTCCATAAAGGGGAAGGCACATTTGAGGTCAGCAATAAAGGACGGGTGCTTTTTGCTGAGAGCCGGCACCTTGGAACTAGTAAAGGCCCTCTCTTTCAAGGTGGTTGTATATAAGGCCTGAGCCTTAGAGAGTTCGAGGACAATCGTCTCCTTCGGCTCTGTTTCCTCCTTGGATGCAGGTTCCGTCCTTAGACGGACATAGCAGTCCGGGTAGGCCCCTTTGCTGGGCCAAAACTCAATTTCCTCTACTGAGACAGTGCCCAGTTTCTCCGAGAGGAAGATCTTCCCCCCCCCCCCCCCCCCCGACAGTAGCATATGCTCTGCATCTCTCCAAGGGTTAACGTCAGAGAAAGTGGGGAGATCCTTGACGTTTAGCTTCTTCGGGGCTAAACGTGTTGCAACCAGCTGATGCATTTCCGTCCGAAGCGAAGCTTCTTTCTCGGACGATTTCTTCTGAATGTCCTGCACCATAGACAGCAGCGAGTGCAACGTAATAGTGATGGAATCTAGCTGGGGTGCATTAGATGAAGTCGAAGGCACCGGGGCTGAAGATACCGAAATCGTTTCGGTCTTATCAACTTCAGCCTCAGGAGATACGTCATCCTCCTGCTCCAGTTCTTCCAGTAGGAGATTGTTCTCAGTCTCCTCTGAGACAACCAACATGTTTTCATCTAAATGGATGCCCTTCAGGGCGTCCGAAACAACAGATTCCATCGGAATCTGTACTAGGGGAATCTCAGGTTGAGCCTGGGGAATGATTGCATCTGCAGATGCCCTAGGGAAAAGACAGTCCCTCATCCTCTCATTAGGAAGGTATGGGCCAGAGGTGTTCTTCTGAAAACCCCTGACCCATTTTCGCAGCGTGTCCCTTGCTGCATCCCTTGACTACGTGGACGTTTGATCATCAAAAGCCTCTTTTGCCAGTTTGTCACAAACGGTACATACCTGTGGGTCCCAGTATTTGAGAGCCCCCTGGGTGACTGCGCAGCGAGCATGGGCCCTGCACACGTCATGGCCATAGAAGTTCTTGCTACGGACCCTGCAAAAGCTGTTCCCGTACTCGGGATGCTCCTCCTGTAAAGAAAGAAAGCATATAAGTATTCGGTGAAATTCTCAGATTTCAGCATACATATTTTTTTTTTTTTTTAAATATTAGCTTGGATAGAGTAAGCTAGAAAATAGGAAAGACACCTACTTGTGTTTCCTGTCCAGCCCATTGCTATGACCTCCTCCAATACTGAACAATAAATTCTTAATGAATTTTGTATGGGAAGATAATACCTTTGATATAAAGTGTCTTCTTAACACAATGTCCCAGGTTCAATATTGGGGGTAAATTAATGGTTGATAACCATTAAGTGGTAGAGAGGATCATTCTCTTATATGTGATGGTCTTACAATAGGCTGCCCATGAAGCACATTGTAGGTTGGAAAAAACTTTTCTGGGCTACAGCACTGACTGGCGGCGGTATGCCGCCAGACCTGCCGGGCCTTCCGGCATATGCCGGGCCTGCCAGCACATGCCGGGCCTGCCGACATATGCTGGGCCTGCCGGTATATGCAGGCCTTGCCGACATATGCCGGCCTATTCTGGGCTATTGAAGGCAGTTACTGTCTTCAGATCTATACTTTGGGTGGCCGACTGCCGGCCGACAACTTAGTTGCCGGCCACTGGTCATAGTATGTTTATTGTTATTGGGTTATCGCTCAGCGACACCCCCGGCAAGTGGCGGCAGAGTAACTGCCAGCCGACAGACAACCAACATGGCCGCCGACAGCTATAAGCTGCCGGCGGCCGGCCCAGTATAGGGAAAGGTAGAGAAAAAGAGAGGATGGAGGAAGGCAAAGGCTCAGCCTTGCCGACCTACATCCCGAATGAGGGTTCAAGTGGAAGGGGGAAATATATTCGGGCTTCCACCCAACCATATCCCATCCATATGGGCTATGGAAGGCAGTCCAAGGGAGGACTGAAGAACACTTTAATGATTATGAGGGTACCTGCCGGCAGCAGACAGGGAACCTCAGGCCAGTTCTATAGATTACCCTTAGGGTTAAAAGTAGAATGATGGCCAGGGAGGGTGATGGTTCATCCAACACAAAAGAGACAGCGGGGAAGGGGGAAAAGTCCTATAAGTAAGGTAATACCCAAAGGCATTACCCAACTTAAAGGATTCTGATCTCATAAGGTAACCTCAAGTAGGGGAAATCATTTCCCCCGGTTGGGTTAGTCAAGTGAGAATGCGGCCATAGGACACAATCTCGCAAGAGAACATAATCTCGTACCAGGTATCTTAGACAATGAAGAAATCATTTCTTCGGTCTAAGATCCACTAGCACAGGACTGTTAGCTAGACCGAGGAAGGAGGAATTGTAAAACAAAAACCTCCACGTATGGTCTAGGGAGTTGTTCTGGCTAACTAGATGTACAGGAAGAACGACCGCGATCATGACGCCATCCGGCTGGCAACAGCTCTTGTTACGTTAATTACGATCTCAATCCAAGAGTAAAACTGGCAAGAGCTTACATTTACACAATTCAAAGATATTACTTAACTTTCCAGAAGCTGATGAGGCTGGTGAAGACATCATAGCGACAAATAACTCCAAAATAGCGAGAGATAACACGGGATAACACAGGTCAATGAAGCTACAAGAGAAAGAATGGCTTGGTGGCGCCTCGCGGTGGCAATTCGGCGCACTATTTACAGTACAGTAGGAGTGTCGAGAGCGTTGCCTCTTTAACGACTCTCCTATATTCTTGACACCTTTTCCCCTCGAAGTGGAAACGCTATTAGGGGTGTAGATAGCTATGAGACGTGTCAAGAATACGTCCTCTGATTACGCGATATCCAATTTTAAGGGATATCCGCTCCAGGAGTTAGAATTCTGGATACCTTTGGTAAATTCTCTGGGATATATCACTGTAGTCAAATATAACCTAGGAAGCTACTAATGAAGGAACTTCCATCAGGACAACATGGCCTGAGCCCAAAAATACCCTTTGTAAAATCTTTGATTTTGGGCAAACGCAAATACAAACCGTTCTTTGAAAACAATAATTTTACGGTGGTTTGAGTATCTTTTTCATCTTGTGAGAACATTTTATGTATACTTTGGATAATCATAATAGTTTATTTTTTTATTTTTTACTTAGCATATTCATGACCTATCAACATAATAGCTACCAAAAAATGAATTCGCTTAGAAATGTTTATGCGCTATAACCTATGACAGCAATATATACATATTTACAAAAATAATGTTATGATTTTTTTCTTTTCATGAGAAAATCCGCAAGGAATAATAAAAGAGTTTGTTTTTGCTGCGAATATCAAAAAAAGGACCAGTGATAAACTTCCCTGTCATTCTAGGAACACAAAATAAAGTAAAATATGTACCACGGCGTAGTATGACGTCAGCCACTCGATATTTTTCGAGGACCTTTGTAGCAATTTTTTAATATGTCCCGGAAGGACCGCTGAAAATCTCGTCGTTTATAGCTTGAAGTATGGGTATTCCCATCCATATTTCGAAGTTCATTCCGCCTACAAACAAGACAGGTTACTATTTTGATCACTACTTCCACTGAAATCGCTTCTGGTATGAAGGTAGTCATGCTATGAATCGGTTTATAAAACAAAATGATCGTGCAGAAGGGAAAATAGTTTAACATAAGGAGGTTCAGGATACATGACCTTAACACGTCACTATTTTTTTTTTTTTTTTTTTTTTTTTTTTTTTGAATAAAAGTTGCATCATGAAATGACTTTTTGACATTGAAGTTATTTAAGCCCTAGAAAGGAAAAGAAAAGTATATTTCCACATTCCTATTATCCCAAGGTTGAAATAGGGTGTCGCTCGAAAAGTGATAACAGTAGGATGATTTACATTGATCATGTATTAAAATTAGGATCACATTTTTATATTCCCTTTAAATTCTTACTCTAATTTGAAAGGCAATATTCATTTGTGATATTGGAATTTGTAGTCTATTGGTTATACTTGTATAATTAATTTTGTTAATGCAGTACAGGAAATTCATTAGCAAACGGAACAAATTATTGCATTACATTACAAATATTTTATCAGATATTCTTCCCAATTAGCCGTGATAAATATCTGAAGCATGAAATGATACCAAATACTCTTCCCATTTATTTTTTTATTATGAATTAATGCATTAATGAAAAAAAAAAAAAAAAAAAAAAAAAAAAAAAAAAAAAAAACCTTCTTTTAAATAAGTAACAGGAAAAACTGGGGAACCACAAAATGCTATTAAAGACAAAAATTGAACGTTGAAGTACTGATGAATTCTTTTAAATAACATTTGTCTATTTGTCTTTTATTATTAATTCAGCCAAGTTAAATAATCCTAAGGAGACTGACAAATTTGGTTAGTGGAGTTCTTCTATACCACTTATTAAATCTCCTTCTTGCCTTTAGACTTATGCAAATAATCAGCTCCTTCTCTATTCATGATGCCTCCGACAGATCCACAGGATCTCAGCACATTCTAATGACATAACTGCTTTATGGCACTAAACGGGCAAACAAGAAAGGTCTTGGGCAGGTTTTAGCATAATACACCCAATTCCAGCCAGAAGGATATAACCATACTCTTAAAAATTTGCCGTAAAAGCGGTAAAAAAACGATCATAAATATTGCCAGACATTTACCGTTTTAAAAACAGGTATATATGGACGTAAAGGATTGATATTACGATCACCAGCCCGTAAAAGATTTTAACAAAGTAGGGTAAAATTGCGGTGGCCAGTATTTTATTGAAATACGTCTGAGGACAGTATATTATCACGGAGAATTTCAGATTACAATTACGGTTTCTTAACAGAGTACTATGGACTTATACCAGAGTCGTGAGACATTTAGTCTTAGATTATGTGACATTCTGCAAATAAGTTTTTAGGACACAATCATCAGGTTACCAGCGTCAGGAAAAAACAGGTTGGGGAGTAATTTATTAGGATTATTTTACTACATTATTAAATTAGAGGGACACACAGTAGAGTAGTGACCTCCGCCGCGGCCGCTCATGAAGGACTTCAGATCGGTAACTCCATACACTGGATATCATAACGTAAACATGGTATCCATAAAACAAAAAAAAACAAAAACAAAAAAAAAACTGGCAAATAAATGCTAAAGTTGTATACAGTCGAAGAACCGGTTAATAATTCAAATAAGCTACATATGAAATGAAAAGCATTATATTTTTTGCACATTCATCGTAACAGTCTTAACAGTCAGTAAGGCAGAATTAGATTTAGGTTTACCAACAATGGCGAAATGGATATCGATAACAGGTTTCATCTCATTTGTTACTCTCCATTTGAACTCTGTTGGAGTTCCTGGGTTTATAGAATCCTGTTTTCCATCTAGTGTTGTAGCTTAGCAGGTAATAATAATAATAATAATAATAATAATAATAATAATAATAATAATAATAATAATAATAATAATAATAATAATAATAATCCTATAACTGCTAATCTAAATCAGCATTTGATACTATTTTCGGCTAGACGTACAGCTTGAATTTTCATGTAAATGTTTAACTTCATATGAAAAAAAATATATGTATTCATATGGTGATAAAACATCACCTTCCTCGGATTTAGGGATCAACCCGTAGTTTGATAGCATATTATGGAATAAGTAAACTTTGTGTTAAATTTCTTGATTTTGGATAATTTTCGGCCTCCATTAAAGATCTTGTAGAAAATCAATAAAATAAATAGATAAATAAAAAAGAAGAAAAACCTTTGTTTCCATCTTAATTTTCATAATAAAGCCTTAATCAATCATTTTTTACAGCTTCCACATATTTAAACATATCAAACCTACAACGTTAACTTATGTCACCTCCCTTCTTTCAAAATCTTTGGAAGTATTTGAAAACCACTGGGAATGACGGAAACTTCTCTCTCATTAGGAGAGGCGGGATTGTTAACAACAACCTTCGAAAAAATTGAAACAATTAGAGCGGGCACTCGGTAGAGCGCAGACCTTCGCCAACGCCCCAATCGTGACCATGGTTATGCAAACAAAGTGGATAACAATGGCAGCGTAATGACGAAACCTGCACTTTATGCAAGTTCATTAACTCCGATGACCTTTGAATCCGAACTACTAACAAGGGTAGTGACGTCATTATATCATGTTGTATATCATTAGATAGGCCAGTGAATTAGAAACATTTTGGAATTAGTTTCATGCAAATAGGATAGACATTCCCCACGCTATAGTAAAAGGACACTTTTTACCTCTTTGTGACCTTGACCTTTGATCCAGTTATGGTGTATATCTCAAGATACCCAACTTAATTATGCACATTTTGGCACTAGTTTCATGCAAAACGCCTAAAAACTGACAACGATATAGCATAAAGAGTTTTTTTATCTCTTTTTTACCTTGACCTTTGACCAAATCATGGTGTATATCATAAGATATCCAATTGAATTATACACATTTTGGCACTAGTTTCATGCAAATTGGATAACAATTGACCACGATATAGCAAAAAGACCTTTTTGACCTTTTCGTTGCTTTGGCCTTGACCTTTGACCCAATCACTCCGACAATCTAATCAAATTGTCATTGGATCATGGCCAATCATCCCACCACATTTCGTGAGACTTGGTCAAATAGTTATGCGAATCACAAACAAACATACAAACATAAATCAATAAATACACACCAATCCAAATAGAACCATTTGGCGGAGGTAATAAATACCAAGGGTTAACAGAAAACTACGAATCGTACCGGGAATCATGGCTGATTGGCACTAGAAATACGAAGATAGTGCATTCAAAGATTTCCGATAGTATATTTCATGCTTAACGATTTTATTCATATAAATGCATATTTTGATATAATCCAGTGACCATCGCTGCCTCCTCTTGGAAGCCGAAACAGCTGTTATTTCATTCCAGCACAGATTAGCCACAAGCTCTCATACCGAAATTCTAGACAATTAGCCACAGAAATATGGTAAACTGGAAAATGAAATGATAATTTATGCCTGCCAGAATTCACGTTCAAAAATCCGATCATATATAAAATTGGGTCGCAGCTGAACATACAAGGAAAGTCTATATAATAAATGTAGGATTTCGTATAATCATTCTATTTATTTTCATTTATTTTTGGGTTTCACAACTTTAAAATACGTCTTGCCACTTCCATGCTATATCTCTATTAGGCCTGATGTAGTATACTTAAATAATTAATTGATTAGTTGAAATATCTAACTATTATCGGGATTCGAATTATGTTAGCGTAGTACGTCTTTTAATTGCAATGATATAACCATAGAATTAACGAATAGTTCTCCCCTAATACTTTAAACTTATATATGACATAAAGTGGATCATTTTACTTTGCAATGCAAATTGGTAATAATATTAAAGGTGCCTTTTCATCGCCCCTTCTTTACTTAAGGTAAATGTTAAACAATTATTCAACTTCCATACATTTATTTATGGAATAATATCAGTGAAGTGTATTTCGATATTAGATATTTCTCCTTTTTATACAAGGGACGGAAAGATTTTGGAAAATTATCATAAATTTTTAAAAGAAATCTATTTGATCTCAAAGCACCCCTTTACCAAGGCACCAATATATCTATTCTTTAATTCATTTACCTGAAAAGAAAGTATCTTGTGCTCTTGGTCTGCTTTAAAAGATACAAAACACGTAAAAGCAACTTGCAACCTTTGATTTGGAGCAAAATGATATATGTTAAATTATTTTATTACTTCAGGCGAAAGCAAAATGAATGTTAAAATAACATTTTTTATCACCCCTTACTCATATGCAAACATACATATATACATTCACACACACATATGTATATATATATATATATATATATATATATATATATATATATATATATATATATACATATATATATATATATATATATATATATATATATATATACATATATATATACATATATATATATATATATATATATATATATATATATATATATATATATATATATATATGTATATATGTATATATATATATATATATATATATATATATATATATATATATATATATTATGGGGTCAGTCACTCGTGCTAGCAACTCTCTCTCTCTCTCTCTCTCTCTCTCTCTCTCTCTCTCTCTCTCTCTCTCTCTCTCTCTCTCTCTCTTGTGTAGGGTAGTAGAAAGTTCTGCCATTACAGGTAAGGACTGGCTTTACAAGAGGGAAAATTCTTAACTTTTCATATATTGTTTTTTGTAGTTATTTCTTTGCCATAAACATACTATAACCTAGGAAGCGTCAGATAACAACTTTTTATATGGTATAATCATTATTTCCCATATGTCAAATAATCTTTTCTTTATTCTTTTATTCACGATCCTACTTTGCTTTCATCCTAAAACCCCTATTTTTCTCACTTTTCCATGAGCAGTCACCTTATATTCTGAAACTTCGAGCGCCTCCTTCCTTCTACAAGATCATAGGGAAGGTCTGTTAATTCATTACTGTTCTTGTATATTCATCTCCTAAATGGATAAAATTTATAGTTGATTGTTGAATTAATCAAATAACATTCACCATCGAAAAATAAAATGAGTTATAAATGAAAGCGTTTCATTTTTTTTCTGTCATGTACTCAAGCCCAATATATTCTCCAAACTTAGAAGAGGGGAACTGGCGGTCACCTTTAGTCAGTCTGAAGCTTAATTTCTGTGACTATTCATTATAGTTTAGCGTGGTCTTGCCTGTTTACGGATACCTCAAAATGTGTGTCGCGTAATTTACCAAATGCAGTGGCTAATATTAGTCTTATTACAAGCTAAGCTATTACCGTAGTTGGAAAAGCAAGATGCTATAAGCCCAAGGCCTCCAACAAGGAAAAATAGCCCATCGAGGAAAGAAAACAAGAAAATAAATAAACTTTAAAATGAGTAATAAACAACGTTCAACATTGTATTTATTTAGTTCATAGACGGTAACTGTGGCAGTGTCTGTGCCAATATGCAGGCTAGAAGTACTGTTATCGTTGCATCTGTTGTGCTGTAACAGATCTCATACAAATTTGAGGCTTGCAGTTTGTTAGTGGCTGATTGAGACTGAGCCTGCCTCATGCCAGTGCAGAGCCTTTCCAAAAGATAGCCAGTAATTTGGGAAACTGTTCTTTTTAGTTTTCTTTTTTTTATATTCATTAAGCAATTTATCTATTTATCTATTCTCATTACTACTTACATTGTTAAAAATAACCGCAGTTTTAATCGAAAATTCTCCGTAAAAATATATTTTTCTCAGCCGTATTTCAGTAATATAGAGGCGACCGTACTTTTTACCCTACTATCTCATTATCTTTAACGTGTTGGTGACCGTAATATCCCTCCTTAACGCCAATATATTTATTTTAAAAATGGTGAATGCCTGGCAACATTAATTCCTGGATTTTTACTGTTTTTATTTTGAGGTAAATTTTTAACAGTGTACTTCTCTTTTCATGTCGTCTCTTTTTTCTTTAGATTGATATTCAATTCTGAGGAAAGCTTCAAGAGCTTGCATAAATCACGGGACGATTCTACTAAAAAAGAAGTAGGTAAATTAAAATCATTACAATAGCATCATTTCTATTATGTCGTATTAAAAAGAAGTCTTATTTTCTCCTTCACTTTTTTCATCGAAGTTTGAATATATAATTACTAATTTTCATTGGATGTAAAACCTCAAATTTCTTTGATTTTTGTTTTTTGTGTAGAAGAAAATATGTCAGAAACCTCAACTTTTTTTATCACTGCATGAATATACCGTTTACATTTTATTCTTTATTAGATTTGATAGCTCTCTCTCTCTCTCTCTCTCTCTCTCTCTCTCTCTCTCTCTCTCTCTCTCTCTCTCTCTCTCTCTCTCTCTCTCTCTCTCTTTCATACACTATGCAAGACGAATTTGTTGTAATGGGAAAAGGTCATAAAACCTCAGTGTTCTTGCAAACGTGATTAAATATAATTAGTCGTTCCGTCTTTAGACGTAGAAAACTATCACAAATGTTCGTTGTTAATTTACTTATTTTTGTTGCCTTCACAGTCAATGAAAAAATGTAAAAGGGTTACATTTCATAAAACTAGCCACTCAATCTCAGCAGTTGTTAAAGTTTCAGAATTGTGACTAACATCTTGAGCTATTTTGATATCGGTTTTAAAAAGCTATTAGACCCTAACCAAACATCCAAAGGAAATAAGTCTCTTACTGAATTACTCTAACTTTAAAGATGATTATGTACTTACATTTTCATTCAGTTCAGGAATATAAGGGATTTTTAATACCAATAACAACTCGTAAAACATTTGCCTTTGAAGGTAAAATAAATACTTCAGCTAAATGATATCCAAAGATGTAGATTAAAAGAAAAAACATCAATAACGCCAAGAAAATTGGGTTAATTGTGTCTTTTAAATCGGTTAAATGTATATAACCTGGTTTGTCTCTGTTGCTAAACAGGCAGTGAGAGCTTTAGGAATGTTGATTTAGTTACTAGAGAAAGTTACACGCGGAAGTTAAGATAATCAGTGAGGTGGCTGAAACTTTCAGGTATGCTTATGGCAACTAGAAACTTTGTTTGCATGTATTGAGCAATTGTGTCTGTGTGTATTGATACTGTATGTGCACCTGTTACCTTCTACACCTTAATAATAGTAGGTTGGCCAGGGCACCAGCCACCCGTTGAGATACTACCGCTAGAGAGTTATGGGGTCTTTTGACAGTACTACATTGGCTCCTCCTCTCTGGTTACGGTTCATTTTCCCTTTGCCTACATACACACTGAATAGTCTGGCATATTCTTTACATATTCTCCTCTATCCTCATACACCTGACAACACAGATTACCAAACAATTCTTCATCACCCAAGGGGTTACTGCACTGTAATTGTTCAGTGCCACTTTCCTCTTGGTAAGGGTAGAAGAGACTCTTTAGCTATGGTAAGCAGCTCTTCTAGGAGAAGGACACTCCAAAATCAAACCACTGTTCTCTAGTCTTGGGTAGTGCCATAGCCTCTCTACCATGGCCTTTCACTGTCTTGGGTTAGAGTTCTCTTGCTTGAGGGTACACTCGAGCACACTCTCCTATCTTATTTCTCTTCCTCTTGTTTTGTTAAAGTTTTTATAGTTTATATAAGGGATATTTATTGTTGTTACTCTTCTTAGAATATTTTATTTTCCTTTTTTCCTTTCCGCACTGAGCTATTTTCCCTGTTGGAGCCCCTGGGCTTATAGCATACTGCTTTTCCAACTAGGGTTGTAGCTTAGTAAGTAATAATAATAATAATAATAATAATAGAGATGGATAGATATTTTCATCAACCAATTTCCAGTTCAAATAATAGAGTTGTAGCTTAGGGAATAATAATAATAATAATAATAATAATAATAATAATAATAATAATAATAATAATAATAATAAAATAAGTTATCATATATATATATGGTCTTGAGAAAATAAATTAGATGAGATCATTAGTTTCATGACATTTATTGAAGCTTTCAATACAGAGAAATTATACTTATGATTGCAAACACGTAGAAATATCTATTTTGAATCTACTAGAATGAAAAATAAAACTACTCTGATGATTGGGTGATAAACATAAGGTGGAAAATAAGGTGTGGAATACATGCACATTCAAATGTCAAAGGAAAAGCCTAAAGGAGAGAGAGAGAGAGAGAGAGAGAGAGAGAGAGAGAGAGAGAGAGAGAGAGAGAGACTGGAGGTCGTCCCCAAGGTGTAGTTTTAGCAGATATTAAATTAAACTTCTGCTCTCGCTCCTCCCGGCTTTTTTGATAAAAAGAAACTTTTTCACACCTAAAATTCTTATTTGAAATTCTCAACCGCAAACAACAGTTTAGACTTCCTACGAACTGGGAGGCAATTGGTTCTGATCCTGATAAGGAAGATTAGTAAATGGCGTTGTTGGAATAGGAGCAGAGCTCGACGAAGATCAATTATTCGTCTCCATATCGGCTTAAGTTCGAATTACCCTGAAGTTGTTGCGGGGATGGAAGCTAGAGTTTAATCAAATGATAGAAATGGGAAAAAATAGACCAGTGATTAGGAAGGAAGTCAAATCAGATAGCGAAAATTCCTAATAAAACTATGAAAATCCAAGTAATATCATTTATAATAGTAGTAGTAGTAGTAGTAGTAGTAGTAGTAGTAGTAGTAGTAGTAGTAGTAGGCAATAAAGCATGTTTAACGTTGGTTTAAGGTAATTTGCAGTTTTATCGATCTGGCAGGTGATGACGCTTGTTTTATGTTTTAGTATTTTGTATTTGAGAATTGTTGAACTTTGTTTTTTTTTTGAGCGATATAAGCTTGTCACTTTGATATTTGGTGCTCAAGGTGATACCATGGTTTGTGTCACAGTTGTCTGATCGTGAAATGATTGCCAGAGAGTAGAACTAGAGAATATTTGGTGAAATTTGGAGAAAATATAAATGATTAAATCGTGTTTGAAGTGAATAGAAAAGGAAACTACGATTCTTTGACGCAATAGTGCCATATACAATAATTAAGACTATGAAAATAATTGTATTTAGAAATGTATCTCAAGGATAGATATCAAATTATTTAAACAGTAAAAAGTAGGAATTTCATCTAATTTCTCTACCTCTTGTTTTTTTAAATTTTTATGATTTGTATATAAAAGATCTATTTTAATGTGGTTACTGTTCTTTGAATATTCTACTTTAATTGATCATTATTTCTCTTATGGTTCATTTATTTTTTTTGTTTCCCTTCTTCACTGGGCTATTTTTTCTGTTGGAGCCCTTGGGCTAATAATATCTTGCTTTACCAACAAGGGTTGAAGGTTTTGGGCTTATAACATCTTGTTTTTCCAACAAGGGTTGAAGATTTTGGGCTTATAACATCTTGCTTTGCCAACAAGGGTTGAAGCTTTTGGGCTTATAACATCTTGCTTTGCCAACAAGGGTTGAAACTTTTGTGCTTATAACATCTTGCTTTGCCAACAAGGGTTGAAGCTTTTGGGCTAATAACATCTTGCTTTTCCAACAAGGGTTGAAGCTTTTGGGCTTATAACATCTTGCTTTGCCAACAAGGGTTGAAACTTTTGGGCTAATAACATCTTGCTTTTCCAACAAGGGTTGAGCTTTTGGGCTTATAACATCTTGCTTTGCCAACAAGGGTTGAAGCTTTTGGGCTAATAACATCTTGCTTTTCCAACAAGGGTTGAAGCTTTTGGGCTTATAACATCTTGCTTTGCCAACAAGGGTTGAAGCTTTTGGGCTAATAACATCTTGCTTTTCCAACAAGGGTTGAAGCTTTTGGGCTTATAACATCTTGCTTTGCCAACAAGGGTTGAAGCTTTTGGGCTAATAACATCTTGCTTTTCCAACAAGGGTTGAAGCTTTTAGGCTTATAACATCTTGCTTTGCCAAAAAGGGTTGAAACTTTTAGGCTTATAACATCTTGCTTTGCCAACAAGGGTTGAAGCTTTTGGGCTTATAACATCTTGCTTTGCCAAAAAGGGTTGAAACTTTTGGGCTTATAACATCTTGCTTTGCCAACAAGAGTTGAAGCTTTTGGGCTTATAACATCTTGCTTTGCCAAAAAGGGTTGAAACTTTTGGGCTTATAACATCTTGCTTTGCCAACAAGGGTTGAAGCTTTTGGGCTTATAATATCTTGCTTTGCCAACAAGGGTTGAAGTTTAGATAATAATAATAATAATAATAATAATAATAATAATAATAATAATAATAATATTGATAATAATAATGATGATGATGATGATGATGATGATGACAATATCATTTACAAATGATTCTTGAACGGAATATTTATGTATTTGCACATAAAAAAAAATATTGGTAACTCATTAATACAATTATATGTGTTTATGGTGACAATTAGCCCAAAATAGAAGTAATAAGTAATCAAAATAGCCACTGTAACAGTTTCGGTGATATGAAGACCGACTCTACCACTATGAAATGTGAAAACCATTTAACGGTAAAAAGAGAGAAGTTTATTGTAATAATCAGTGACTTTTTTCATTTTGTTTGTATTCATAGTTTTATAGTAAACACAGATCATTTTTGGCAATAACGTTATGATAACTATGAAATACAGAAATTCAGTTGAACAGCCTCGTAAGTTTTATGTACATTATAATTCACTCCATTTGACCTTCACCACCACACTCCTTTTTTTTTTTTTTTTTTTGTGCATCTTCTATTTCTTATAGATATCCTATCCATTCTATGCTTGTTGAACACCATAGCCTCTTAACACCTCACTCGAGAGATTCCTGACACTATTCCACCCTTCTCAACAATTTTGTCTGTCTCTACAGAGACTCTACACTACAGTAACCACCAAAGGGTTGTTTATAATAATCCCAAGAATCTTCATTCCTAAATCCTCAACTCAATACGCTCATTATATGCCATTTCTTGATCTAAACCAATTGTGAATTAAAAAAAATGGTTTTGTCACAGACTGTTATCGGTGCTCTTCTTATTCTGTTATACACCACAGTGCATTTTCACATACCACTAGGTAATTAAAATAGTTTTCCTTGTAATGTATATTAGTGGTCGCTTTTTTGTGATAATAGACCAAGTGATAATAAATTATGTATTTAATTAGTCGAGATATCCTCTTCATGTCATAATTAGATTGATTATGATGTTGCCATATGGTGTAAACAGGTCATATTTCTGCTGCAATAACGATGATTACTCAGTTTTTTCGCTTGCAAAAAAAAAAAAATATTAAAGCTAAGTATAGCTGCATCTATAAATGAGCTGCCAGTAACATGACAGACTTCAGACGTGAAGATTTTACTATAAAATTTCTCAAGCAAAATTAGCAAAAGAAAAATTATAATCTATTAATTATGTATAATTTAGGTTGATAACCACCAGGGCAACTGTTACCAAAGGGAACCTTCCTAGAGATTGTGAAAGTAGGAAGTAAGAATTCAGTTGAATATGTTTGCAAGTAATTTCAAAATCGTATGTATATAATCATTGGTACTACCGTATACACTATACCAGGGAGTTTAAGGAAAATTTTAACCTACTGATAACTCTTGATTCCAAACTAAAAGATGACTAAGGGGTAAATTGGGTGCTTGACCATAATCCTGAACTGAAAAAACTAGTCATGATTTTTATTTTATGCATACAAATATCGGTTGAAAACAGAAATACGTATGTAGATCTCGAATCTCATTATCAATGCCAGATTGTTTGAAGTAGAGTTCTATTCAGTTCACAGGAAAGGCACCTCAAATTATGAAGACGAACTTTTAGATGGTTAGTCTTTTATAGAACTTTCAAAGAATGTATACAAAGGAGCATCATTTTGAAATGCCTTTTACAGACACTTTTCAAAATCATTGAGCATAATCCTGAAGAAGGAGGGCAATATGGATTGTTCCTTGATATAGCTATATGTGCCATGCATAAGGTACATGGATTTTTATGAGAAACTCATTCAAGATGACGTAACCATAGGGGAATTCAGTTGTCTGGTCTTTCAAGCTGTGTTGTACCAGAGTAATGCTAGACATTAAAGAAAAAGAGTTCAGTGTAGTTCTGAGTACTAGATTAAATATCATCAGATGCTGAAGTTGAGAAAATACATCTCGAAGTGAAAAATATATATCCATGTGAGTTGATTTTATTATAACATTTAACAGTAATTTTTGGGGAATGCTTTGACCATTCCTGCCAAATACTTTCCGTCGTGTAAAATTAGTTGGCTTTCAATAAAAGGAAAAGTCAATTGAAGACTAGAAAATGGCCAATAATGAAGTTTCATTCCCCAATCACCAATGATATAAGACACAAAAGTTAAGAAAATATTGCACTTTTGATCTTGGATAAATCAACTGTAATTATTGGTCAGAGATTTTACCTTAAAAAGTTAATGATTTACACACCTACAAAAATGAAAGGAGAAGGAAAATATAAAATTTTGGAAAAATTACACATTTAAAGGATTGAGAGAGGAGATGCTTACTACACATCATTCCTTTTAGTACGCACATATAAATCAGGTTTCAAAAATGATAATGCCTTCAGTAGGTAAAGGTCTGCTGGTGGAATAATCATAAAAATAAAGATGAGAAGCAAAATACTTAAAGAAAAAAAAATGTATACATCTAATATAATTTTGTTCTTTCCATTACAGAAACTCAGCAAGTTAACATTTTATGGTAAAACTATTTACATTAGAAGAACAACCAATTGCTCTGTACCCAAAAAAAAATAGTTCTGAAACATTTTGTACTAACATTTTGAAAGAGAAGATTATTACAAATTATTAAGAGTTCGTAACAATGAAAATAATAGACATCTTTTAAATCACATAAAAGGTGTAAGTCTTATGATAATGAAATACAAAGCAGCAGGACACGGGAAAAAGGTATGAAGCTTTTGGAGACCATTTCACTTTATCTACTTTAGCTATACTTCTTATTTTTCAGTATCCATGCCTTCATTAACTGGGGCATTATAAGTACTATTTAGATACATAAAAAGTAAAGGTTACGATTTTACAGAAACGTATGTCTATCTGCTGAGTTATCAGCACCCATTGCCTGGCCCTCCTTGGTTCTAGCTTGGGTGGAGAGGGGGCTTGGGCACTCACCCTATGTATATATGTATATATGGTCAGTCTCCTGCTTGCTAGGGTAATGTCACTGTCCCTTGCCTCTGCCATTCATAAGCACCCTTTAAACCTTTAAACCCCATGCAACTTTAGAGATAACTTACAAAGACGTTTAGTCGATATGGAGAAAAGTACATTGTAATTCTTAAACTATTGGAAAAACACCAAAGAAACTGTATAAAAATCCATCTCATTATTTTGGAACACCAGTCAAGGAAATGAATACAAAATTGCAATATATTACAAATAGCTTGCAATATCCAGTGAGATACATTGCTCTCAGGAATCTCTAAAAATCTTTTACAGGGAGAAAACAAAACGAATGGGATTCAAGTTGAAAAATGTATTCCCGATGTGTATCTGTGTGTTTCTGAGAGAGAGAGAGAGAGAGAGAGAGAGAGAGAGACTTGACAAATTTCGGTTATAAATTTGGCGGATATGAAGGAGAATGAAATGACTGAAACGACGATTTCCTATCAAATTGTAAATTGATCGAAACAGTTCTAGAATAATATCGCTTAGCATACGTGTGAGCCTTTGAAAATGTCCATTTAAGATACCGGATGTAAATACGCTGTGGTACTATTTTGGCGAAAAGCTGTCCAAAACGTTTATTACAAGCGATAGAAAGAGAGTATTTACTGAGAATTTAGATTGAAGAGTAACACAGAGAGCTAAAGGAAGTCCACTGACTGAGAAAGATGTTAGGATTAAAATCTCGAAGATCCAATAGAGTCCCAACAGTTATTTATTCACTTATTTGCGTTACTCTCACCCCTTAATGTTTCAATCAAAGATATATATCTGTATTTGTTACTTTGCAATTTATTGGCAGGTTTATTGATCTTCTTGAAAAAATATTAAAAGGGGGTTCTTTGTTAAGAATAAAGATCTTCCATTGGAAAAAAAAAAACAAACATGCTCCAGATTTATTTGTGTATTCATTACACTGCCAATCATTCCTTGGTCTGATCGTTCAGAAAAAAAAGAATAAATAGTGTTCTTTGTTACAAATATATATATTGCGTAAAAAACATCCTCCGGATTTCTTCTTTTTGATTTCATTAAAGCGCCAATGATACCTCGGTCTGAAAAGCAGATGATCCATGAAATTGGAACCTCAAAGTCTCGTAAGCTTTTTTGATCTTCTGGAATCATCACAGTGGCGATGATATTTCAGTCCGGGACGCAGACGATCAATAACCCTTCCAGGTCTCCTCTGGGTCGCCTTCAATGAGGTGGTGAATGGCTGAAGGAAACTTAAGAGGCCAATTTGTCGTATTGAATATTACCATCCTTTCTTCAAAGGGAAACGATTCCTTTTATATTTCCTAGTATCACATTATGTGTTGAAATAAAAAACTTTTATGTGTTTCGTACACCAGTAAAAAAAAAAGTAATTTTTAATCGGAAATTCTCCCTAAAAGTATACTGTCGTCAGCCGTATTTCAATAAAATACAGGCGACCGTAATTTTATAACCTGTTATTATAATTTACGAGTTAGTGACCGTAATATCGCTCCTTTTCGTCAATATATCGGATTTTAAAACGGTAGAAGTCTGGCAACATTTATTCCAGGATTTTTACAGTTTTTTACGGCAAAGTTTTAACAGTGTATCCAAAACAATCTTTGATTGCCAATTTGTAATAATAATTCTATTAACCTTATGAAAGCAGATTTTAATTTTGGATCCTTTATCTAATCAAGTATCCGATTAGTCTGACATAGGAAGTCCCAATGTTGAAGGTACAAGATATGGTATGAAAAAGGGATGAAAGGTGTAATATTGAAGCAAATACGAAGAACATGATGTTGCACATGTTACTCTCAGTCCCTTGCCTTCTCCGCTAGTCGCCAACCCTCGTAATGAAATAATATCTCACCTTTGATCCTACCAGCTCTTCAATCGCTTCATTTCAAGTTCAAAATACATTTTTCTATTCAAGTATCGTTCATATGTTTCTCTTCTTACCTGTAAATTTAAGCAGTATAGAATTGCAATAATTTCAGAAAGTATGTTTCCTCCATTCTAGCATTCACTTGACAATTAACCTTCCTATTATCATTTATTTCCATCCAGTGCAATTCCTTTTTCGCTATATTTTATATATATATATATATATATATATGTATATATATATATATATATATATATATATATATATATATATATATATATATATATATATATATATATATTTCTACCTCATACTTGGGATCGAACGCTAGCCCCTTCTAATGAAAGGAAGGGGCTAGCGTTCGATCCCAAGTATGAGGTAGAAATTTATTTCTATTTGAACATGATGTTGTGTTGATATTTATCCATATATATATATATATATATATATATATATATATATATATATATATATACATACATATATATATATGTATATAAATACATATATATGCGTATACATATATATATATATATATACATATGTGTGTGTGTGTATATATACATATATATGTATGTATATATATATATATATATATATATATATATATATATATATATATATATATATATATATATATATATATATATATATATATATGGGACTTTGAAAAGACCGTTCAGTAAGGCCAATAGTGCAGTTTCGGGACTACCTTTTAAAAGAGGATTAGATTATTAAATTTGAATTCCTCTGGTAGGACTCGAACCCACCCATCGACGGTAGATTATTGCGATCAATTCCGCTCATACGATTGTTCACTTTTGTGTAGTTGGAATAGACCCAACCTTATCATTGTGGCATAAGTGGTTCACATTTTAATGCAGCTTGTTTAGCCTTTAATTGAATATATCTTTATACGACGGATATGCTTTTTACATTGAGTCACATTGATCTCTCTTGGATTCGAAAAAAAAAAAAAAGACAAGGAAAATAACGTAAGCATTGAACACATTACTCGAACTAATCTTAGACGTGAAACAAAATCTACTGTGGCAAAGTGCAATTGGCACAAGTAAGGAATCTATAGACTAGCTCGGCCGACAGTACACAAATCAAGACGTGAACTGTTCTATTTACCTCCAGATTGTGCAAACTAAATTCATAAATAAAGCAATACGTGAATTGCAAATTCAGTTGAGATATCCAGCATGAGTGACCGTACCTTTCAAGCCAGCACCCAGTGGCATTGAATAATCCAGGAAATTCAGTCTTTGATATTATCAAATTATGTTCGTATTATCAATAGACTGGATATATCGGGAACTCTATTGCTGTAGTGGATCACAGAAGCTTAGTAGACCTTCCTTAAAGAATTTCAAATAAAATAATTACTCTATACAATTAACAAATTTTTCTATTCCTATTAGAAAAATGATAAGTCTTCTCGATGATTACAAAGCTTATTTTTACGGTAAAACTCACATGAAAATTATCATAGTTTTTTTTATGGTTTGCATTTAGCCATCTACACCTGGAGATTATGCACAAAGATACCAAAAGTGAGAAAAAAAGGAGGAATAATAGTCAAGATGAAGAAATAAAGCATGAAAAACAACAAATGCGTAAAGCTAACAAAAAGACAGTATTGAATTCTTCTCAGAAAGACATGGAATTTTTCAACAAAGAATATATATTAACCAAATTATATATATATATATATATATATATATATATATATATATATATATATATATATATATATATATATATATATATATATATATATATATATATATATATATATATATATATATATATATAAGACATACAAAATATAAGCAAGATACGAAAAAGACACAAAGAGGTAAAACTAGAGGGGCACTCAGTAGAGAGTATGCCTTCACCACGCCAACCGTTGCATACTTGTTCTTCGATGCATTTTCCTCAAAATCTATTGGATTCGTCATTGGGTTTTACCCTACGCGTCAAATTTGTTTCGTTGAACTAGTTCAGTAGTTTTATGCTTAATGATCTCCACAAGCAAAAAAAAAAAAAAAAAAAAAAAAAAACTAACAAAATATTTGACATTTTGCCTAGTATTGCGATTATTTTTAAAGTACTGCGGACTTGTACTTTGGTGTACTTTACCCAAAATGTTATAGATTCATCCTTGGGTCATACACATCATGGCTACCAAATTTGGTCAAAATTTGTGCAGTATTTTTGTGTGAAGTTACTTACAATCAATTAATAAACTAAACAGACAAGGCTGAATACATAACCTTTGTAAAATCTTCGATTTTGCCGAACGAAATAATCTTCCATTTTGACGAAGGCAATAATCTTTGATTTGGGCAAAGGCAAAAATACAAACCGTTCTTTGAAAACAATGATTGTACGGTGGTTTGATTATCTTCTGTACCTTGTGAAAATATTTTCTGTATACTCTTGATAATCATATTAGTTTTGTTGATTTTATACTTGGGTTATTCATGACATATCAACATAATGGCTACAAAGAAAAAAAAATCGCTTGAAAATGTTTATGTGCTATAAACTATGACAGCAGTATAAACATATTTACAAAAATAATGTTAAACTTTTTTTTTTCATGGGAAAATACACAAGGAATAATAAAAGAGCTTGTTTTTGCTCCGAATATCAAAAATTCACCGGTGATAAACTTCCCTGCTATTTTTGCAACACAAAATGAAGTAAAATATGTACCACGGCGTAGTATGACGTTAGTCACTCGATATTTTTCGAGGCCCGTTATAGTGATTTTTTTCAACATGTCCCAAAAGGATCGCTGAAAATCTCGTCGTTTATAGCTTCCAGTAAGGGTATTTCCATCCATATTTCGAAGCTCATTCCGCCTGGAAACAAGACAGGTTAATACTTTGCTGACTAATTTCACTGAAATCGCTTCCGACATGAAGGTAGTCTAACTATGGATCGGTTTATAAAAACAAAATGAAAATTTTTGTGCAGAAGGGAAAATAGTGTAACAAGATGTTCATGATACATGACCCTAACACGTCATTTATTTTTTTTATTTTTGTGGATAAAAAAAATGCTTCATGAAACTTTTACGTTTTCAAACTTTTTGTCATTGAAGTTATTTAAGAACTAGAAAGAAAAGAAAAGTGTATTTCGTAATTACTGTTTTCCCAAGGTTGAAATGTGGTAACATTATGAGGATTAACTATTAACATTCTAATACATAAATCATATATCAAAATCAGAATCCGATTTTTATCATCCCCTTAAATTCCTACACTGATTGTGAAATTGAAATTGGTAGTTAATTAGTTATACAAGAATAATTAATTTTGTTAGTGCAGTGCAGGAAATTCATTAGCAAACGAAACATAAATTATTGCATTACATTAAAAATATTTTATCAGATATTCTCCCCAATTAGCCGTGATAAATAACTGAAGCATGAAATGATTCCAAATATCTTTCACGTTTATTTTGTTATTTGGAAATTAATGTGTTAATGAAAAAAAAAAACGTTTTTTTTTTTTACCAAATAACAGAAGAAAACTGGAGAAAAAAATGCTACCAAAGACAACAATAAAGTATTGAATATTGAAGTACTGGTGAATTCTTTTGAATAACATTTATCTGTTTTTTTTTTTTTTTTGTTTTTTTTATTATTATTATTAATTCAGGAGAATGAAATTTTAGGCTTATCCAAATAATCAGCTCCTTCTCTATTCAGGCTCTGGCAATCTACATGATTTCAGCACATTCTAGTGTAATATCTGATTTAATGCACTGAATGGGCAAACGAGAAGGGTCTTGGGCGGGTTTTGTTATAATACAGCCAATTCCAGCGAGAAGGGAATAACCATACACTCAGAAATTTACCATAAAAAACAGTGAAAGTTCTGGCATAAATGATGCCAGACATTTACCGTTAAGAAAAAAAAATATATATATATATACAGTATATATATATATATATATATATATATATATATATATATATATATATATATATATATATATATGTATGTATGTATATATGTATGTATATATATATATATATATATATATATATATATATATATATATATATATGTAGATAGATATATGCATATATATATATATATATATATATATATATATATATATATATATATATATATATATATATATATATACACGTAAAGGACCGATATTACGGTCACCAACCATAAAACATAATAACAAAGTATTTTGCTGAAATACGGTTGAGAACAGTATATTTTTACGGAGAATTTCCAATTAAAAATCCATTTTTTCTAATAGTGTACTATGTAATTATAACAGATTCTTGAGACATTTAGTCTTAGATTAATTGTGTCGTTCTTCAAACAAATTTTTTTGACACCATTATCAATTTACCAGCGTCAGGAAAAACCGGTTGGGGAGTAATTTGTTCGGACTACATTATCAAACTGGAGGGGCATTCAGTAGAGCTCAGACCTCCGCCGCGGCAGCTTATTTCTTGACCTTTTGCCCGACCTTGACTATGACCTTTAACCTTAACATGTATTAAATGGCATGGATTTTCATACACTCAAATATGTATCAAGTTTCAAGTTTCTGTGACAACAATGTCCAAACTCATGGCTGATTACGTAAATTGGACATTTTGCTTGACTGTGTTCTTGACCTTTGACTTTTATCTTCCAAAATTTAATCATTTCCAGCTTTTTACATAACAGTTAATTCCTGCAAGTTTCATTACTCTACGACTGAAATTGTGGTCCTGAAGCTGTTCACAAACAAACACACACATAAACAAACACAAATACACATGAGGTAAAACATAACCTCCTTTCAATTTCGATGGAGGAGGTAATTAGATATGATCATGATAATAGTTGTGTTTCAAAAGGCATTTGACTACAGGCAAAATATTCCATATTATTAGATAGTCATAGATGAAATATATAAATATTGATCAATCACATAAATTACGATGTCAAATTTGATTATTATCACTACTTTTCAGGAATAACAGAGAATCACTCCTTAAGTTACCAACGAAATGTTTTGTCCCAGAAAATACATGAAGGACTTCAGATCGGTAACTCCACACTCTGAATATCATAAGGTGATCATGGTATCCATGAAACATGAAAAACTGGCAAATGAATGTTTAAATTATATGCTGTTGAAGAACCGGTTAATAATTCAAATAAGCTACATATGGAATAAAAAGCATTATATTTTTGGCATATTCATCGCAACAGTCTTAACAGTCTGTAAGGTAAAATCAGATTTAGGTTGACCATCAATGTCTCAGTGGATATTCCATCGTTAGGGATGTGGAGGCCTACTTGGTAACATCCGTGACTGGTGATCGCCAGACTGGGGCTCGAGTCCCACTCAAACTCGTTAGTTTCTTTGCTCGCTGCAACTTCACCATCCTTGGGAGCTAAAGATGGGGGTTTGAGGAAGCCTATAGGTTCATTCTCTTGGTCTTCAGCAGCCATTTTCTGACCCTCCCTTGTCCTAGCTTAGGCTGAGAGGGGGCTTGGGTGCTGATCATATGTATATGTGGTCAGTCTCCAAGGCATTGTCCTGCTCGATAGGGCACTATCACTGTCTCTTGCCTCTGCCATTCATGAGTGGACTTTAAGCTTTTATCAGGTGTTATCTCATTTGTTATTTCTTATTTAAACTCGTACTAAACTTACTCATTACAGGGTCTCAAAAAGAAAATTGTGAAATTAGTTTTTATCTTGATATTCCATATTTTCACCGTTGTCGTTTTTTCCTCACTGGGCTATTTTCCCTGTTGGAGCCCCTAGATTATTTGCATCCTGCTTTTCCAACTAGGGTTCTAGCTTAGTGAGTAATAATAATAATGATAATAATAATAATAATAATAATAATAATAATAATCTCATAACTTCTCATCCAAATGAGCATTTAATCCTGTTTTCGGCATGACGTACATCTTGAATTTTCATGTGAACGTTCAACTTTTACATTTTGTAATATGTAACTCCGTGTTATCTTTAATGATCCTGGATTTCTTTAAAAATCTTGTAGAAAGTCAATAAAATCAATAAATAAACAAAAGAAGGAAAACCTGTACTTTCATCTCAATCTTCTTGATATAACCAGAATCAATCATTAGTTTATAGTTCCACATATTTAGACATACCAAACGGACAACATCAACATAAGTCACATTCTCTCCTTTCAAAAACTTTGCAAGGAATTGAAAACCACCGGGAATGACGGGAACTTCTCTCTCATTAGGAGAGGCGGAATTGTTACAACAAGCTTCGAAAAAAAATTATAACAACTAAAACAGGCGCTCAGTAGAGCGCATCCGTTCGCCAACGCCACATTTGTTACATTGGTTATGCAAACAAAATGGATATCAATGGCAGCGTAATGATGAAACCTGCAATTGATGCAAGTTCATTAATCCCACTGACATTTTGACCGCAACCGCTATATCACGTTGCATATCACAAGATCGGCTACTTAATTATGCACATTTTGGCACTAGGTTTATGCAAAAAGACTTTTTTTACCTCTTTGTGCCCTTGACTTTTGACCCAGTAATGATGTATATCACAAGATAACCGATTGAATTATGCATATTTTGGCACTAGATTCATGCAAATCGGAAAAAAATTGACCAAGATATAGCAAGAAGATGTGTTTAGCCTCTTTGTTACCTTGGCCTTGACCTATGACCCGATCACTCCGAAAATCTAATCAAATTGTGTTTACATCATTGTCAGTCATCCCAACAAATTTCATGAGATTCGGTCAACTAGTTATGCAAATCACAAACATATATATAAACTTGAATAAATAGATACATGCTATCTAAAATATAACCTTCTAGCGAAGGTAATAAAATACCAAGGGTTGACAGAATCCTACATATCGTACCGGGAATCGTGGCTGAATAGCACTAGAAATACAAAGATAGTGCATTCCAGGATTCTTGATAGTAGATTTTATGCTTAGCCATTTTATTCATATGAATGCATATTTTGATACAATTGAGAGTGGCCATTGCTGTCTCCTGTTAGAAGCCGAAACAGCTGTTATTTTATTCCAGTACCGATTAGCCACATCCACTCATACCGAAATTCTGGACAATTAGCAACAGAAATATAATAAACTGGAAAACGAAATGATAGTTTATACCTACCAGAATTCACGTAAAAATTTCATTGATATATAAAACTGCGTCACAGCTGGACTTCCACGGGGTATGGAAAGTGCTATATGTTGAATGTGGGATTTCATCTAATTATCTTATTTATTCAAATTTATTTTTGTTTTCACTTCTTTAAAATAAATATCGCCACTTTCATGTTATATCTCAAATTGGCTTGATCAAGCACATCTTAATAAATAGTTAGTGTTTGTAATATCTAACTATTATCCGGACTCGAATTATGTTAGCGTAGTACGTCTTTTAATTGCAAAACTATAACCCTACAATTAACGAATAGCTTTCTCTTAATCCTTGAACCTTCTATATGACAGAGGATAGATAATTTTACTCTGCAATGGATATTGGTAATATCATTAATGATGCCTTTTCAAAGCCCCATCTTTACCTAAGGTAAATGTTAAACAATTATTAAATTTCTATATAACTTTATTCATGGAATATTTCTCCTTTTCATACAACGAATGGTAATTTTTTTTTAATTATCCTAAATTTTCAAAAAAAAACCTTTTTGATCTCGAAATACTTTTTTACTAAGTCACCAAAAAGAGGCACCAATCTGTAAAGTTATTTCATTTGTATGAAAATGAAGTATCTTGTGCTCTTGCATTTTATTGAAAGATATGAACATATAACAGCAAATTGCAACCTTCGATTTGGTGTAGGATGACAAACGTTGGAAGGATATTTGATTTCTTCAAGTGAAGACAAGATAACTATTAACATGATGTTTTCTCACTCCCCTCAGGCACATATAAACACACATATATACATACACACAAGCATATATATGTATATATGTATATATATATTTATATATATATATATATATATATATATATATATATATACATATATATATATATATATATATATATATATATATATATATATATATATATATATAAGGAAACCGTTACTCGAGCCGATACAAATAACGACTTTCTCTCTCTCTCTCTCTCTCTCTCTCTCTCTCTCTCTCTCTCTCTCTCTCTCTCTCTCTCTCTCTCTCTCATGTATAGTAGTAGAAAGTTCGGCCATTACAGGTAAGAACTGGCTGATAAGTTTTAGCCGGAAAACAGGGGTTGAATCACTTTTGCTTTACAAGAGGGAAAACTTCTTAACTTTCCATATCTTGTTTTTGCAGTTATTTCCTCGACACAAACGTACTATAGCCTAGGAAGCGGCAGATAACAACTTTTTATATGGTATAATCAATTTTATTATACAGATATGTCAAATAATTTTTTATTCCTTTATTCACGACCTTACACTGCTTTCATTCTAAATCCACTTCTGGACTATTCCTCCCACTTTTCCAGGAGCAGTCGCCTTATATTCTGAAACTTTGAGCGCCTATTTTCTTCCACAAGACCATTTTATTATTATTATTATTATTATTATTATTATTATTATTATTATTATTATTATTATTATTATTATTATTTGCTAAGCTACAACCCTAGTTGGAAAAGCAGGATGCAATAAGCCTAGGGGCCCCAAACGGGAAATTAGCCCAGTGAGTAAAGGAAACGTGGAAAAATAAAATATTTCAAGAACAGTGTCATTATCAAAATAAATATTTCCTACATAAACTAAAAAATAAACTAACAAAATAAGAGGATGAGAAGTTAGATAGAATAGTATGCCGATTGTACCCTCAGGCAAGAGAACTCTAACCCAAGACAGTGGAAGACCATGGTACAGAGGCTATGGCACTACCCAAGACTAGAGAACAATGGTTTTATTTTGGAGTGTCCTTCTTCTAGAAGAGCTGCTTACCATAGCTAAAGTCTCTTCTACCCTTATCAATAGGAAAGTAACCACTGAATAATTACAGTGCAGTAGTTAACCCTTTGGGTGAAGGAGAATTGTTTGGTAATCTGTGTTGTCGGGTGTATGAGGACAGGAGAATCTGTAGAGAATAGGCCAGATCTGTTAATTCATTACTCTTCTTGTAAATTCTTTTCCTGAATGAGTAAAACTCAAAGTTGGTTGTTGAGTTGATAAATAACATTCACCATCGACAAATATAAAGCGTCTCTTTTTTCATCATGTACCCAGACACAATATTTTCTACAAGCTTGGAAGAGGGGAATTGGCGGTCACCTTTAGTCAGTCTGGGGTTTAATTTCTGTGACTATTCAATTTGGTTTAGAGTGGTATTGCCTGTTTATGGATGCTTCAAAATGTGCGTCTAGATATTTACTGAATGCAGTGGATAATAATATTATTATTATTACGAGCTAATCTATAACCCTCGTGAGAAAAGCAAGATGCTATACCAAAGGGTTCCAACATGGAAAAATAGCCCAGTGAAGAAAGGAAACAAGGAAATAACCAAACTACAAAATAAGTAATAAACTACTTTCAACGTTGTATTTATTTAGTTCATTTGGTGCAGTGATTTTCAACCAGTGTGCCACGAGATTATTTGAAGTGTGCCACGAAATATAGTCATGGCACATCAGAAAATACGAACAATGGGTATAGATTTTGGTTTCACATGAATGAAAAGTAACGCTTATTGATACTGATAATTATTTAAAATATAGCCTACTTTGCAGTTTACATAAGTAACTTTCAGCCATTTGAGTTCGTCATAATATTTATAATAATTCTACAATTAATAAAAGTTTAATATTATAAGTGGAGATGGCATTCGGTATTGTGATGGGCGTCGTTCTGTCTGGGATGTATGACGTGGTATTGCCTCATGCTTTCAAACCGTTTTTAGTATAGTTCCTTTTGTTTCAACCAAAATAGTTGCATTTTAATGTAGCACTGTGTCTACTTGTAATGAGTATATTGCTATGTTGTTATTGAATTTTGATCTTCAGGCTGCCCGTTGTTGCTATCATCTGCAATCGATGTTAGGAGTTTAATCACTTCCAAGTTTGATCATTGATATATGTATCAAATACGTAATCATCGTAATGTAACCAGATTTGTGAGCTAAAAGAAGGACACTTCCCTCTTGTATATACCGTACATGTGTGTGTGTATGCATAAAGCACATACATAAATACATACATACATACACAATATATATATATATATATATATATATATATATATATATATATATATATATATATATATATATATATATATATATATATATATATATATATATGTGTGGAATTATAAACACACACACACATGCACACATATCTTTTGATATAATTATGAATACAATTTACATATCTTTGCCAATAGTTATTTAAATTTTACTTAAAATCATGTGCATGCCTTTTGTTCAGTCTTTGGTAGGTATATTTCTGTAAAAGAAATGCACATCACTTGAAACTTCTGTACTATTAAAAGCTTCACATATAAACAACGTTGGATGAATGTACATGTGAGGATGGATGGTCTATCAACCATTACATAACATCTCTCTCTCTCTCTCTCTCTCTCTCTCTCTCTCTCTCTCTCTCTCAGACACGCACACATACAATTAAGTAAATATTGGGGCACACTTATAAGAAAGCAGAACATATTAGTAACATTAAAAAAGTAAGGCATATGTACAATCAGTTAACTGATTTGTTCCGCTCAAAAGCAGAGCTCTGGTCACCTTGCCTACGGGTATCATACGTGTCTGAGTCTCGCTCTCATTGCATACTCTCGGTGTCTTGTTGTCAGTGTCGATTGAGACAGTACTTGAGTGGTCATGGTAGTGCACTTCACCAATCACATTACTAGCCTTTTTGTTTCATTCAGTCTGTTGGGGTTTTATGATAATTCCCATTGACCAGTGTATTTGCAGGACAAGAGTACCATGTTTATTGATTTTAGTGCATTCCTTCACAGTGGATAAATTTCTTATAAGAAAGGAGTCTAGTGGCAGCCGTGAGTCTGATAGTGAACAATCATTGAACCCAACAAACTCCAATGTAAAAAAAGGCAAAAATTCGCCATTATTTAAATAGACAGTATAATGAGAGCTACTTGAAGTTCGGATTTTTTTGGTCTGGAGATGCTGCTCAACCAAATCCATTATGTGTAGTTTGCGGCGATAAAATGTCAAATGAATCCATGGTACCAAGTAAGTTAAAGAGACATCTCACTTCTAAACATTCGTCTCTGCAGGATAAAGATCTTGTATATTTTCAAAGGCTTTTAGATCAGCAATCGAAGCAGCGCAATGTATTTGAGAAAACAATGACCGCATAAGAAAGTGCTCAGCTTGCTTCAATTGAAGTCGCAGAAATAATAGCATTAAAATCTAAATCTCACACACTTGCTGAGTCAGTTATACTGCCCGCTTGCAAAAAGATTGTTAAATCCATGTTTGGTGAGAAAGCTGAAAAAGAAATTAGCAAAATCCCCTTATCAAATTATACAATACACAGAAGAATATTAGATTTATCTGAAAATATTGAAAAAAAAAAAGTTCAGAAAAAACTTCAGGATTCTACTTTTGCATTAACTGATGATGAGTCCACGGATATAAGTAACACTTGTCACTTGCTTGCATTTGTACGTTTTATTGATGGCAGTGAAATAATCAATCAGTTTTTGTGTTGCAAAGGAATGTCAACTACTACTAGAGGTCAAGATATTTTTGATGTGATAACTGACTACCTTAGAGAAATGAATTTAACATGGAAATCTTGCGTAGGCATTTGCACTGATGGAGCCCCATGTATGACAGGCTGTATTAAAGGATTTGTATCTCTTGCAGAAAAAGAAAACCCAGATCTTATTCGTACTCATTGCTTTTACACAGAGAAGTTCTTATTTCAAAAATATCACAAGAAGATTTAAAACTGGTGTTACACCAGCTAGTTGAAATAGTAAATTATATTAAAAGTGGGCCTTTGAAGTCAAGATTATTTGAACAACTATGCAAAGGAATGGACTCCCAGCATGTTAGATTACTAATGCATACCAAAGTTCGATGGCTATCGAAAGGTAAAGTATTAACTCGTGTTCATGAATTACACAAGGAATTAAGCGTATTTTTCGACCAAGAAAAGCAGGGAAAATTCTGTGAGCATCTTCGTTGTGAACTTTGGATGTCTAAACTGGAATACCTAACAGAAATATTCAGTCAATTAAACAACACAAACAGTAGCATCCAAGGGAGAAATGAAAATATTCTGACCTCAACAGATAAGTTAGTTGCTCTAAAAAAGAAAATTATTATTTGGAAAAATAGAGCAAGCTCAGGTAATTTTGATATGTTTCCTTCAATGCGTACCACTTGCATTAAAGAAATGATCCCTATTGTTGTTTCTCATCTGACAGCGCTTGATGAAAACATCGACCACTATTTTCCATCACTGAGCACAGAGAAGTATGATTGAATTCGAAATCCTTTCATGAATATTCCCTCTAATATTGGATTACAGTTGTGTGAAGAAGAGGAACTGGCCACCATTTCTAGTGACAGAGATCTAAAAATAAAACATTCTACTGTACCTATTGACTCATTTTGGATATCTGTTCAAGAGGAATATCCCACATTATCTAAAAAAGCTTTATCACTTTTGTTGCAATTTTCTACATCTTATTTATGTGAACTTGGCTTCTCAACCCTAAATAACATCAAAACTAAGAAGCGAGAGAGACCACGCTCAACTGAAGAAGAAATGAGGGTCTGCTTATCACACATTCGACCAAATATTGAGGAAGTCGCCAAAAAACACCAGGCACAAGTTTCACACTAATCATCTTCACAATTTACTCTAAGAAAAACACTGAAATAAAGTAAGTTCATATTTAAAAGTGTTTTATTTCTTAAGTCTGTAGTTCCATCTCATATTTACAAGTATATATTCTCTTAATTTTTTCTCTTAAATTTTCCAAGTGTGCTGTGATATTATTATAAGATCCTAAGTGTGCCATTGGTAAAAAAAAGGTTGAGAAACACTGATTTAGTGTAACTGTGGCAGTGTCTGTGCCAATATGCATGCCAGAAGTTCTTGTTATCGTTGCTTCTGCTATGCTGTAACAGATTTCATACAAAAGCTGAGGTTTGCAGTTTGTTAGTGGCTGATAAAGACTGAGCCGGCCTCATGCCAGCGCAGTCTTTCAAAATGGTTTCCCATTATCTTAGAAATCTGTTCTTTTAATAGCTTTTTATTTATTAATCAATTCATCTATTTATCTATTCTCAATACTATTTACTTCTCTTTCCCTGTTTTTCTTTTAATTTAGATTGGTATTTAACTCTTAGGAAAGCTTCAAGAGATTGCATATATAACGTGAAGGTTCAGTTAAAAAACAAGCAAGTGAGCGGATATCATTAAATAGCATCATTTCTCTTGTCGCATCAAAAAGCCATTTTTTTCCGTAGCACATTATTCAAAGTTTGATTGTATAATTACTCATTTTCATTGAATGTAAAACCTCAAATTTCATTTTTTTTTTATTTCTTTTTTTGTTTGTAGAAGAAAATATGTCAGATATGTTTTTTTATAACAGCACGAATATATCGTTTTAATTTTTTTCTTTATTAGATTTAATAGTAACTCTCTCTCTCTCTCTCTCTCTCTCTCTCTCTCTCTCTCTCTCTCTCTCTCTCTCTCTCTCTCTCTCTCTCTCTCATTTCGTGGTATTATTTCAAGTCGCATTCTCTCTCTCTCTCTCATTTCGTGGTATTATTTCAAGTCGCATCTCTCTCTCTCTCTCTCTCTCTCTCTCTCTCTCTCTCTCTCTCTCTCTCTCATTTCGTAGTGTTATTTCAAGTCGCATCTCTCTCTCTCTCTCTCTCTCTCTCTCTCTCTCTCTCTCTCTCTCTCTCTCTCTCTTACTTCGTGGTATCATTTCAAGTCGCATCTCTCTCTCTCTCTCTCTCTCTCTCTCTCTCTCTCTCTCTCTCTCTCTCTCTCTCTCTCTCTCTCTCTCTCTCTTTCTCTTCGTGGTATTGTTTCAAGACTTTGAAGATGTATTCTCTCTCTCTCTCTCTCTCTCTCTCTCTCTCTCTCTCTCTCTCTCTCTCTCTCATATATATATATATATATATATATATATATATATATATATATATATATATATATATATATTTATATATACTGTATATATGTATATATATATATATATACATACATATATATATGTATATATATGTATATATATATATATATATATATATATATATATATACTAAGCAAGATGAATTTGTTGTAATAGGAAAAGGTCATAAAACTTGTCTCCTCAAAAAAGTGATTAAATATAATTAGACGTGGGAAATCATCACAAATTTTCGTCGTTAATCTTATTTTTCTTGTTTTCACAGTCCATGTAAAAATGTAAATTTATTTCACTTCGTTAAACTAGAAATTCAATCACTAAAGATGTTAAAGGTTTAAAAATTGTGACTAATATCCTCTTATGCAATTTTGATATCGGTTTTAAAAAGTAATTGGACATTCAAAGGATATAAGTCTCTAATTAGATTAAAATAACTTTAAAGGTAATTATGTTTGTAGATTTTCATCTAGTCCAAGAATATAGGGGATTTCTAAGATCAATAACAATCGTAAAACTTTTACCTTTGAAGGTAAAATAAATACTTCAGCTAAATGATATCCAAAGACTGGGATTAGAAGAAAAACATCAATAACGCCAAGAAAATTAGGTTAATTGTGTCTTTTGAATCAGTTATATTTATAAAACTTGGTTTGTCTCAGTTGCTAAACAGGCAGCGAGCGCTTTAGGAATGTTGATTTAGTTACTAAAGAAAGTTACACGAGGAAGTTAAGATAATCAGTGAGGTAGCTGGAACTCTCAGGTATGCTCATGTTAACTAGAAACTTGTTCGCTTATTTGCATGTATTGTGCAATTGCGTCTGTGTGTATCGATACTGTGTATGTCCCTGTTACCAACTACATCTTAACAATAGATGGAGATGAAAAGGTATTTTTATGAATGATCTTTTATAATTTACATTTTTATTTCACCATGAATAAATCTGACGTCATCCTTTCACCTCATGTAGGAAATAAATCATCAAGCAATAATAATAATAGGATTTCAGGTATCATATTTATATGGTCTTAAGAAAATATGATACATTAGAGCATTAGTTTCAAAAACATTATTCAGGTTTTCAATTCCGAGAAATTATGCAAACATGCAGAAATTTTTATTTTGAATCAACTAGACTGAAAAATCAAATTACCCTTATGATTGTGTGATAAACTTAAGCTGGAAAATAACATGAAGAATATATTCATATATCAGATGAAAAGCCTAAAGGAGATCGAGAGAGAGAGAGAGAGAGAGAGAGAGAGAGAGAGAGAGAGAGAGAGAGAGAGAGGGGGGGGGTCATATTGTTTCGTCGGCGTGAAAAGACGCTGGCGGTTGTCCCCAAGGTGTACTTTTAGCAGATATTAGATGGAACTTCTGTTCTCTCTCTCTCCTCCCAGATTTTTTAATAAGAAGAAACTTTTTTACACCTAAAATTCTTATTTGAAATTTCCAACCTCAAACAACGTTTAAGACCTCTTAAGAACTCAGAAGCAAATGGTTCTGATCCTGATAAGGAAGATTAGTAAATGGCGTTGTCGGAATAAGAGCAGAGCTCGTCGAAGATTAATTACTCGACTGCATATCGGCTAAAGTTCGAATTACCCTGAGTGTGTTGCGGGAATGGAAACTAGAGTTTCATCAAATGATAGAAACTGGAAGAAAATAGATCAGTGATTAGGAAAAAATATAATATAAGTTTTAAAACCCTAGTGATATCATTAATAGTAGTAGTAGTAGTAGTAGTAGTAGTAGTTGTGGTTGTGTAGTAGTTGTTGTTGTTGTTGTTGTTCTTGTTGTTGTTGTAGCCAATAAGGCATTCTTAACGTTAGTTTTAAGTTATTTGCAGTTTGATCTATCTGGCAGGCGATAACGACTTGCTTCAATAGTTGATTTCTTGTTTTAATATTTTGTATTGGGAAGATCTTAAAAAATTCATATTCCATTTTTGAACAATATAATCTTATCAATAAAGTGACGCCATGTTTTCATTGTCAGATATCGCCATCCTTTTCATCTTTGATGCTTAAGGTGATGCCATGGTTTGTGTCACCGTTGTCTAATTGTGAAATGATTGTCAGATAGTAGAACTAACAATATTTGGTAAAATTTTGAGAAAAGATAGATAATTAAATCTTGTTTGAAGTGAACCGAATAGGAACCGACGACTCTTTGACGTAATAGTGTCATTTACAATAGTTAAGACCTGGTGAAAATAATCTATTCACAATCTTTACTAGTTGAATAGGTATTTTCAATATCCACTAAAACTTCTTAGCATCTCGATACCATCATATATTTTGGGTATGAATGTCAATAGAAAGCCTGAACCTAAATGTAGTAATAAATTATCTTTGATTAACTCTTTCATGAAATTTTTATCATAATACCCTGTGCATCCAGTGGCTAACGTCGCAGTTACACTTTAAAGTGAAAAGTAATAGAGGTTGAACGTCAAGATAGGAGACGTTTAGTAATGACAACAGCACGCTTACTGCACAACCCTTTAAGGGAGGATCAGATTATTAAATTTTGATTTCTGTGGTAAGACTCGAACCCACCCATAGACGGTAGATTATTGTGATGAACTCCGCTCATACAATTGTGCACTTTTCTGTAGTTGGAATAGACCTTACCTTATCATTGTGGTATAATTGGTTCAGAGTTTAATACGGCTTGCTTAGCCTTTAATTATATGGATATACTTATTGAATTAAGTCAAATTGATTTTTAATAAATTCGAAAGAAAAAAAAAGAGAAGGAAGATAACAAGCATTTAACACATTACTCGAACTAATCTTAGACATGAAACAAAATCTACTGTAGCAAAGTTCAGTTGGCGCAAGTAAGAAATTTATGGAACAGCACGGCACGGTCGATAGGTCCAAAAATCAAGATATGAACTTTGCTATTTACCTGCAGATTGAGCGAACTGTAGTCATAAATAATGCAATACGTGAATTGCAAATTCAGCTGAGATATCCAGCATTAGTGGCTGTACCCCTGAAGTTAGCCTTCAGTGGCATTGAATTATCTAGGAAATTCAGTCTTTGATATTCTCAGATCATGTTTGTATTATTATTGGACTGTATATATCGGGAACTCTATTATCGTAGTGGATTGCAAAAGCTTAGTGAACCTTCCATGATGAATTTTAAGCAAAATATTTTTTTTCTTATGCAATTAACTTATGATGCAGCAAAGACTAATTTTCCATTTCTATTAGAAAAGTGAGAGGTCCCCTCGATGATAAAAGTTTCCTTTTACGTTAAAACCAACGTGAAAATTATGCTACTTTTTTAAAGTTTTACGATTATGAAGATTATGCACAAAGATACCAAAAGTAAAAAAAAAATAAAAGTCAAAATGAAGAAATGAGGCCTCAAACAAAAAATGTGTAAAACCAAAAGTAAAAACCGTATTGAATTCTTCTCAGAGAAACCTGAACATTTTCCGCAAAGAGTATAAAAAATAACTAAAGCCTATAAGACATTCGAAATACATGTAAAATACAAAAAAAAAAAAAAAAAAAGGACACAAACCGGTAAAACTAGAGGGGCACTCAGTAGAGAGCATGCCATCGCCACGCCAACCATTGCGTACTTGTACTTCGATGTATTTTCCTCAAAATCTAATGGATTCGTCCTTGGGTCTTACCCCATATGATCAACAAGTTTTGTTGAAATTGGTGGAGTAGTTTTATGCTTAATGTTGTTCACAAGCAAAAAATAAACTAACAAAATATTTTACATTTACTTAAAATTGTGATTATTTCTAAAGTACTGCGTACTTGTAGTTGTATGTACTTTATCCAAAATGTTATTTATTCATCCTTGAGTCATACCCAACATGACTTCCAAATTTGGTCAAAATTTGTATAATAGTTTTTGTGTAAAGCTGCTTACAATCAATTATTAAACTAAACCGACAAGGTTGATTATATACCCTTTGTAAAAACTTCAATTTTGGCGAATGCAATAATCTTTGATTTTTGCAGAGAAATAAAAACCGTTCTTTGAAAACAATGATTGTAAGGTGGTTTGAGTATCTTCTAGACCTTGTGAGAGTATTTTCTGTATACTCTTGCTAATCATAATAGTTTTGTTATTATTTTTTACTTAGCATATTCATGACATATGTATCAATATAATACCTACTAAAGAATTATTCGCTTGGAAATGTTTATGTGCAACAAATTATGAGAGCAGTATAAACACATTTACAAAAATAATGTTACGATTTTTTTTTTCATGAGAAAATCCACAAGGAATAAAAAAAAAGTTTGTTTTTGCTGCGAATATCAAAAAAGAGCCAGAGATAAACCTCCCTGCCATTCTAGCAACACAAAATAAAGTAAAATATATACCACGGTGTAGTATGACGTCAGTCACTCGATATTTTTCGAGGACCTTTGTAGCAATTTTTGAATATGTCCCGGAAGGACCGCTGAAAATCTCGTCATTCGTAGCCTACAGTAAAGGTATTCCCATACATATTTCGAAGCTCATTCCGCCTACAAACAAGACATGTTACTATTTTGATCACTAATTTCACCGAAATTGCTTCCGGCATGAATGTAGTCTAACTATGGATCGGTTTGTAAAACAAAATGAAAATTCTTGTGCAGAAGGGAAAATAGTGTAACATGAGGAAGCTCATGATACAGGACCATATCGGATCATTTATTGTTTATATTTTTGTGGAGTAGAAAATGCTTCATGAAACTTTTGTGGTTTAATATATTTTGTCATTGAAGTTATTTAAGAGCTTGAAATGAAAGAAAAGGCTGTTTTCCATTCCTATTTTCCCAAAATTGAAATAGAGCGTCGCTCGAAATGTGATACGAGTAGCATGATTTAATATTTACATTCTAATACATAAATCATATACTAAAATTAGGATCTCATTTCTATATTCCCTTTAAATTCCTACTCTAATTTGAAAGGCAACATTCATTTGTGAAATTGAAATTGGTAGTCAATTAGTTATACTGGAATAATTCATTTTGTTAATACAGTGCAGGAAATTCATTAGCAAACGAAACATAAATTATTGAATTACTTACAAATATTTCATCAGATATTCTCCCCAATTAGCCGTGATAAATAACTGAAGCATGAAATGATTCCAAATATTTTTCCAGTTTATTTTGTTATTTTGAAAATAGTGCGTTAATGGAAAAAAGAAAACAAAAAACGTTCTTTTTATCAAAAAAACAGAAGAAAACTGGGGAAGAAATGCTACCAATGACAACAATTGCGTATCGAATACTTAAGTACAGATGAACTTTTTTAAATAACATTATCCATTTTGGTTTTTTTTCTAATATTAATTCAGGTAAGTTAAATAATCTTAAGGAGAATGACAAATTTGCTTAGTAGAGTTTTTCTGTACCACTTACAAAATCTCCTTCCTGCCTTTAGACTTGTGCAAATAATCAGTCCTTCTCTATTCATGATACCTCCGGCAATTTGATCCGCGGCTGAGTAAAAAAAAAGGCTCTAGCAATCCACAAGAGCTCGGCCCATTGTAATGTCATATCTGCTTTATGGCACTGAACGGGCAAACAAGAAGGGTCTTGGCGAAAGGGAAAACCATACTTTGTACTTATACCAAAGTCTTGAGATATTTAGTCTTAGATTATTATGTGCCATTCTTCAAATAAGTTTTCAAGCCACCATTATCAGGTTACCAGCGTCAGGAAAAAACTGGTTGGGGAGTAATTTATTAGAATTATTTGACTTCAGTATTAAAATAGAGGGACACTGTAGAGCCCAGACCTCCGCTACGACAGCTTATTTCTCAACCTTTTGCTTGGCCTTGACCTTGACCTTGGACCTTAAACATGACGTGATTTTCATAAACTCACATATGAACCAATTTTGAAGTCTGTAACAACGATGTCCAAACTCATGGCTGATTACGTTAATTAGACATTTTACTTGACTGTGACCTTGACCTTTGACCTTTACCTTCCAAAATTTAATTAAATCAAGGTTTTTACATAGCTATGCACAAACGAACACACATACAAACAAACACACAAAGAGGGAGTGAAACATAACCTCCTTCCAATTTCGTTGGCAGAAAGTAATTAGATATGATCATAATAATAGTTGTATTAGGCTCGAATGTTGCATTTGTCTACAAGCAAAATCTTCTATATTATTTGGTAGTCATAGAGACAATATATAAATATTGACAAAGTCAAATTTGATTATTATAACTACTTTTCATGAATAACAGAGAACCATTCCTTAAGTTACCAACGAAATGTTTAGTCCCAGAAAATACATGAAGGGCTTCAGATTAGTAACTCCACACACGGGATATCATAAGGTGAACATGGTATCAATGAAACAATGAAAAATTGGCAAATAAATGCTTAAATTGTATACTGTTGAAAACCCGGTTAATAATTCAAATAAAGTACATATGGAATGAAAATCGTTATAATTTTTTTATATTCATTGTTACAGTCTTAAAAGTCTGTAAGTCGAAATAAGATTTAGGTTTACCAACAATGCCTCAGTGGATATTCCATCGTTAGGGTTGTGGTAACGTCCGTGACTGGTGATTGCCAGACTGGGGCTCAAGTCCCACTCAAACTCGTTAGTTTCTTTGCTTACTGCAACTTCACCATCCTTGGGAGCTAAAGATGGGGGTTTGAGGAAGCCTATAGGTTCATTCTCTTGGTCTTCAGCAGCCATTTTCTGACCCTCCATTGTCCTACCTTAGTTTGAGAGGGGGCTTAAGTGCTGATCATATGTATATGTGGTCAGCCTCTAGGGCATTGTCCTGCTTGATAGGGCAATGTTACTGTCTCTTACCTCTGCCATTCATGAGTGGCCTTTAAGCTTTTATCAGGTTTTATCTCATTTGTTATTTTCATTTAAATTCGTACTAAACTTACTCATCACAGGGTCTCATAAAAAATTTTGCGAAATGAGTTTTTATCTAGATATACAATGTTTTTGCCGTTGTCGTTTTTTCCTCCCGGGGCTATTTTCCCGGTTGGAGCCACTATGTTATTAGAATCTTGCTTTTCCAACTACGGTTATAGCTTAGCAAGTAATAATAATAATAATAATAATAATAATAATAATAATAATAATAATAATAATAATAATCCTATAACTACCCATGTAAATAAGCATTTAATACTATTTTTGGCTAGACGTAAATCTGGGATTTTCATGCGAACGTTCAACTTTTACATTTTGTAATAAGTAACTCTGTGTTATCTTTTATGAACCTGGATTTCTTTAAAGATATTATAGAAAATCAATAAAATCAATAAATAAACAAAAGAAGGAAAACTTTTACTTTCATCTCAATCTTCTTTATATAACCATAATCAATCATTAGTTTATAGTTTCACATATTTAGACATACCAAACCGACAACATCAACATATGTTACATTCTCTCCTTTCAAAAACTTTACAAGGATTTGAAAACCACTGAGAATGACAGAAACTTCTCTCTCTTTAGTAGAGGCGGAATTGTTACAACAAGCTTCGAAACAATTAAAGCAACTAGAACAGGCACTCAGGAGAGCTCATCCTTTTGCCAACGCCACATTTGTTACATTGGTTATGCACACAAATTAGATAGCAATGGCAGCATAATGACGAAACCTGCACTTTATGCAAGTTCGTTGACCCTGCTGACATTTTAACCACAAATGCTATATCACGTTGCATATCATAAGATCGGCAACGTAATTATGCACATTTTGGCACCAGTTTTATGCAAAAAAGACTTTTTTTACCTCTTTGTGACCTTGACTTTTGACCCAATAATGATGTATATCACAAGATAATCGATTGAATTATTCACATTTTGGCACTAGTTTCATGCAAATCGGAAAAAAAAAATTGACCAAGATATAGCAAAAAGACGTGTTTAACCTGTTTGTTACCTTGGCCTTGACCTTTGACCCGATCACTCCGAAAATCTAATCAAATTGTCCTTAGATCATTGTCAGTCAATCAAACAAATTTCATGAGATTCGGTCAACTAGTTATGCGAATCACAATCAAGCATTCAAACATGAATCAATAAATACATGACAATCAAAATATAACCTTCTGGCAAAGGTAACAAAATACCAAGGGTTAACAAAATATTAGGTATTGTAACGAGACTTATGGCTAAATAGCACAAGAAATTCGGAGATAGTAGATTTCATCTTTAGCGATTTTATTCATATAAATGCATATTTCGATACAATTGAGAGTGGCCATTGCTGCCTCCTGTTTGAAGCCGAAACAGCTGGTATTTCATTCCAGCAAAGATTAGCCATAAACTCTCATACCGAAATTCTGAATAATTAGCCGCAGAAATATAATAAACCTGGAAAGCGAAATGATAGTTTATGCCTGCCAGAATTCACGTTCAAAAAATCCGTTCATATATAAACCTGGGTCGCAGCAGAACATCCACGGGGCATGGAAAGTACTGTATGTTGAATGTAGGATTTCATATTATCATTTTATTAATTCTAATTTCTTTTTGGTTTCACTTCTTTAAAATAAGTCTTGCCCCTTCCATGCTATATCTTAAGTAAGCTTCATCAAGCATATCTCAATAATTAGATAGTTTGATATATCTAAGTATTATCGGGATTCGAATTGGCAATGCTATAACCCTAGAATTAACGAATAGCTCTCCCCTAAACTTATAAATGACATGAGGTGGATCATTTTACATTGCAGTGAAAATTGGTAATAATATTAATGGTGCCTTTTCATCACCCCCTCTTTACTAAAGGTAAATGTTAAACAATTATTCAACTTCCATACAACTTTATTTATGGAATAATATCAGTGAAGTGTATTTCGATGTTAGATATTTCTCTTTTTTTATACAAGGGACGGAAAGTTTTTGGAAAATTATCAAAAAACTTTAAAAGGAACCTATTTGATCTCAAAACACCCCTTTACCAAGGCACTAATATGTCTATTTTTTTTAATTCATTTACCTGAAAAGACAGTATTTTGTGCTCTTGGTCTGCATTGAAATATACAAAACACGTACCAGCAACTTACAACCTTTGATCTGAAGCAAAATGACATAGGTTTAAAAACTTTATTTTCTTCAGGTGAAAGCGAAATGATTGTTAAAATAACGTTTTTTATCACCCCTTACACATATACAAGCATACATATAATTCACATACACACACACAAACATGTATATATATATATATATATATATATATATATATATATATATATATATATATATATATATATATATATACATATATATATATGTATATATATATATATATATATATATATATATATATATATATGTATATATATATACATATATATATATATATATATATATATATATATATATATATATATATATATACATATATATATATATATATATGGGAACAGTCACTCGTGCCAGTACCTCTCTCTCTCTCTCTCTCTCTCTCTCTCTCTCTCTCTCTCTCTCTCTCTCTCTCTCTCTCTCGTGTACGGTAGTAGAAACTTCTGCCATTACAGGTAACGATTACCTGATAAGTTTTAGCTGGAAAACAGGAGTTGAATCGCTATTGCTTTACAAGATGGAAAACTTCTTAACTTTCCATTTCTTGTTTTTGTAGTTATTTCTTTGCCATAAACATGCTATAGCCTAGGAAGCGACAGATAACAACTTTTTATATGGTATAATCATTATTTATTAAATGTCAAATAATCTTCTGAAACTACGAGCGCCTCTTTTCTGCCACAAGACCATAGGAAAGACCTGTTAACTCATTACTATTCTTGTAAATTCATTTCCTAAATGAGGAAAATATACAGTTGGTTGTTAAGTCAATCAATTAACATTCACCATCGAAAAATAAAATGAGTTCAAAAGCAAAGCGTTACATTTTTCAATCTTGTACCAAAGCCCAATTTTTTCTCCAACCTTGGAAGAGAGAAACTGGCGGTCATCTTTAGTCAGTCTGAAGTTTAATTTCTGTGACTATTCATTACGGTTTAGAGTGGTCTCGCCTGTTTGCGGATACTTCAAAATGAGCGTCAAGTAATTTACCGAATGCAGACGATAATATTATTATTCTTATTACATGCTGAGCTATAACCCTAGTAGGAAAAGGAAGATGCTATAAGCCCAAGGGCTTCAACAAGGACAAGTAGCCCAGTGAGGAAATGAAACAAGGAAATAAATGAACTACAAAATAAGTAATAAACAACTTTCAACGTTGTATTTAGTTCATTGAGTGTACCTGTGGCAGCGTCTGTTCCCATGTGCATTCCAGAATTCCTTGTTATCGTTGCATCTGATGTGCTGTAACATATCTCATATAAAAGCTGAGGCTTTCAGTTTGTTAGTGGCCGATTTAGACTGAGCCGGCCTCATGCCAGTGCAGAGCCTTTCCATAAGATAGCCAGTAATTTGGGAAGCTGTTCATTTTAGGTTTCTTTTTATTATTCATTAATCAATTTATCTATTTATCTATTCTCATTACTACTTATACTGTTAAAAATAGCCGCAGGTTTAATCGAAAATTCTCCGTAAAAAATATACTATTCTCAGCGTATTTCAGTAACATACAGGCGACCGTACTTTTTACCCTAATATCACATTATCTTTTACGTGTTGGTGACCATAATATCACTCCTTAACGCCAATATAATCGTTTTTAAAATGGTAAATGCCTGGCAACATTTATTCTAGGATTTTGACTGT